>NC_084835.1:42658562-42964151 GCF_033115175.1 Lepus europaeus
ATAGGGTATTATTTGACTAGTAGTGTTAGTAGTGTTTTTAAGTTTCATAGTAAAACACATTAAGGACAGAGATCCTACGTGGGGAGCATGTACCCAGTGACTCCCATTGTTGATTTAATAATTGACACTCTTATTTATGACGTCAGCAATCACCCAAGACTCTTGCTATGAGCTGTCTAGGCTATGGAAGCACCTTGAGTTCACCGACTCTGAACTTGTTTAGTCAAGGCCATATCACAGTGGAGGTTCCTTCCTCCCTTCAGAGAAAGGCGCCTCTCTCCTTGATGGCCTGTTCCTTCTGCTGGGGTCTTGTTCACCAGGATCTTTCATTTAGATTGTTTTTTGCCACCGTGTCATGACTTTGCATGCCTGTGAGACTCTCATGGACCTTTTAGCCAGATCTGAATGTCCCAAGGGTTGATTCTAAGGCAGGAGTGCTGTTTTGGGCATTTGCCATTCTATGAGTCTGCTATGTGTCCTGCTTCCCCCGCAGGATCATACTCTCCCTTTTAATTCTATCCTTCATTATTTGCTTACACTGGTCTTATTTGTGAAATCACTTCGACACATACCCTATCTTTTTGATCGGTTGTGTACTTATACTTATCACTTTACCAAGTGCACTGGCATTGGTACCTGCCTCCTTGGAAAGATTGAGTTGAAATCCCCTGGCACATTTCTAGTTCCACCATTGGAGGTAAGTCCGAGTAAGCATGTGCCAACCTATATATCTCCTCCCTCTCTTATTCCCACTCCTATGTTTAACAGAGATCATTTTTCTGTTAATTTTAAACGCCTAAGAATGATTGTGCATTGATTACAGAGTTCAACCAGTGGTCTTATGTAGAACAAACAGAGCAACAACAACAACAACATAAAAATACTAAAAGGAATAAAATAGTAAGTTGTTCCTCAACAGTCTAGACAAGGGCTGATCATGTCATTGTCTCTCATAGTGTCCATTTCACTTCAATGGGTATCATTTTAGATGCTTATTTAGTTCTGTCGATCAGGGAGAACATATGATATTTGTCCCTTTTGGACTGGCCTATTTCACTCGGCATGATGTTTTCCAGCTTCCTCCATTTTGTTGTAAATGCCCGGATTTCATTGTTTTTTACTGCTGTATAGTGTTCCATAGAGTACATATCCCATAGTTTCTTCATCCAGTCATCCGTTGATGGACATTCAGGTTGATTCCATGTCTTAGCTATTGTGAATTGAGCTGCAACAAATATTGAGGTGCAAATGGCTCTTTTTTTCTCGCCTTTAATTCCATTTGGGTAAATTCCAAGGAGTGGGATGGCTGGGTCCTGTGGTAGTGCTATATTCAGGTTTCTGAGGACTCTCCAAACTGTCTTCCAGTTTGCATTCCCACCAACAGTGGATTAGTGTCCCTTTTTCCGTACATCCTCGACAGCATCTGTTGTTGGTTGATTTCTGTATGTAAGCCAATCTAACCGGAGTGAGGTGAAACCTCATTGTGGTTTTGATCTGCATTTCCCTGATGGCTAGGGATCCTGAGCATTTTTTCATGTGTCTGTTGGCCATTTGGATTTCCTCTTTTGAAAAATGTCTGTTAAGGTCCTTGGCCCATTTTTTTATTGGGTTGTTTGTTTTGATTTTGTGGTGTTTTTTGATCATTTTATAGATTCTAGTTGTTAGTCCTTTATCTGTTGTGTAATTTGCAAATAACGTCTCCCATTCTGTTGGTTGCCTCTTCACTTTCCTGTTTCCTTTGCTGTAAAGAAACTCTTCAATTTGAGGTAATCCCATTTGTTAATTTTATCTTTGATTACCTGTGTCTCTGGGGTCTTCTCCAGGAATTCTTCGCCTGTTCCAATATCTTGAAGGGTTTCCCCTATGCTCTCAATGAGTTTCATGGTGTCGTGGTGCATCTCTAGTTCTTTGATCCATGTTGAGTAGATTTTTGTATAAGGTGTAAGGTAGGGGTCTTGCTTCATACTTTGACATGTGGACATCCAGTTTTCCCAGCACCATTTGTTGAAGAGGTTGTCCCTGTTCCAGGGATTGGTTTTAGGTCCTTTGTCGAATATGAGTTGGTTATAGATGTTTGGATTGATCTCCAGTGTTTCTATTCTGTTCCATTGGTCTATCCATCTGTTTTTGTACCAGTACCAGGCTGTTTTGATTATAACTGCCCTATAGTATGTCTTGAAGTCTGGAATTGTGATGCCTCCAGCCTTGTTTTTATTGTAAAGGATTACTTTAGCTATTCTCGGTCTCCTGTTTCTCCATATGAATCTCAGCATCGTTTTTTCTAGGTCTTTGAAGAATGACTTTGGTATTTTGATTGGTATTGCATTGAACTTGTAAATTGCTTTTGGGAGAATGGATATTTTGATGAAATTGATTCTTCCAATCCATGAGCATGGCAGGTTTTTCCATTTTTTTGTGTCATCTTCTACTTCTTTCTTTAGTGTTTTGTAATTTTCATCATAGAGGTCTTTGACATCCTTGGTTAAATTTATTCCAAGGTACTTTATTGTTTTTGTAGCTATCGTGAATGGGATTGATCTTAGACGTTCTTCCTCGGCCCTGGCATTATCTGTGTATACAAAGGCTGTTGATTTCTGAGCGTTGACTTTGTATCCTGCTACTTTGCCAAACTCTTCTGAGTTCCAATAGTCTCTTATAGGAGTTTATCGGGTCCCCTATATATAGTATCATGTCATCTGCAAATAGGGATAGATTAACTTCCTCCTTTCCCATTTGTATCCCTTTAATTTATTTTTCTTGTCTGAAGGCCCTGGCTAACACTTCTAGGACTATATTGAATAGCAATGGTGAGAGTGGGCATCCCTGTCTGGTGCCAGTTTTCAATGGAAATGCCTCCAACTTTTCCCCATTCAATATGATGCTGGCCATTGGTTTATCATAGACTGCCTTAATTGTGTTGAGGAATGTTCCTTCTAACCCCAATTTGCTTAGGGTTTTCATCATGAAAGGGTGTTGTATTTTGTCAAATGCTTTCTCTGCATCTATTGAGATAATCATATGATTTTTGTTTCTCAATTTATTAATGTGATGTATTACCTTGATTGACTTTCAAATATTGAACCATCCCTGCATACCAGGGATAAATCCCACTTGGTCCAGGTGAATGATCTTTCTGATATGTAGTTGGATTCGGTTTGCCAGAATTTTGTTGAGTATTTTTGCATCTATGTTCATCAGGGAGATAGGTCTGTAGTTTTCTTTCTCTGTTGTGTCTTTTCCGGTCTTAGGAATTGAGGTGATTTTGGCTTTGTAGAAAGAATTTGGGAGGATCCCCTCGCTTCAAATTGTTTTTGAATAACTTGAGAAGAACTGGGGTTAGTTGTTCTCTAAATGTCTGGTAAAATTCGGCGGTGAAGCCATCCGGTCCTGGGCTCTTTTTTTCGGTAGTGCGTTTATTCCTGATTCAATTTCTTCCATGGTTATGGGTCTGTTTAGATTTTCTATATCTTCACGGCTCAGTTTAGGAAGGTTGTATGTGTCCAGGAATCTATCCATTTCTTCCAGGTTCCCCAATTTGCTAGCATACATCTCTTTGTAGTGGCTTCTGATTTATTTCTGTTGTGTCTGATGTTACATTTCCATTAATATCTTTGATTTTACAGATTTGGGTCTTCTCTCTCCTTTTTTTGGTTAGTTGGGCCAATGGTGTGTCGATTTTGTTTATTTTTTCAAAGAACCAGCTCCTGGTTTTGTTGATCTTTTGTATTCTTTTTTTTTTTTTTTGGTTTCAATTCTGTTTATTTCTTCTCTGATCTTTAGTATTTCTTTCCACCTTCTGGATTTGGGCTTGATTTGCTGCTGTTTTTCTAAATCCTTGAGGTGCATAGAGAGTTCATTTGTTTGGTTCCTTTCCAGCTTCTTGATGTAGGCACTGATTGCTATAAACTTTCCTCTTAGCACTGCTTTTGCTGTGTCCCACAGGTTTTGATAGGTTGTGTTATCATTTTCATTTGTTTCTAGAAATCTTTTGATTTCTCTTTTAATTTCTTCAATGACCCACTGTTCGTTTAGGATCATGTTGTCCATTCTCCATATATTTGCATATGGTGTAGAGATTCTTGGGTTGTTGATTTCGAGTTTCACTGCACTATGGTCTGAGAAGCTGCATGGTATAGTTTCATTTTTTTTTTAATTTGTTGAGGCTCCCTTTATGGCCTATCATATGGTCAATCCTAGAGAACTTTCCATGTACTGGGGAGAAATACGTGAACTCTGTGGCTGTGGGGTGTTAGGTTCTGAAGATATCTATTAGGTCTATTTGGTCTATAGCGTCAATTAACTCTGTTGTTTCCTTGTTGAATTTCTATCTGGTTGATCTGTCCATTGGTGAGAGTGGGGTGTTGAAGTCCCCTATTACTATTGTATTTGAATCTATATTTCCCTTTAAATCCTTTAGTAATTGTTTCAGGTAGCCAGGCGCCCTGTAATTAGGTGCGTATACATTTATAATAGTAAGGTCTTCCTGTTGGATAGATCCTTTAATCATTATATAGTGCCCTTCTCTGTCTCTTTTAATAGTTTTTATGTTAAAGTCTATCTTGTCTGATATCAGGATGGCCACAACAGCTCTTTTTTCATTTCTGTTAGCTTGGAGTATCTTTTTCCATCCTTTCACTTTCAGTCTGCGTGCATCTTTGCTGATAAGGTGTGTCTCCTGAAGGCAGCATATAGATGGATTCTCTTTCTTGATCCAATCAGCTAGTCTATGTCTTTTGGTAGTAGAATTAAGACCATTTACATTCAGTGTGATTACTGTGAAGTACTGTCTTTTCCCATTCATGTTTCCTAAACGAACTAAGTATTTTGAACTTTGTTTGTAGGTTATTCTACATTCACTTTTTTTGCAGTGAAGTTCTTGTTTTTGTATTTCTGTGTGCAGCACATCTTTGAGCAAGTGTTGTGGGGTTGGACACATGGATACAAATTCTTTCAGTTTCTGTTTGTCTTGGAAGATCTTTATTTCCCCTTCATTCATAAATGATAGCTTTGCAGGGTATAGTATTCTAGGTTGGCATTGTTTGCCTTTTAAAACTTGAAATATATCATGCCATTGTCTCCTTGCCTGTAGTGTTTGCGATGAGAAGTCTGGGGTGAGTCTGATTAAGTTACCCCTGAATGTGATTTGTCGTTTTTCTCTGGCACATTTTAGGATTTGTTCTTTGTGTGTCACTGAGCTGAGTGTTGCCACAATGGGTTGCGGTGAATTTCTCTTTTGGTCTACCCTGTTCGGAGTCCTGGCTATCTATTGAATTTGCCTGTTGTTATCCAGCTGCCTTTGTTTGAAGTTTTCTGATATTTCATTGAAAACACCTTTCAATCCATTCTCTCTTTCCACCCCCTCAGGGACTCCTATTATCCGAACATTACACCGTTTGATTGAATCTTATAGGTCTCCAACCATATTTTTTATTTTTTTAATTTCTTCTTCCTGCGTTTGAACTGACTGTATTATTTCTGGAAGTTTGTCTTCGAATTCTGATATTCGGTCTTCTATTTCATCTGTTCAATTTCCGAGGGATTCCATGGTGTTTTTTATATGGTCAATTGAGTTTTTCATTTCCAATATTTCATTCTGGCTTCTCTTTAGGATCTCTAATCCTTGGACTTGTTTTTCGTTCAGCTCTCGACACTGTTTCTCATTATTTCTAAGTAATCTGATTATTAATTTTCTGAATTTTTTTTCTGGCATGGTTTCAAATTCTTCTTCTTCTTCAGCCTCTGTTATGGTTGGTTTGGCCTGTTCTGTTGGCGAGTTTATATGTTCTTCTATATTCTTATTGTGGGTTTTTGTTTTGTTTTTTGGCATTCCATCTGGGTGGTTTGTCAGGTTGATTTCCCTCTGCAATGGGCTGCTGTGAATCTGTACCAATATCCAGAGTAAGCAAGCTGCTCTGCCTTCTAGAGTTTGTTTATTTTTTACTTATTTATTTATTTATTGTAACTTGAGTGGGCTGGTGTCAGGGCTTTAAAGTGCTGATCTCTGCCCCTTGGGGGCCGGTTTCCTTGTTCCTATGTTCGCCCTTAGGTGTCTGTGCCTAGGGTTCGTTGGTCAGCCACTCTCTCTCACTGCACCTCCTGCATGAGGAGTGTCAAATAGCTCCAGACCACCTTTGGACTCCATCCCTGCTGCTTCCTCCTTCGGAGCAGAGACCAGCCTCCTTTAAGCCTGAATGTAAACAAACAAGATGGCTGCACTCTGCGGCTGCAGCTCTGATTGTGGGTTGGGCAGCTCCTAAGGATCCTGGAATTTTCAATCCCTCAGTTCATCCCCCTGGATCCTGCCTTCTTCCCGAAGGCGCTATTCAAATTTTTTTTCTGGTAACTTGAGTAGACTGGTGTCAGGGCTTTGAGCTGCCCTCCCTCACTGCCCACCCCTGTGCAAGGAGTGTCGTGTGGCTCCACTCCACACCTTTGGGCTCCACCCCCGAAGGTTAGTTCGGAGGCAGAGGCAGTTCTCCTTTAAGCCCGAATGTAAGCAAACAAGATGGCTGCTTCCCGCCCGCTGCAGCTCTGATTTGGGGGAGGGATCCTGGATTGTTTAGTCCCTCAGTTAGACCTCCTGAATCGCGCACTCTCTCCGCAGGTGCTACTCACTCTGTTCCGTTTTCTATTTCCTTCCCCACTCAGTTGTGGGTGTCTCAGTGTCCATCCCAGGGTGGGTTGGGGGAAGGGCAGTGGTGGCTGTTACAGCAGTGCTGGGCGAGTGCCCTGTCTCACCTCGGCTTCCAGCGCTGGTGCGTATACACTCCTGCTGGTGTCCTGCTCTTCAGGCGTCCGCGTCCTCTTCACAGGTCCACCCTGTCTCCCCAGTTTCGGAAGAGCTTCCCTTTCCCAAAAACTACAAATTCTCACCCCTCTTTGAACCTTCCCTTCCCGGACCATCAGTGTGCTCCCTCCCTATTCCACCATCTTCTAATTCGAGCAGCACTACATCCTTAAGTTTCATCAAACAGCTTGTTTCCTGCATCTCCTGGCTAAAACATCTGATGTTCCTCAGGCAGAGTACCACCTGCACTCTCCCCTGTTGGTAGAAATCACTTCAGACCTCACTCAGCAAGCTGACAATTAACCTACTTCTAAGCCAATTAAAACAACACATTTTTCTGGCTTGGATGATGTATTCAGGGATGGGCATATGGTCCAACTGGAACCAATGCAGTAACAGTTTCCCTGGGATTTCTGGAACCTCCTAGCTTTGAGAGCTCTTGGAAGCCTTGCTGCAACTACAAGTGGAAAATCTGCCTGAGATTTTGGCCAACGTAGATGAAGAAGGACGTAAAGTACAGCAAAAGAAACCAGACTCTGTTGACATCGTTTTAGCCCCTGGACCTGGCAGTTCCTAAAACTGGTTCTATTTTTGGACAGTTTAGTTAATGGAGCCACTGAATTCGACTTCTCTCTTAAGCCTATCAGAATCAATTCTATTGTCTCTTGCAAGCTATGTACATATCTTTGCCAGATTTGGGGAAGAAAGATATTCAAAGCCAAGGAATCAACAGGTGGGAAAGAATGGCCCTGAAAGAAAAATGTTCACCCAGGCCTCATCATGTGGTTCGGCTTAGTTGTGGCATAGGGTGAGAGGGAAGAAATGAACAGACGCTGGAAAAAAGCCCTGATCATAAAGGATCTTGTAAACCTATTAAAGATGATCTGTCTGTCTGTATCTATCTTCCTATCAGAGATTAGCAAATATTTTCTGTGAAACAATAGATATTTTTGTCTTTCTGGTTCAGGAGGCTGCATATAGTCACTTTCAAAACTACTCAGATTTGCCCTTGTAGCAGGAAATTAATCACAGACAGTACACACCCTAATCTATAAAACGCTTTGTGGGTAGCAAACCCCATTTACATCCTATTCATTCATCCATTCAGCAAGTGTTTGTGGAGTACTTCCTCTGTGTCAGGGCCCGTTGTTGCCTCTGAATGGAAAGCTCTGGTTATGCCTCCCACTGCCCACCTCTGGTGGGATTTTTGTCCAGGCTGGAGTGGGTAGAATGGGGGGGAAAAAGACAGAAAATGAGTGAGCAGCAAGATAATTTCAGAGAATGAATTATTCTGAGGGGAAGAGAGAGAGTGATGATAAGAGGAGCCTGGGGAATACTGAAGTGGGGGAGGTTTATAAAATGCCTCTCTAAAACCGATGCCTTGGGTTGCAATGGGCAAATGCCTCAGAAAGAAGCCTTTGGAGCCCAGGAAACAGCAAAGACCTAAGAAGTTACAGGACAAGGGGCTGCCTGGAGGAACAAAAGGAGGCCGGCATCAGGTCTCTATAGGCTGAGATAGGAAGCTTGAATTTCATGTGTTTGGAAGCCATTCCAGATTGTTAAGCAACAAAGAAGCATTATCTGATATAATAATAATGGCCTGATATTACAGTAATGCTGTCTAGTGGAAGTATAGGGTCACACATGTGATATTAAATTTTCTAGTGGCCTCATTAACAAGTAAAATGATACAGATTTCATGTGTATTTTGTTTCATCCAAGTGCATCTAAAATATCATTTCAACATATAATCTGTAAAAAAAAATAGACATTTTATGTTCTTTATTCTTCATACTAAATCTTCAACATCCTGTGAATATTTTAGCCTTAAAGCATATCTCACTTGGGAGTGGCCACCTCTCCAGGGCTCAGAAGATGCATTTGTCTAGTAGCCATTGAGTAAGACAGTGCAGCTTTAGAAAGATCAATGTGAGTACTGAAAAGGGAGTGGCATCTCTAGAATAAGAGTAGAAGCAAGGGGGCCAGTGGGAAGAGTATGGCAAGGGTCTCAGTGAAAAAGTATCATCCAGAGTAATAGCAGAAAGAGATTCATTTGGGATATGTTGTGAAGATAAGGGCCTAAGGGTTGGATTTAGAAGGCGAGGTGAAGAAAAGCAACAAAGATGAATTCTAAGGGTTGACTTCAGAAAAGGTTATTGGTTCCATTTTCTGAATGAGGAAAGTCCAGGAGAGGAAAAAGTTGGGCAGAAGTAGAACAAGCAATTTGAGTTTTGATATTTGGAGTTCAAGATACCCATTAGGCAATCAGGAAAGCCATTAAACAGAGTGGTTCCATTCGAGGATCCATCATTAATCTTACAGGCAGAGGTACTTTCTCATATTTCAGAATCTTTGAAGAAGCAAGTTTAATCTACCTGCATTTGGCCCACCTTCCTCCCTTCCGCCTTCTCCTCCTCTCTGTGTCTAAAGAGATTGATTTCATTTTGCATGAGATGCTACAGTATTTTAAATTTAAATAGAAACTTCAAATAAATTGGATTTAAAATCTTCTCAGGGAAAAAGGAAACAATCTGTTTGCTGGAGTTTAATTCAATGCAGGAATCATAACCAAGGCTGTTTGAACCCATCCCTTGATTAACTTCCATGGCAACACATGCTCTTGTAAAAGTAGAAGGATTATTGGAGTTTCAAGGAAGTGGCTGTGGCTATTTCTGTATACACAGAGAAACCATGGAATGGACCACTGGTTGCAATCCCCTGTCTCCTGGACCCCTAATCCACACTGAACAACTAAACATCTTTTCTTAATGATTTCCACCACTACGGGTTACAGAATTTCTTTGAGGGGTCAGTTCCAATACCTTATGTTCAAACCAGCTGATAGAGAAGAGTAAATGTTGCCAACTTGCACAGCTGGCTTTGCCAGGTGCTTAATTGACTCAAAAGCTGTTTTCAAGCTAACCACTATTTTGTGTTAAATTACCCCACCCTAACAGACTGTAAACTACAGTGGCCTAAGTAAATTGAAATATTTTTCCAACTTTGTCACTGACTTCCATAGAAAATGGAACCAGCATTGTGGCATGGCAGGTGAAGCCACCACCTTCAATGCTGGTATCCCACGTGGCCGCCGATTTGAGTATGGCTACACCACTTCCAATGCAGTCTCCTGCTAATGGTGTGAGAAAAGCAGTGGAAGGTGGCCCAAGTGTTTGGGCCTTTGCCACCCACATGGAAGACCCAGATGATGGTCCTGGCTCTTGGCTTTGGCCTGGCCCAGCCCTGGGCATTGCAGTCATCTGGGGAGTCAACCAGTGGATGGAAGATCAGGTTCTGTCTCTTCTTCTCCTCCCCACCTCCGTATCTCTGACTTTCAGATAAATAAATCTTCCTTTAAAAATGAGGAAAATTCAGTCAGCCAACTTAGCTGGCCCCTGCTGACGAAGTCAGGATTCAGGTATAAATAAAATTGGTGCATCTGCTAGAACTGTTCTGAGCCACTCTTGGACAAATATTGAAGGCCAGTCTCTATCCTCCATATTTACCAGGAAGCATCTAAGATGACTAACTTTCTCTTGACATGCCAATAAATGTGAACAAATTGTAGTTATTGTAAAAAGCTCTGTGTAGGCCTGAAAAAGAATTTGATATAAAGTCAAGTCAATTCGAATGCTCCATTATTTATCCCATTTGATGGTTGAGACCGCTCAGTGGCTGCTCTCCTCAGGGTAGTTTACCACTTATGAGCACCGTGATCTGTAATTTGTAGGAAACTTTAAAAGCTAAACCATGCATTTTGCTATAGTAAAAAGCCAGTCATGATTTAAGAGGAGAATCCCTTGTCACTGATACCATTCCAGCCTATGCTCTTAAAAAGTGTGTTCCATTCAAATTTGGTAAAATCCTTTCCTTCACTGACAGATTCCATGAAAATAGATTTCAGTTGCCTAAATCACTAGTTGCTGAATGAAAGAAGAGGAACACCCATATTTACATGGCTATCTTTGCATTATTTGGTATGTATCAGAAAAGAAATCCAAAACCTGGGGAGCCAAGGTGGTTGTGTTTACTTGGCTTGCCTAGTGCTTTTCAGAACTTTGGATTTGAAAGCTGTCAAGTAAGGCATGCTATCTCCACTCGTCATTCCCTGTGGTCGGATACATGACCTTGTCCACAAGTTCAAGGCATAAGCCTGATCTCCACTGTGCCTCCCATATCAGCAAAGCCTGGACCTTGAAATCAAACAGGCATAGGTTCAAATTTCAGCCTTAGCATTGACGACCTCAATTTTCACAGCTATAAAATAGAGATAACAAGTCATCATTTTCATAGGGTGCTTGTAGAGTAGTTCTAAGAGATAATGCATTGTACTCATCCAATATGTGGCACATAGCAAAGCATTTAATAGAGAGGACCTCTTAGTCTGTGGAATGAACCCATTTGAAATTACCAACCAACACAGGAATAATACCCACAGAAAGCCAAAATGTTACATGAATGTGTTACCCATTTTCCCTCTAACTGCTGGGCATTTTATCATCCTAGCCAGTGCTTTGCATTTCAGAGGCAATCTGAAATCACCCTGTGGGTTGTTGCTATGCTTATTTTTGAGACCATTTAAAACTAAATATGAATGTATTATGATGCCCTTTTGGGGGGGTAAGTTTTGACAATAAACCAAAGAAAAAAAATGAAACGAAGTAATGGAAATCACAAATCCAGTAGAGTCCAATTAACCCAAACAAGGTCAATCTTAAATTTAAGAAAAGATGGAAATGTTATTATGGGTCAGAGAGTGTTTGAAAACTTCAGAATTTAATTGCAAATAAGAGAGAATGTCAGTTTCCTGGAAATGTGACCTAACTCTCAAATATTATAAAACCAGGAGAAGCTTGTGGAAACATGGTAATACTCCATAGCAAAGTTCAGGTGGCTTTAATTACAAGCAGAAAACAGCAGAAATCTTTAGCATATTGTGAATTTCTTTCACTATCTAAAATCTCTATAGCTAGCTAAAGGAAAAAATAACCATTTTTATGGGCTCTCAATTTTTCACAGCATTACGCTTAGTTATATGATTCATAAATTCTGGCATATTTACAAAGGTAGAACTGTGTCTTTGTTGCTGGAAATGTTGAAACTTCTGTCTGTGTCAAACTATTCCCTCTCCCAAAAAAGATGATGTGATAAATTACAAATTAGTCTTGTTGAAACAGTTAGAGCACTGTGAATGTTTCTACTTGTTCTTTTTATTGGTGTGTATTGGAGGATTTCCACAGAAAGAAGCATCTGTGTGATTTGGCATCCATAGGCCTGCATTAGTAGTGTAGCTTTCCTTTCATCTCGCCCAGAGAGCTCAATCAAGGCTGGTGTGATCAGTGGATCAGGAATGCAATTCTCTCAATTGTGAATTCCTACCCATTGCCTCCCTCGGAGAATATGGAAATGGCCGCCTGGGTTTTCCCATTTCAGGAAGGGCTTTGGGATGCTCCTGTATTGGCTAATAATTGAGGATGCGAACATTCCATTCATTAGTCTGATCAAGCTATTAATTTTTAGACTAGATCAAAATGTGAAACATTTTATGTTCAATTCATATTTGTCTTGCACATTATAAATATATTTTTATTTTTTAGTAATTTAGGGGAGGGTGGGAGATAATGCCCTTGGCATAATTCACAAAAGCAGCTGTGACAACCTCCAATCATTTTACTTCATTTCAAAACTATTTCCAATCACAAGGAACGATTTCTTTAAAATACACTTGTACATTTCACCTGTGGATGTCTATCACTTCATCCTCAGTATGAAAAAAAAAAAAAAAATGCCTGCACTCATCACCCAGTTGTAATCCGAGTGACCTGTCATGATGCTATAACCACATTGGAGTACCTGCTAGTATGTTTCTGAAAGGCCATACTTGTGACTGTTAAAGAGAAAAACTTCGGGAATCTTGGCTGGGTTGAAATCGTGGATGTGCTGCTGATTTGAGCTAATTCGTAAAATTCCCTGGGGCTCACCTTTACGTTTGTATTTTGGCAATGAAATACTCCCCTCGGGGGATTTTTATAGATTCAGTGAGATGATGAAAGTGAGACAGTTAGCACAGCTTTTATACACAGCAGCTCTCAGTGCCTGGTGTTTTGTTCTCATTGGCATCAACGGTGGCATTAGTGCTGTTGCTCATTACTAATGTGATTTTGGAAATTTATTTAACCTTTCTACATCTTATTTTCCTCTTCTCTAAAGCAGGATCCCATACCTCATAGTGTTACTACACAGATTGTGTATATAGCTCTCTTATAATTGGCATCAACAGAAGAGCTAACGTTCATTATGTACTTATAGACTGTAAGTATCTTACATGAATCATCTCACTAACTCCTTACAACATTCCCATCATTATGTCCATTTGAAAGATAAGAAAACTGAGACTCAGATTAAACTAACTTCATAAATTGCTTTGTTAATAGGCTGGAAAGCTGAGATTTTCAACTCTTGCATATGTAACAAAGGTTTTGCTTTGCATAGTTTTTTGGTAATACCATAATCTGTAGGCTACAATTGGTTTGTACCTGGGAAGGTAACTGTCATAAATGAAATAAACCAAGTGGGAATGACGGTGACACAGGAGGAGCCTACCTCCTGTGAAGGGATAGTCCATGCCCGTTATTACACAAGGCAATAAGGAACCTATGTTACCCTGCCCTATTATGGGTCAAGAAAAGCCTGGAAGCCAGACTTTGGTGTGAAATGTCCTGATTATTAGCTGTTTCATAATCAGGATATTTCAGCTAATTTGATTCACTTTGTAAACACTGTGATGGCCAAAGAAAATATATCTCCAGGCAGAATTCTGTTTGCATTTTAGTTTTCCAACCTCAAATATTCTCCAGAACACCTGATGCAAAAGCTGGCCTGTAGACCCATGAAGTCCCCTGAGACTTTTTACAGGGTTTGCATGTTCAAAATTAACCCAAATCAACTATTGGCTATTTTTTTGATCACTTCCACATGCTCACATTAAAGTGAAAGCAATGTCTGTTTCCTTGCTAAGATCATAAGTAAAGCAATGAAAATCCATTGTCCTTATTTACTCCAGACTCTTGTGTACATAGAATGTTCCATGTGACAAAAGGGGAAGTGCAGATATTGTGATTGACCGAATGGTCACCTTGATTGTGAAGTACTAGTTTGACTTAAATAAAAATTTTCAAAGTGCAGTTATTCAGATTTTGATTTTGGCAGACTTTCTTTAAAAACTGTGAGTCTGTCACTTCTAAGGAAAGTAACTGGTGGTGTTTGTTGCCAATGACAAAACTCGAGCCTTTAAGTGAAAATGTAAAATTTTGGAAAACTTTATCTTGACAGATTCTCAATACTTAAAGGATTTTCTGATGCAAATGGTAGTGTTATTTTAAACTCTCACTATTTTTATATTGTAAAGTGAAATAAGCCAACATGTTAAATATTTGCTTAACTCAGTGAACTGACTTTTTTCCAGAGGACAATTCATGTTATTACAATATCATCCATGGATATAGGGTTATTTAAAGTACAAGATAGACCAATATATTTTCAGCTAATTGAGTATGAATGCTTCATTAATATGGTTAAAAAGCTAAGTTGTAATTAAACTCTCAGAAACATCTGCCTTGATATTTAAACATCATAGAATGATATATAGAATTATTTTAATTATCTTAAATGCTGTTCTAATGCCATCATAGTACTATAAAATGTAATACTCTTCCCTTTTCTTACTTCATTTCCATTTGAAGATAGATTCCCTTCATACATTTCAAGCAAAACTGCATATTACAGCAGAGTGAATACAGAAGAACATTCATATATGAAACTACCTTTCTTCTAAGTCTGATATGAAAAAATTAAAAAATTACAAAATAAGCCACCCATCTTTCTAATTTTTCTGTTTTAGAAAGCACAGTTAATTTTCTTTAAAATATGTCACTTATGTTTACAAGTGGGTTTATTATTTAAATGAGTTTAAAATACTTTCTAGATTTCTCAGTGTTCAGTTCTGATTCAGAGGAATGCTATCAAATATCAATAGATAAGCAAAGTTATTTAAGATCTTCAATAATTTTTAAGAATATAAAGGGCTCTTCCGGCCACGAATGTATGATAACTAATACTCTGGAACAGAGCTACTCAAAAACTATTTATGGATGAGCAGAATTTGCATATTTGGGAAATTATTTAAAAATCCAGCTTCTTGGACCTCACTCTAGACCTGTCAGATTAGAACCTCTGCATCTTAATGAGCCTTTGGAGTGATTCTAAAGCCTTTCAAATATGGACAAGTTCTACTCATTATTAAAGAATATCTAAGAACAAGAACATGTCCTCAATTGATATGTATAGTTGTTTGTTTATTCCATATACAAGAAATTCTGCATGGATGTATTATGATCAGTACATAAAAAACTAAACCATGCATTAAAATATAGAAATTAGAGACTAAGATGTTTATTGTTCACTATATTGCCTTTCTGTGTCCATCTGGATCCCCAGTTGTAATTGCATGGCTCCATATAGAGACTAAAACTGTGTAAACACTCCCTTTCCCACCATGATTAAGTCTGGATAAATTAAGAAGCCTGGCCTCCTCCTGTCCCATTCTGTTCTGACCACTGGCTTTTTTCTTGCAACAAGCCTTTTCTAAAATATTCAGTGAAGACTTCTCTGTCACTGAGCATTTCTTTTATAGAAGTTAAGGCAGCAAAGCCCAGGGAAGCCAAACTACAGAGAGAATTTCTGAGTGAGCTGCTTCCCTGATAGTCTGCATTCCCTGATCTCTTCCCTGAAGTCATCTGATCTCCCCATGAATGAAAGAAGAAACCAATGAATGAATCAGGAAGGTGTTTGGGCAAGTTCTCTGCTGTTTTATTGTAGCCTATCATTCTTGATTTTATTTATGGGTGAGTTTTTAATCCCAAAGTTTCAAGATACATAACGTCAGAATTTGAATGATGGTTTGCTTCTGATGTTTCCATATTTGTTTTGTTGAAAAAAACAGGAGATCAAGGATAAGCAACATTTTATAGATTTTTTTCTTTTTGTTGGAAGGAGAGATTTTTTTTCCAGAAAAATCTATTGTGGGAAGGTATTTTTCACCATCAACATCTCAATGAACTCAGAATAAAGGAACAAGCACTCTAGTAAACCACATTAAATGTATATTTCCCACCTTAGCCCCATCAAAAAGTTGAACTGGCTCTACCCAAGCTTTTCTAAATATAATCTCTATGTAAAAAGACTTAGAATGTTGTTTTCTCTTATTATTTTTAACTATTAGAAAAATGTGAAGGCACTTTGAAAAGTTCATGGAAAGTGGAATGAAAAGTTTGTTTTGGTATAAAAAGTATTAAAAACGCATAGTTCCTAGATAATACACATTTTCTATGAACTTTTGAAAGTGCTCATGTATGTACAGTTATTCACTTTCACAGCCATTTTTAAGCATGCAGTTCACTGGTATAAGCATTCATATTGTTTTGCAAAGAATTTTCTGAAACTCTTCTCATCTTCCAAAAGTTGCCTAATGACACCTCCCATGCCCTGAGCCAATTACTTTTTAAATAATTTTCCTTCCAAGAAAGCTAACTTGTGATTAAGCCCCTGTTATTCTTTCCCTTGCAGCTTGATGCAATTCCTAACTGACCTACTTCCTCAAGGGGTTGTTGCAGGGATGAAGTTGTAATAAGCATACGAAGCAGTAAGATCAGTGCCTGGCACACAGAACATGCTTTCCAAAGGAGAGTATTTGTCTAAACTGGTCTTGAATTCCGTAGGACTTTTACCAAAAAGTCCTTGCTGAAAGCTCAAATTCTCCCCTGGACTGTGGACAATATGGCTCTTTTTTTCCCTTTAGTTTTATTTATTTATTTGAGAGTCAGGGGAAAAAAAAAAGAAAAAGAAAACGAAAACTCCCATCCACTGCTTTAATCACCAAATTCCCACAATGGCTGGGGCTGCACTGGGGTACACCTGGGAGACAGGAACTCAATCCAGTTTTCCTACACATGTGGCAAGAACCCAACTACTTGAGCTATCATCTGCTGCTGCCTTTCAGGGTTCACATTAGACGGAAGCTGGAGTCAGGAGCCAGAGCTAGGGATGTAACCCAGGTACTCTGGTACAGGATATGGATGTCTTAACTGCTAGACTCGATGCTCCCTCTGGCAATATGGTTTTCTGTAAGTTGAAGTAATAGCTAGAGTGAAAAGCAGAAGAACACAACCAACACATATTATCACTGACCTCTCATCAGGGCATTAGCTTAACTGGTACTCTCTGCTCTCTCTCTCTGAAGATCCCAATTGAGACCCCCAATGCTGTTGGATTTCTGACTAGAAAGCTACTTTCTGGTTCATCTGAGTATTTCTGTTCTCACCAACTGAGTTGTGTACTTAACAAGACTCAGTGTTTCCAAACTTTTTATGCCTTCAGCACTTGTTATTGAAACACTTAATTATATATTTTATAAACTAATATATAAATTGAAGAAAAAAGATGTAAATACTCTAGGAAGGCTAATAAAAGACAAACCACTTTTCAGATGAGCAAAATCATTAAAAACAATCTGCAGTGTTCTGTGTTAGGTTCTTATTTGACCTCAAAGAAGCCAAAACTGGGTGACAAAGAAGATGCATAATGAATGTGGTTTATGCATCTTTAGAGGAGTTACTTGGGGCTCAGTATATAAACTCCTAATCCACAAATGTCTTATCCCTACATTTAAAAATTCTCTAATAAGTGTACATGTAGGTAATGAAACATATATGAAATATAAGTATCAGTTTGTTCTTAATTGCTTCTGCTGAATTCAACTCACTTACCAATGACGATTCTCAATCATTTTAGATTAGGGGGCACATTTTAAATCCTGTCCAGAATCCACACTGTGCTGCAGGCGTAGCCTAAGGACAGATATCTGAAGCAGTGAAGGTTTGATAATAAGGGTGCAGAAAGACACATTCTCCCTAGGCTCACACATGGATCAAGAAAGCAAGGAAGCCCAGGAAGGAGTCTACATCAAAGCAACTTAGACAATGCCAAACAAACTTTCTTTACAAGCTTAAAGGGGAAAGTGATCTCTGTGGACAGTGATTTAAGAGGTAACTTTGAAGTATTCCTGTTTATTCTGCAGGATTTTCCCACTTGCCTCTTGAAATAGAATGATAGCAAACTTTCTTTCCCTTAAGCCAAAAAAAAAAAAAAAAAGAAAAAAAGAAAAAAAGAAAGAAAAGCAACACATCTTCTGAAATCACATATCAGTGTCTACACTGTGTCTACAATTTGTCTGTAGGATGCCTAAGCCACTCCTATATAAGGCCTACAAGAAGTAGGTTGCAAGACCCACATCCTTACCCAGCATGATCTGTGTTAAAGGGACTCAGTATCCAGTGGTAATAAATTAGGAAAAGAGAGGATGTTGAGAGTAATAGTTGCTAAGATGGCCTCTGTCATTGCCTTTGCTCTGCACGTAGATACTGTTCCTCCATAAGAAGTCACTCTCCTGACTACTTATCTGATCAGTGCTATGTGGAAAGAGTCATATGCTGAATTTCCAAGGTTAGGTCCCGTGAAACACTGAAGCTTCCTCTCTGCACTGGAATGTTCCTATTTAAGATGCTCCCTGTTGTAATCCATCCTCAGTGCTGTTGAGACTCCTAGGCCAGCTGGAGAGATTGATTGTAGTTACTGCAGTTGACAGTTTCAGTGGGCTCCCAGCCCACAGCCACATAGCTAGCTCTAGAATTAAGCCATGTTGGATACCCAGCTTAGTTGAAACTCCAGGTGACTAAAGACCCCAGCCACTACCCAAGTGAGGTCTCATGAGAGGCCCCAAGAGAGAATGACCAGTTGAGTCTGATCAACTTACCCAATTGAGATACTAAGTTATTGTTCTGAGCTATAGATAACTGGAACAGACATTGTAAAGCACAGTGGTTTAGACTATGAGCTCTGAATGTGGGTTGATATGAATCTGGCTTCTATTATTCATGTAAATTTAGACTGTCATTGTTAACAAAAGAAGCCAAATATCTATGGAAATAGGGATAAGCTTTATTTCAGGAATATGATCTATAGATTGTGGAGGCTCAGCCTTTAGTAGAAAATGAAAATATAATCCACAGAGGGACTTCAGTAGATCAAGGTTTATACTGAGTTAGGCAAAGAAGGTTCTGTATCAAAAGGAACTAGGTCTGATTCTTGTCCAGGTAGGATCCGTGCATCAAATACATTTCTCCCATCAGTCTCCTAGTATTTGGCACTACACACACACTACTAATTGTTTTGTTTCTACTAGGTATTCTGTCATGTACCCAAGGTCACTTCTAAGGTAATGGTGCCAGGAAGTAATACACTTTTAATGCTTTAACACATGTCTGTTCATTCATTTATTCACTCAAGACTATTCACGGAGTATCAGTAGTGGGGCAGACCTTATGATAGATACTAGGAATATGGTATGGAAGTCAGGGGGTCTGGCATCATGGCATAGTTGGGTAAGCCAATGCCTTCAATGCCAGCATCCCTTATGGGCACTATTTCGAGATTCAGGTGCTCCACTTTTGATCCAACTCCCTGCTAATGTGCCTTGAAAATCAGGAAAGCAGAAATTAGCCCAAGTGCTTGTAGCCCTGCACCCATGTGGGAGACCCAGATGAAGCTCCTGGCTTTTAGCTTCTGCCTGACCCAGCACTGACCATGGAGGCTATTTGGGGAGTGAACCAACAGGTGTAAGATATCTATCTTCGGTCTGTGTCTCCCTTTCTTCATAATTCTGCCTTTCAAATAAATAAATCTATTTTTAAAAAGAATGTCAGATAGGAATTATGCAAGTCAGTATAAGAGGAAAAAAGAAAAAGAAATGGCTGTGGTTGTGAACTTTAGAGGAATTTAATGTGTCAGGGATTAGGATACATCAATAAAGTCCTTAATGGCTAAAATAAGACCTAAAGGAAGGATGAGCAGACATGTATCAGCAAATCAGAGTGATCAACTGGGTGATTAGAAGGATGGGTGAGTGGGTGGAAGTTTGCCCAGCAAAAGAACCAGCCTGACAAATGCCCCAAGAGAGGAAATAGCATGATTCTTTCCAGGAAATGGAAGTGGACAAAGTGTGCTGAATGGGAATTCAGCTGGCAGGGAGCCTGGAAAGCAAACAGGGCTCTCTAAAGTACTTGTCTCACCAAGATTAAGATGCAGGCTTTATCCTAATGGTATTTAGAACACAATAAAGCCTTTGTAAGTAGGGAGTAACATGATCACAATGGTTTTTGTTTACTGATTGGTTTTAGGATGGCTGTTACTGCTAGCTGTCTCCCAAGTGGAAGAGGATAATAGCTTGCAGTAGGGAGCCGTGCCATGGATGAAGAAAAATGCTCAGTAGTCATATTCATAGATAAATACCCTCAACTGGTAGCCAATTAACTTAATTTTTCCAAAGGATCTACTTGGATCTGATCCTACTCTTAGGATAGATCATTCCAACTACCAATCCCTTGCTTAGTAGTAACTACAACCCACCAACAGTTGTTTGAAGATCCATACTTGGTATTAGGAGATAGTTAAGAGATTCGAGTATTAGGAGATAGTTAAGAGATTCAAGCTAAGAATTTGATCCTGGCTCAGCAGGTACATGTTGTTGTAGGATCTTGAAGAAAACTAGTTGTGCTTCTGTTTCCTCAACTGTAAAAACGAGCATAGGATAGTATCTTTTTTATGGGATTGCAATGCAGATTAAAAGTATATAAAGTATATGTAATTGCACCTGGAATGGAGGGAGTGCCTAATATTACTTGCTATTGTATAATCATTCAATCCCATACTTGTATTAAGCCTGCACTGGGAATGCAAAAGAGAATTAATTAGTATTCCAACTATGAAAGATAATGACACCTAGGAGCATCAGGTTATAAATCACAAAGATAAATGGATAATGGAAGCTGAGATTGTTGCAATGGTGCAACCATGCAGCATATGAATACCAAATTAGAAAAGCATGTCGTGGCTAAGTGGATCCAAGTAGGTACATCTCCCCATACAGAGAGGTTAGAACAAAACAAAGCCTAACTCTAGCTGGAAAATGTAGTAGTTACTGGAAATGTCTGAAGACAAAAGTTCAGTTTTCCTCAAAGAGTAACTCAAGTGGAGGAGGAGAAAAAGTCTTTTTTGGATAACAACAACAACAAAAAAATACCCAAAAGTTTTTGGTAGATGTTCAGTTGTTCGGTTTTCTTCTCCTCCTCCTTCTTTTTTTATTTTATTTTATTTTATTTATTTATTTATTTATTTATTTATTGGAGAAAACTGTTCTAGTGGCCACCATGTAGAAGAGAACATTTCAAGTAGTTTTTGTGCATGGAGGGTTGGCTGCCAGGGTGATTGACTGAAATGATCTTCAGGGACTTTCAAGAGTACAGAAGATTTTTTTTTTTAACACTTACAGGGAAATGGAGCCTTGGAAGCCTGTCTTTCGCACAAGGGATTTTTGGCATGTATTGGCTGAAGCACAACAGTAAATTTTCTCTCTCCTACTTTTGCAACAACCATTTCCCTTTATCCACTCAAAGCTAAATTAGCAACATGAAGTCATTAAAATGGAACTGTAGAAATCATTGAAGAGATATATTTTCTCCTAACTCTCATAAAGCATTGGGTGTTGGGTATTGGTTATTGAAATATCTTGTGATATCCATGTGGAATTTTCGTGTATACTGAGCATCTCAGTTTATTTGTCAGGGTTAAATAGATATGGATAACAAGTATGTTGGGCAGTATTTTCCATGGAGACTATGTTTAAATAAGCCAATTTATTGGTTCTTTCCAATCATTTTTTTCCACATATTTTGGCAATGGCATGACTTCACCAAATCCTGAATTCTCAGCAGAGAGCATATTTTTGCTTTTACTTTGGTTTACTCTGTGAAATGACTTTCGTTCCTTCCTTCCTACCTTTCTCCCTTCCTTCCCTCTTCCCACTCTCCTCCCCCCCATTCCTCCTTTCCTAATTCACACAACTAAAATTCTTGAGCTCACATTTTAAGTTTAGAATATAAAGACCTTCAATTTAACCATAGAAAAGTGCAAGTACAAATAAATTTAGGATTCTAGCAGAAATGAGGTCCTATGTGATTAAAAAAAAAAAACAAAAACCTTGTTTATAGTTGTGGATATAAATATATAAATAAAGGAGAATGTTTTTCCAGTTCTCACAGATAGTGAATGGAAGCAAAAGGCAGGGAAATATATGTTGGTGAGGAATATTGAGGTTACAAGTATCAGAAAACCCAATTCAAACTTTCGTTGTGTGCAGTAGGGAAGGAGGAAGTAGTCTCTTAGGTGCAAGACAAGGCCAGAGGTGAAATATACTCTGGGTTCTGCCTCCCAAAGCAGTAGCTTCCTTCCTGGGCTCTTTGAGTTGCCCTTGGCCAGCAGCAGGCTCATTTTCCTGGGCTTGAATGCCAACAAGGGAAAATGTGTTGCTTTAGATAAGTCACGGGATCAGCTTGGTTTGGGCTAACAATTTGGCTTGTGTTGTGCTGTGTTCTGAACCAGTGCTTTTCAACGCTCTGGCATGAAAGATTTTTTATTATTATTACTTTTTAAATAGCCAATCTTTGATGGACCAATACTTTTGTAAGATACAATAAAAATGAATTAGCATGAAGATGACATGGAAAGAAAGACTTAGAAAATACAAGCCCAAATCCTTTATTGTTAGACTTCACATACATAAAATTACTGTCACGCTAAAATAGTACTTAAAAACTCTCTCAATTTTTTTTTACTTATCTTGTTGCATCCCAGTAGCAACTGCAGTTTCTAAAGCAGTGTGAGTTTCAACAACCACCACCCCAACAGACTGAACATGGTCCACTCCCAGTTTTTCTTTATACCAACCAA
This sequence comes from Lepus europaeus, assembly GCF_033115175.1. Taxonomy (NCBI): domain Eukaryota; kingdom Metazoa; phylum Chordata; class Mammalia; order Lagomorpha; family Leporidae; genus Lepus; species Lepus europaeus. The sequence continues at coordinate 42,681,250 of NC_084835.1, forward strand.
AGGGAACAGATTTCATGGATTTCATATGTAAGTTTTAAGAGTATAATGAGACTTGGATTTTTTAAAGTTTTTTTGTGGGAGAGAGAGAAATTGATTTTGCATGTGCTGGTTTACTTCCCAGATGCTCCCTATGGATAGGACTCAATCCACATCTTGGGTATCAGGGAACCCAGCTACTAGAGCCATCACATTTCCCTCCCAGAGTCTGTATTGCTGGATTCAGGAGCTAGAGCTGGCAATCAAACCCAGGTACTTCCATGTGAGACACAGTCTTGACCACTGGCCAACCACCAACTCCCACCACCAGATTTTATTAAGGTTTGATTTTCCAATCTTGTTTACGTATTGTTGATGCCACTTTCAAGATACAACAGAGTTGAGTAGTTACAACAGAGAGTCGGTGGCATATTGGGCAGAAATATTTACTATCTGAACTTTTATGGAAAAAAAAAAAACCACTCTTGTGATTCCTGCTGTAAGCAATCATTGTGAGCAGCACTCCCTGACTGATGACTGGATAAGGCAAAGAGACGTACACTGTAGAAGTACAAGCGTGGAGAGTAGGAATGGTTTGCCTCTCTAAAGGCCACTAGTATTCTGCTTCCAAAAAAGGGAAAAATGATTCTAGGAAGCTAAGGACCTGAAATGACCTAGTACAAAATTTACATGTTTTTATTTGTAGTTCCTCATTTTCCTGACTGTACCTAAAACTGAATTACTCAAGAAAATGAATACAGCAAAGTCAAAACATGGCTTCAGTAATTTCAGGTCATAAGCAGGATTTGACAGAATTTTCTTCTCAATTCCTCTGAAGAATGAAGAGGGATGAAATGTGTGAAGGAATAAATAAATCTTAAATGTTACTAAAACAAGAGAATTGACAATAACTATCACAAAAGTATATAAAGTAACAATACTTATAAAATATTTTTCTAGCTTTATTTCCAGAAATGGAAAGGAAAGCTATTTGGAGATTATATTTATTTATCAAGCACTAAATAATATAATGCCATGAATATCTAAACACTGCTAAATTCTGGAACCAAAAGAGTGAGTAAAGTGAAGGAGTTCCTTTAAGAAAAAAGCTATAGTCAGTAAGTAATTAAATAAAACAATTGCAGGTTATAATTGGGCTAAAATTTGACTATCACAAAAAGGAATAGACACAGAAATTAATAATGGAGGCTTCCCATTAGCAAGTAAGGTATCTATAAGAAAGTGATATTGAAGCAGACTTCCCCAGGAGGAGGAACAGCTAGCTAGGAAAAGTCTGCATTGTAGACATGTGTAATATACAAGTGCAATGGGAAAGCAGTGCCAAGTGTGTATGGTAAGGAAATTTAATCTTGCCCAGGAAGATGCTTTGAGCTGGGTAAGCTAGAAGAAAAATAATCTTCAGGTGTTGGGGAAGGTGGAAACTAATGTATTCAGGGTGAGCCTTAGCACATATAAATTCTTTATTGATGCTTTAAGTAGGTGGGTGGCATAGTTTATTTTTTAAAATATCACTTTTGTTGTTATCTATTTAATGAGTGATAATGATGTAATTATGGATTCATTTGAAGGACAGTATTCTAAGCAATTCATATGTATTAAGCTACTTAGTCCTCATAGCAACTCTATTATTAACTCTATTTTACAAGGAAGGACTATAATTATAATTATTCCTTATATTATTTGCTCAGAAAGATAGTCTTCTTGTATTTTAGAACATACAAAAAGAAACAAAGATTATCATCAAACACAAAATAGTTGTTTATGGAACCTGGACTACTAATATCCAAATAATTTCAGATGATTGACAGGTTGCTAAACACTGAGTAATTCAATAAAACATTGTATAACTGGATAAAATCTGAATGTATTCCAAAAAAAGAAGGTGAATGTAGACAGAGTAAGAATCCTAGACAAGGCTGGCGCTGTGGCTCAATAAGCTAATCCTCTGCCTACGGCGACAGCACCCCAGATTCTAGTCCCAGTCCCGTTTGCCCCTCTTCCAGACCAGCTCTCTGCTGTGGCCTGGGAGTGCAGTGGAGGATGGCCCAAGTCCTTGGGCCCTGCACCCGCATGGGAGACCAGGATAAGCACCTGGCTCCTGGCTTCAGATCAGCACGGTGCGCCAGACATTGGAGGGTGAACCAACGGTAAAGGAAGACCTTTCTCCCTGTCTCTCTCTCACTGTCCACTCTGCCTGTCAGAAAAAAAAAAAAAAAAAAGAATCCTAGACAAGTAGACATAATCTCAACTACTGTCAACATTAGCAGGTTCTGAGAAATTAAACCCCCTGCAGAGAGAACCCGGACTCCTTGTCCTGATGAACCATCCCTCCTGACTCCCCTTGCTCCCAGGGACCTTCCTTTTTAACAATTTCTTCATTTTTTAAAATTTTAAGGTATAACAATTTTTAACACCTTTGCCTGTTCCCACTTCAGCACATATACCTATGTGCTATATTGTCTTGAAAACAGGGATATTAATATCACAAAATGTGTGATTCATGACAGTGATTGTAAAGTAGGAAAAGAAGGGTATGTTGCAATGTTGCGTGCTCATCTTTACCTTCTCAAGTCAAACGGTTCCCTGTTGATATTCTTAGAAATAGAGCATGTAAGATGCTGTGGTGTTGTCAAAACCAGTCTTGACCAAGTCTAGTGTTTCCCCAACAAAAGCCTCAAAATCAAGCGCTGAAATCATTCCAAGACACTAAGATTTGAAGACATGTATTCAATCTGACACTTGTATACAGTATCTGGAGCAGCATTATTTGTAATAGCCAAAAGCTGGAAATAACCCAAAGGTCCATCAATGAATGAATAAATAAGATGTGATAGTACCATTCAAAGGAATATTACTGAGTCATTTAAAATGATGAAGTATTAATAAAGTCAACAAAGTAGATGAACTTGGAAAGCATGCTAGACACAAAGACTACATATTTTATGACTCCATTTGTACAAAATGTCTAAAACTAGTCAATCCAGAGACAGAAAACCGACTACTGGTTGTCAGGGGCTCTGGGAAGAGGAGAATGGGGATACAAGATTTCCTTTTGGGTGCTAAAGATGTTCTGAAACTAAATTTTGGTGCTGGTTATACATTGTGAATGTACCAAAATTCATTGAATTAAATACTTTTAAAATCATTAAATTGGTGAGTTTATCATGTGAATTTGATCACAATGGTTTTCTTAAAAAATTGCTACAGGTGATTTTTTTAAATTTTATTTTCTGCTAAAATCTGATGTTCCCATTTCCCAAGTACATGATTTGGAAAGGGAGCCAGTGAAAGCGCACTGATGGATTTGTTTGAACTAAATGCTCCATGCTGGGAGAATGAGTAAGGAAAAGGCTGATGATGATCTGACGATGACAATGACCTTGAGCATCATTATTTTATCATAATGTAATTTGGAAAAATTAATCCAATACATACAAACTGAATTTTAGTGCATGCTTCAGTGACTACGTTTTTTGAGGATTTTGTATTTAAAGTATAAATTTGTGGTGGAGGGAAAAGGAAATGATTAAAAACATGTTCTTGTTTTATTTATGTACACTCAAATAAAATCCAAAGCATTGACCTTTCCAGCAATGGAGTTCATATATCCCTTTTGTCTGTCGGAAGCATTGTTCCAGAAGGATCTTTCCAATTGAAGCAAGTTTCCTCTGCCTTGCTCATCTGGTTAACAGCTTGCAAAGGCCTTTGTTTGGAAAACCAGAAGGGCTCCTTAGCTGCCGTCCTAACCTGAATCACCCCAAGCACAAATTGTTCCAAGAGCAGGCGTGCTCATTCTCTTGCCAGGGTGCTGTGAGGGGCAGCCCTAGCCCCTGGCGTGCATTCCTGGAGCATCTTAACTAAGGTTGTAGCCAGGATGCAAGAAGACAGTCACACTGTCCCGGCAGTGTCTGCCACTTCGACTTCACAACGATTCGGTTCATTTTGCCTGGTCCATGCAAGCTCACAATCATAAGAGACCCTCAGCTGTCCCTGTCCTGTCCTGTCCTGCTGTGTCCTCACTTCTGTTTCAGTCTTCTTAAAATGAAAAAGGAGATCCTCTGTTGAATCTAAATTGTGATGATCAGTCTTTCCTTATTTGTTTACTAAGAATCTATCATGCAACCTCCTATGGGATAATCTAATGAGCTTTAAAATGCCCCACATCTGCATCAACAAAAATATCAGTGGGAGTCAAAGGAAAAGACTCCCAAAGAGTAGCAAGGCCAAGAGATTGTGGTTTCAACTAAAAGTAAGGAGGATGTCTACTCAAAAAACAAGGTGATGGGGTTGTCAGATTGCAAAGTTTGTGGGGCATGTGAAATGGTTAGAACACAGTGTGTCTTGCTTCAAGGAATAGGCGAAGGGAGGAGTATTCAATTGAGCTGACGTGAAATGTCAAGTATATTTACTGAACCTCTGGAGAGCTATCTTGACAAATTGGAGTCTGAGCAGTGGATGGTTCTACTCCAAAGTAGACTTCTGGAGTGTGCCCAGGTAGACAATGAGATTACTGCAAGCGCAGAAAGATTGGAGTCCTGTCACGTGTTCCACCAACATGTGTATGTTTAAGTCTTTAGCAAACACAAAAAATAAAGAGCTACTATCTGAGGGAAAGTCATAGATGCTGCAAGCTATATTCTTCCAAAATCTATGCTTCTTTTTAACATATTATTTTGTACTCATGGACATTTTGAGCATGATTCTAAATTTATAATCACATGCAAGAAGAGGGTCATATTTAAATTCATTTCTGTCATCTTATACTACTTTTCTATGTCTGTATAACAGGTTACAGAAGTCCAGCAACTTAAAACAACACATCTTTGCTAACTCAAAGTTTCTGTATCAGAACTTTAGCCATTCCTTATGTGGGTCCTCTTCTCACTGACGTACCAGGATGCATTCTGAGTATCAGCTGTGGTGTGTTCTCATCTGGAGGCTTGACTAAGGAAGAATCCATTTCCAAGCTCCTGCAGGCTACTGGCAGAATTATATGCCCACATGCACCACATACACATGTTCATATTTCTCTGCAAGTGAATATTTGATGGCTCTGGCTTCTTACTGGGTCCTAGAAGCCCCCAGTAATTTCCAGCTACATGTCTCCTTCCATAGGCAGCTCATATCACAATGGGTTCCATCTTCAATTCCAGCCAGAAAACCTCTCTCTTCAGTCTGCCAAGTGGGAGCCTTATGTGATGAAACATAGTCATGGAAGTAGCATCTTCCTCATTTTTGCTATTTCTTAAGACCAGCTCACAGATTTTATTTCTTTATACCTGTGCACACTCAAGCAGAGGCGATGACACAAGGACAGAATCATTAAGGGTTATCTTGGGGTGTGTCCATCATATATCTACACATAAATATTTATGTGCTTTATCAGTCTGCACTCCAGGCTTGTCACCAGTATCTCAAAGTTGCTGCACATGCTACATGGGCAAACTCAGGGCAATGCTGCACACCATTGGTGTGTGTTTGGTTGTCATCTATTTGCTTTTGGCTCAAACTTCAGTCAATGAAACCCCATAATTCAGGGTGAAATAAGTGTTCTTGCATAAAGAAAATGCTACATATATTTTAATATTTTCCTAGAAATTAATTTTTCAGGTTCTCTAATTTATCACTTAATAATGACCATTTTGATGAATTTGGCAGATGAATATACTGAAAAGGTCTCTTGTTTTCTAAATGAGCAAAATATACTCGTTTTTTATTTGAATCATTTCCAAAAAATCAGGTACAGTGAAAATGAATTAGAAACATGTATTTGCATTGCAATGAAATGAAATTTTTTCAAGGTTGCAAAAGTGTTTTTTGTGGTCTTTCGCAAGGCCCATGATGCAGGAAGGGTCTTAGATATTGCAAATGCCTGGCGTTTTAGGCCACGTGTAGCAAATCGGTAACATTCCTTCTGCCTTTCTGCCCATCTTTGCCATGGCAGACATTGATAACCACAGTATTCTTTCTCCTCAATCCTAAACACAGTTTTGGAATTTTTAACACCATACCCCAAGCAGCTGCTATCAATGACTGAACTGGACCTAGAGTTATGCATATTGGCCATTTTTGCCTGGACGTCCATTTAACTTACTCTAAGACCAGCTCTGGATCAGAAAACTGAACTAAAAATGATCTGCTGAAAAACAAAAAGCAAGCATGGACTGATGGAGAACCATGACGACAGAGTGTTGGGGAAGAGATTGCTGCTACAGGAAATAGACAAGTTTCTGTTGAAATATTATATGGGAAAATGAGATATAGCTGTGTGTTGTTTTATGTTACATGGTCACCAGCTACTCATATTAGAGAAAACGAACTTGATTGGAACTCATAGTTAGAATTCTTTAGCCCTGCTCCCCTCTGAAATGTCATCTACTTATACTTTCCATTTAGCTAAGCGGTATCTGCAATGAGAAACAGGTATTATCCTACTAGATGATTTGGGGGCTCATTTGATATCTACCTCTGTCTACAGGCTGAGGACAGTGGCAATGGCTCCAGCAGTTGGGTTCCTGCCATACACATGGGAGACCTACCTCCTGATTTTATTGCTGGCACTTGAGGGATGAAGCTGCAGACAGGAGCTCACTCTCTGTCTTTCTGCCTCTCAAAGTGATTAGTGAAAAAGTTAATCAGTATCTCTTCTGTCACAGTTCTCAAGGTTTTTAAAGTCTAGGGTCATCCCATTCTTTTTTTTTTTAAGATTTATTTATTTATTTGAAAGGAAGAGTTAGAGACCCACAGAGAGGGAGAGATAGAAAGATAGATCTTCCATTTGCTGGTTCAGTCCTCAAATGGCTGCAGTGACCTGAGCTGGGCTGGTCCAAAGCCAGGAGCCAAGAGCTTCTTCTGGGTCTTCCACGTGGGTACAGAGGCCTAAGTGCTTGGGCCATCTTCTTCTGCTTTCCCAGGCAAATTAGCGGGGAGCTGGATCAGAAGTGGAGCAGCCAGAGCTTGAACCAGTGCTCATATGGGATGCTGATGCCACAGATGGTGGCTTCACCCACCATGCCATAGTGCCAGCCCTCGCCAATCAATTTCTAATAAGGGCTTTGCTATTGGCTGTATGTTGAACTAAAACTTGACGTATAGTCTTACATGGGCTGTCTTTGGTGTGTACAGAAGTAAGGGGTGGGACATTCTGGTGGCAAACTTTTTTTTAAAAAATCAATCACTGTTATGACCTCTATCATTTGTAACACCCAAAGCCTTTGAACAAGTAATAGGTCTAATCATTATCAGCCGTTACTATGCAAAGGTATTTTGTTCGTTGGACTCATTTTAGAGAATTACACAAGGAAAATCAAAGGACATGGACACTAGAGGATGGGAAATGCACCAGAGGCAAATAGGTTCCTGAAAGGGAGCATGGCCTGAGGTTGGAGGAAACCAAACCCAGTTTGTTGAGACACCTCACCCCAGAGAACTATTATCACTCATCTGTGTCCCTTCTGGACTCGAGGTGAGAAAGACACACGTTGTATATAACTTTCAGTTTTTGAGTCAACCATTGTCAAAGGATAAAGTGCGATGTGGTTATCTTAGCTTGTAAGATCCATCATGAGTTGTCACCATCCCTTTGCTCCATGCTTCCTATCCTGTTCAGGCGTTTGCAAAAGCGATATCCTGCCATGCTTTCTCCTCTGCTACATAACTTTCTGCCTACATAACTCTGGAGCCCCACACCTGTGTCTCTAGAGGACACACTGTTCTTTCTGCGGTAGGACTTACCATGTTAATCATAAATGCCTGTTCTGTTGGCAATATACCCCAACTGACTGAGAAACTCAAGGGATGAGAAAGGGAGGTGCTTTGGCCATCTCTGTATCCTCAGACCTTAAATTGCAGAAAGTGGAAACTTCTGAAGTGGGAAGTCAAGCCCAGTCATACCACCTTGAGCTATAGGAGGCACAAGTTAATCTTCTGTTTTCCAAGGGTATTTCACATCCCTGTTAAAGCAGAAAGCCACCCATGGTACACTGGGTTCAACATTACATTTCTTAGTTCCACATCTCAGAGCATAAGTGTCAGCTTTTGCTCCCAGCTATCCACACAATGTTACTAAATTTCATATTGCATCTAAAATGTATAGTTCACATACTATTTAGAATAAAGAAACTGAGACTCAAAAAAGTTAAGCAAATCAAACAAGGTGACATTAATTAACAACTGAATACAGACTACACTGGGGAATTTTGACTTCTAATTCAATGTTCTCCCCCACTGTATCATTTTGCAAAGTACAAAAAAATAAATAAATAAAACAAAAATAAAGTGACAGATTTATTGAGCTGTACAAAAGGGTAAAGTGAAGAAATAGGCCAGTTGTTATTCGGCTTTTGCTATTGGATAAAGGTTAAGGTAAAAAATGTGTCCCCTAATAGGAATCAGCTACTTCAAACCCTTAAGATTTTATACCTTTGAGTTTTAATCTGCTCTTGCTTATTCAGAAGAACAAGAAGAAGGTCAAGTATCTATTGCATTGATTTTCCAGGGTGTACATTAAGAAGACTGAAATGCAAATGTATCTCTCTACTCTGTGAGCTATTTTATCGTCCCTGAAAGGGGAAAAAACTCATTAGATCTTTTGCAATCGTATTTCATTTGCTTTGCACATTCAAGATTACACCCATCACTGTTTTTTAAATAAACATATAGTATAAATATCTGAGTAGCAATAAATATGGAAATAAGGCTCAGCCTCTTGCTATGATGAATTTAAACATGAAGCAATAGGTATGAAAACAAATGTGAAAATAATACTATTAGCAAATGCAGTTGCCATAAATGTTATTAACTTAATTATCTTCATGGCTTCAGTGGGTTTCTAATCATATATTTCTACTGGCAGACAAGTTGAAATAACTTATTCCCTCTAGACCTCAGTTAGAAACACACAGCAAAAGAACTATTTTTCTTACATCAAAACAATAAAACTTGAATTTAATTGAGTAGAGGCAATCGTGTGTGAGCAGAGTAAATATGAGTTTTTCATGCTGTAAAATGATTCTGAGGAATCTCTGTAAATAAGTAAATATTAAAAGTGGTTTGGCAAAAAATAGTTTGAAATTTAAACAAATAATTGCAGCTTAATTTTCACCAAGTTTATGATCTTTTTACATTTTATTGGTAGTCTTAGTGTAAGTAGATTTAATTTTTTGAAATCACTTGCCTATAACAACTTTCAGCATCACTTATTCAAATTAAAATCAAATACATGTTTTAGAATTACAGTAGGTAATTATAGAAATGATATTCAATATTTACTTGAGCATTTATTGTATTCCAGAAATTGTTCTGAGTAATATGAAGGTGCTTCAAATATTTCTTTGAAAACAGAAATCAAAGATTTTTGTTGGTTCATAAAAATTTTGAAATCCATGCACACAAAGGGTCTTCAAAAAGTTGATTGAAATGTGTATTATGAAACAGTTATGCGTGAAATCCATTGTTTTGCAACAAAATTAGCTTCTTTTTAATGGTTTTCAAATTTTTAACTGACCATGTGATGTTTTGATGCATTATATAACATACAGTCAGGATGATGATATGTGATTCCTTAAGCATTTTATGGTAAAAGCATTCAAAATCCTCTCTAACTTTGAATTTCATTTTGCCACACACATTCTGAAGTGCTCTGGTCTAAGTGTTGATGGTGATCATTCACCATCCTCAGTCATATATATAGTGCTTATATGGGACAGATCCTCTGCCCAGCATTGTCTATGTTAGCTTCTTCCATCTTCTGATCTCCACAACCCTCTGAGATAGGAATATTATGGTTATCCCCACTTGCTGAACACAGATGATAACTTTTATAGAAGTTGAATATCTTGATGAAGTTCCCTTAAACCTATGCCTCCCTGACCACAGATGAAGTTCTTAACCACTTGTGCTAAACTGCTTCATATGATGCACAGGGAATACATCAAGTAAGCCTACTGATGTGTTTAAGAACTCCATTCTGTTCCTTTCATCATTTAGTGAACATGAGTTTGCCTCCTACAATATGGAATTTCGGTGATTCCAAAAAAAAACCTTACTCTTTTTTTAAGGATTTATTTATTATTTAAAAGGCAGAGTTACAGAGAAGCAGAGGCAGAGAGAGACAGAGAGACACAGAGAGAGAGGTCTTCCATCTGCTGGTTTACTCCCCAAATGGCCGCAACTGCCAGAGGGAGCTGATCCAAAGCCAGGAGCCTGGAGCTTCCTCCAGGTCTCTCACACAGCTGCAGAGGCCCAAGGACTTTTGCTATCTCTGTTGGTTTCCCAGGCCACAACAAAGAGCTGGATCAGAAGTGGAACAGCTGGGACTCGAACCTTTGCTCACATGGTATGTCAGTACTGCAGGTGGTAGCCCTACCCATCATGCCACAGCGGTGGCCCCCAAAAACTTTACCTTTAAATAAAATTAAGGATCAGTTTTTAAAGTATTAACTCATTTATTAGCCTGAAAAACAATGAGCAGCTGGCTTTAAAAAATCTATTTTAAAAATTGGATGCTGGTATCATTAACTCTATGTAATTTTCTCTACCCATCATCAAAAGTACAGATACAGACTTTTAACTATATTGTGTATATTTTGATTGATGACCAAGCAATCGTTTGTGGGAGATTCAGGACCAAGAAGTCTAGCTAATAGTTTGTAGTCCATTTGTGTTCCAGATACAATCATAGGGACTGAAAAATAGCTTTCTGGATCTCATCTTCATTTCATTAAGAAAATAGGGTTAAACAAGCTTAAAACTTGTCCAGTATCTTAGAACTAACAAGTGACTGAAAGTAGGATTTAAGGTAAATAAACAAAAACTGTTTTCTCTGATGTTAGATCCCATGTTCATGATTATTTTGCCACATTAACTGTGGAATTAGATTGTGAGAAATTCCTCTTTAGGAACAAATTTCACCTTTTGAGAATTTTGTCAGTCTTGACCTCTGTTCATCTTTTCAAAGCACCATCTTCTATCATGCAGTTTCAACAACTCTGTAAAGTGGGAGGTAGACTCATTTTGCAGATGAGACTCTGAGGCTTGATAATATTACGTGATTGGCTGAATCCTCACTAATGTCAGTAGCAGACATGGTGTCAGAATCCAGCTCTGCATACAACTCCGTTCCACTTTTCACTCATCAGTGCTGCAGAACAAGGAGCAAAAACATAACGTGGAGGTCAGATCCACTGACTTCTTTCGCAGTGCTGCAGGTGGGTTTTGCAGGTGAAGGAGCAGGTGGGTTTGTGGCAGGTGATGGCTAGCAGGTGCCAGACAGGTGGCATGTCAGTTATGCTAGATCGGTGCTGTCTCATAGTGCTTCATTGAGATAAAAATGTCCCAGTCTGTGCTGTCCAATAGGGAAACAGCCACCACATAGGACTCTCACACACTTGAAATGTGGCTAGTCTGAGTGGAGAACTGAATTTTAACTATATTTAATTTAATTAATTAAGGTGTAAATAAACACATATGGTTATTAGCTGCCATATTAGACAACAATACAACTAGTCTTTTTTGTCACTTACTTTAGGGGTCACATCAGACTTCTGCTGACACAGAACGTTCACTGTGCAGTTCATAAAGACGGGTACAGCCCAATAAGCCCCCCAAAACTCTTAGCCCTGGAATAGCTTCACTTTCCATTTCTAATTGGCTCACAAAAACACTATATCATTTAATTAAAAAAAAAAAGCTATAAAGGAAGCAGGAAAGGGATGAGTTATAATTTGCATATGAGAAGGCAAGTCCTAGGCCATCCAGAGGCCTGCCCCACTGAGACACAAGCTAATAATTTTGACTGTCCAACTCTTTATTTTTCCCCAGTAGCAGTTGCTCAAACTATGGGTCAGTACTTTGTTTCTGTTTAGAAATGTTTAGCCCATTTAGACTGCTAAAACAAGGTACTGTAAACTGGGTGGCTTATAAACCACAGACATTTATTTCTCACACTTCTGGAGTCTGGGAAAAATCTAAGATCAAGGTGCTGGCAGATCAAGTGAGGCTGTGCCTCCCTATAGACAGTGGTCTTCTCACGATTCTGTTATATGGCAGCATGGACGAAGGCTCTTTTATAAGTGCACTAATCCCATTCCTGAGGCCACCACCCTCATGACCCAGTTATCTCCCAAAGGCCCCTCTTCCTAACCATCAGGGTTAGGATTTCCACTTGGAATTTGGGGAAGTCCATTGTGAAGCATTTTGAAAAGTCAAAATGGCCTTTGAATCCCTTCTGATATCCCTTCTGTATAGGTCTGGCAAAATCTTTTTAGATATGTCCTTGAATTTGCCTTTTTTTATGACTTCAACTTCGAAACAGTGCCTCTGATACTAACTTTATGTATGTACAAGGGTACAGATGCACATGCCTAAAGACCCTTCATCTAATTATTTGCAGCTCTTTCTTTCTCACTTCTCCCCCTATCATAGCTTCTCTTGGTTGAAACTCTTCCAGTAGTAAGAAACAATTCAGCTGACCTAAACAAAAATTTTAGGCCATGAGATGAGAGGCCAAGGCAATGTCTGTCTTTAGGCATCAATCCCTCCCTCTCCATCTCTCTGCACAGTTTTCCTCTGTATTGATGTCTCTCTCAAGCAACTTATGCCTCAGAGATGTTAGAAATCCTACCAGCCACTCGGTTTTATATCTTACTAGGTTACCTCCAACAATGAAATGAAATCAGCTTTCTCCCAATAGCATTAGCAAAACACCTGGAATTGAAAGTCATTAGTTGGTCCAGATCAGCATTATTTCAGAATCAGGCACTGTGGCCAAGGAGACTTTTTGTTGTTGTTGTTAATGACTATATAACAACCCCAAAACTTACTGAATTAAAACAACCATTTTATTGCATATGATGATTTTATCAGGCAACAAGTTGGATGAGGTTCACCAGGGCAATTCTTTCGTTACACATGACATTGACAAAGGGAACTAACTCTATGGTGTTCAGGTGGTGACTGAATTGGTCTGGGAAATCCAGTCATTTATTTTGGCTTGGAGGGGGTGACTGGAAGGCTCTTTTCAGATGGGATTATCAACTATGATTTTGCCATGTGCCCTTTACAGTGTGGTAGTCTTAAAGTAGTGTTGTAGTCTTGAGCTTCCTACAGAATAGCTTGTGACTCTCAGAGAGAGTCCATCAGCATGAGTGAACACTGCAAAATGTTTAATCCTAGAGTGTCAGCTCAGCTGTGCTCTGGGTCAGAATAGTCCTAAGGCGATCCAGATTTAGTAAGAGAGGAATGGTATTTTATTTCTCAATGGGAAGAGTTATTAATTTTTTTCTTGGCATTTTTGCATCTACAAAGAGATGGCATGATCTGATTGGATAAGCTTGGTCATGTGGCCCCCTCTGCTTCTAATAGGAGTGAGGCAGCTCCACCTAAAGCATCTGACTGACTCTGGCAGGGGGAAGGGAGGGAGATTCATTCCCCAAAGGAATATCAGAGTATTGTTGCCAGAAGACAAGGGGAGAGATGTTAGGTATGTGGAGATAACAGTGTGTTACAGATGGCTGTTGACACTTCCCAACCTTGTGATTCTAGCATGTGATATGAAACAAATGGTATCAGAAAAGCCTAAACCCCACACTCATTCTGTTGCTTGGGATATTTAACTGAAAATCTGAACCTTCCCTTCCTTCCCTGTAAACTATGAATAATAGCTTTCTTCCCAGTATGGTTATAAGCCCTAGATATAAGTCACTTAGAGTTTGGTCAACAAACATTATCCCCTTCTTTATTTCCTGATGAAACCTCTTAAATTTGGGGACCCCTGAAACTAGCAGTCTCTTTGACAACGCATGAAATGTGATAGCCTGTGGAGTTTGAAAAGTGTGGAAACCAAGTATTGCTCCCCGGCTGCACCAGCCCTTACTTCCAGATTCAATTCACATTTTCATTTTTATCAGTAAAGGCAAGTTTGGTCTCCGTTCACATGAGAAAGTGCCTCTATGCATCTCTGCAGTGACATACTCTCTCCTATTTCATTTTGAAATTCATTTCTCTCAGAATCCAAAGCATTGAAGGTCATCGGTCCTTCAAGCAATATTGGAAGCCATTCAACCCCTCTTACTAAAGAAATTTAGGGATAAATTTAGCCTTTCTCTTTTATTGGTCATCAATGAGAAAATTTGGCCGCTTAATATTTTTTCCTGGACATTCAGGTGCTGGAAACTGTCTTCTAAATTCGGCAATTCAGTGAGTCTTAAACATACTAGACTGACGACTTCTCTGGTGCTTTTCATCATGGAGACACTGCTAAAGCTGAGCTATCCAGGAAATGTTAATGTTGTTGGATACATTTGTTAGTGTGAATACCAGCTGAAAAAAATTAAGCTACATATGTCACTGCAGTTCTTCATATTTTATAGTTTCATTTATAGCTCTCCTCCCTAATGAGCCCAGTTCTTAAATTTGATCTACATAAAAGCAAACTTGGTTTGAATGCAGTCAGGGTATTGTGCGGCACCTGCAGACAGTACCACAGCCCTAGTGCTTTCTCTCTCTTGCTACTAAAAGAAGCAGAAACAGAAAACATAGTGTTCAGTATATAGGGGTTATGACCCTGATGATAAATGAGGTCATTTGAGGAAATTAAAAAAAGAGGTGGCTATATATAGCAATGAAATACAGATTAAATAAGTTGTTCCTTTTTAAATTTCCTTCTGTCATTCTAAGCATATCTTTAAGGAGAAAAGCTCGGTTTGCTACTGCCAGGTCTTTAACACTGTTCTAAAATTTGGCCATCTCCAAATTTTTAAAAAAAGATTTATGTGTGAATCTGAAAGGCAGAATAACCGAGACAGAAGGAGAGACAGAGAAAGAAAGACATCTTTCATCAGCTGGCCCACTCCCCAAATGCCCACAACAGCCCAAGCTAGACCAGGCTGAAGCCAGGAACCCAAAACTCCATCTGAGTTCCCTACATGGGTGGCAAGAACCAAAGCACCTGGGTCATCATCTGCAGCCTCCCAGGCACACCAGCAGGAAGCTGGATCAGAAGCACAGAGCAGCCAGAATTCAAGCAAGGCGCTCCCATATGGCATGCAGGTGTCCCAAGCAGTAGCCCAAGCCACTGCACCATGACACCTGCTCCCATCTCCAGTTTGTTAAAACCAACTCAAGATTTTGCCTTAGTGAAGATACAGCAGTATCTTCTTAAAAATCAGCACAAATTTTTTATTATGTTTGTTTCACACTGACCTTCAAGCAAACAATACCAGTTTTCCACTGACAACAAGGAAATCAAGTTTCCTTGTTATATAAATTCATTGAAGTTTAAGAATTCCTAAAAATGACAACCTGTGTTTTAAAATCAGATAGGGTCATTTGCTTGAGTCATGGCCTGATACAGGTTCTTTTGCCCTGACTCCTTGTTTATAAACCAAGAATCCCATTTGTTTTGTGACAAGCCTGCAGTCAAATGGCCTGTGATGAGAAGAGCAGAGCAAATGCTAAACAAGCAACCTCCGGGCGGCATCTGATGGAGATCCAGACTGAAGGAAATATTCAATGAGGACAGACTGCTTGCTCCTGTCAAGTGAATTAATTCATGCCAGTGCCATCCATTCTGCTGCAGTTTCCAAATGCAGAACCATAGCCCAGGAGGAGAAATTCATCTGATGGAGAAACAGTACTGCCTAAGACAAAAGAATGCTTGTTCCAGATCAAAAGTGATCATTTCCATTATCCCTGTGGCTTCTTTGATTTACCACAGCAACTGCCTTTGTGTAAAGCCTTGCTCATTAGGAATTCTGTGATCAAATTTTATAGTACTGAAAATATATGCAGTGTTAGCTGCCCCCACTCACAAGCACATGCACACTTTTGCTCCAGAATTGCTGAACCACTAAGAGCTGCTGGAATCCTACCTCTGGGTTATGCACAAGTTGACTTCCACTGCGAATACCCAGGTCTTTTTTGTTGATTGAAAATTCCTGTTTGTCTTTTAGCACTTATCCCAGACAGCCCTTTTCCAACCTCTAACCTGCCCTGGAGACAGTTTGTGGTGATGGATTCCCTGTCCTGCACCCTTCATGTTTGAGCATAGACAAGTTACGGAGCCATCCTTCACCTTGGTTCCCTCCTTTTACAGTAATAATTTTAAAAAGCTAGGTTATTAAGCACTTTTACTTTTAAGCAAGGTGTTTATTCCCAACTTAGAAGAAAACTGAGGCAAAAGAAGCTTTGTGCTTTGCCCAAGATCATATAGCAGAAAAAAGATCTGAAGCTAGGGTGTTGTATTTCAGAGATTTCACTCTTAGCAATTGCACTCTGATGATTTGATGCTCGAAACCAATAGGTATGTGTCTGTGTGGGTATGTATAATAGCACGTGCAATATGTCACTTCATTTCAAATGATAACATTTTAAATGAAGTTGACAATAATAGCAATCTTTGCAAGAAATTCATCTAGTGATTATAGTGATCCGGTTTCTTTCTATTGTTAGCTACAGAGGCACCTATGAAACTGAATTAATCAAAACAGAAAATTCAGTGGCTTCCCATGAAAAACTCAGATGTCAAGCTAGAACTTGAGACTCATTTCCTTGGTCCCCAACATTTGGTTTCAGTGCCCTATGTATTGTTATACTTCTCAAGCAGGATCACTTCATGTGCGGGCCCTGGATGCTCAGGTTTATGACTTAGTAGTTTTACATCTTACAACAAAGACACCTACTTGTTCTCAAAAGAGCCAATCAAAACCCCAGAACTAACTCATTGGATAGTTTCATTCACATCTGAACCAATCAGAGATAAGGTAGAAGACATCTGCATAGAGTTAGCACTGGATCACATGAGCACATGGATTGAGAGAGTAAGAGAAGGTTGTTTCCCCAAAATAAATCCAGCTAGTAAAATCCCAGAAAATAGGTTGGAATTGATACTGGAGAGGCCAATACAACAAATGTGTACAACACAGGTTTCATATTAATTTTCATTTTCCAAAAAGCCTATCTCTGAGGTCTTAAGATGATAGCAATTTTATTAATTAATACACAGAGTCTTTAAAAGTTCACAGAAAATGTGTGTTATAAAAAAACTATGCCTTAATCTCAAACTTTTTTGCAACAAATGAACCTACAGTAATTCAGCAGGGTCTAGTTTGAGGTCTAGTATCAGAGCATTATGAGTTCAACTGAAACTGAAGCAAGAACAAACATCAGATTTACAATGAAGCTTGGATGGAGGGATGATGAAATCGCTTATGTTTTCTGAATAATTTGTTCAGCTTTCACAGAAATTCTGCCAGAAGAATTAGAGTTGAGCAAATTTTCTGCTCAATGGGCATCAATGTTGTTGTACCCACAACAGCTGCAGACAAACACACTTTTCAATGGAAATTTGTGAAATGGAATCCAGATCCTGAAGCTTTTCATTGGTGAGAATTGTAACAGGGAATGAAACGTGGTTTTACCAGTATGATCCAGGTGACAAAACACACTCAAAGCAGTGGCTACCGAGAGGTGGAAGTAGTCCAGTCCAAGCAAAAGCAGACCAGTCAAGAGCAAAGGTTATATAGCAAGAATATGATCCAGGCATTTTGACAGTTGGCTTTCTGGGGGGTCAAAGAACAATAATTTGGGAATCAGAAGAGTGTTTTTGAGACTGCTAAGCAAAGTTAACTGGGAGAGCTTCACCACAGAGTCCTTCTCCATGATGGCAGTGCCTCCTCATTTCTCTCATGACACAGAGACAGTTTGGGAAGAGTTGTGTGAGAAATCATTAAGCATCCACCTTACAGTGCTTATCTTAATCCTTCTCACTTCGTTTTGTTTTGTTTCCTAACCTCAAAAAATCATTGTAGGGCACCCCTTTTTTTTCTACAGTTAATAATGTGATAATAATTTCTTATAAAAGTATCTTGAACTTGATGGAAATTATGTTGAAAAATAAAGCTTTTATTTTTGGTATTTTTAATTCCATTTTTGCACGACCTTTCTGAAGTCCCCATGCATAAGTGATAAGACTAAATTTCACTTTAAATGTCAGTCATTTGTCTTAGCCCAAGTACTAGGAGCGGAAATACGGGTCTGTTCATATCAGGATGTTCAACTTCTTGTCCTAGAATACAATATATGAAGAACTGTTTAGAAGAGTGCAGTTATGGTCTAAATGTTTCTGAAAATTTACCAGAGGGTGATGTTAGGAGATGGGGGCTATTGGGGATGATTTGATCGTAGGACAGAGTCGTCATGGGTGGAAATAATGACTTTATAGGTAGCAGCTCTAAAGAACTGCCTTGTTTCTGTCTGCCATGTGGAGATGGATTGAGAAAATGCCATCTGTGTCACTGTGTCCTCATCTGGCAAGTCTGCCTACCAGTGCCCTGTTCTTAAACTTCCCAGCCTTCAAAACTGCTGGAAATCAATGATTATATTTCATAAGCTACCCATTTGATGGCAATTTTTTATAATACCCCAAATGCATGGACACAGTTGCTAATGGTTGTCTCATGGGTTTATATTAACTAGTGTGATTAGCATGATGCATTTCATAAATGAGTTGATGTGTATATACTATGGCCTCCTTAATTAGTCGGGGCTGCTTACCATAGACCATACACTGAGTGGCTTAGAAACTGCTGAGATTTATTGCTCACAGTTCTGGAAGCCTGGAAGTCTGAGATCACATTGGCAACATATTTGAATTCTTATGAGGAGCCTCTCCTGGGTCGTAGGCTTCCAATTTCTTGTTGTTTCCTCAAATGGCAATAAGTAAAGTGAGTTTTGTGGGGCTCCTTTCGAAGAACGCTAACCCCATCCGTGAGGGCTGTAGATCTAATTATACACCAAAAGGCCTACCTCTTAATATCATCATATTGCAGCTTAGAATTTCAACATGTTAATTGCAGGGGGGGGCAGAATATGGTCACAAACATTCAGCCCATAACAAACATTCAGGACCTACATATTGTATATGACTTGCCTTTCTGAATTGGGGGCAGGAAGACATTATTCATGAAGAGTTACAGAAGATTCAGAATCGAGATGAAGTGATTTGGGTATATTCCTTCTTGACCAAGGAGGATCTTTTGATTCAATGGAATCTTATAAGAAAAGGCAGTTTGCCTTTTCTCAGAATTTCACATTAAGCCATGGCGCAATAGTGATTGTTTTTCTTTGGGAGAACTTGTCATCTCAGAAAGTGAAATGAAAATGGTTTTTGAGCCTGGCTCTTGGGTTTGAGCCAACTTAAAAACTCAGAGAACAAGGGAAGCAAAGTTTCTCCAGACCTATCTTCTCTGTAAAGCATATGAATTTACCAAGATTTTCAGATTCTTTCCCTGTGGCCCAGACTCAGGTAGAAAGAGATCTCAGCCTGTCCCTGATAGAACAGAAAATGGTTTTACACAGACCAACCATAAATACCACTGGCCTTTTCTTTTGTTGCTATTTTTGTTTTTTGCTAGTGTTATTTTTGCCATTGATGATGGTAGTGGTAGTTGACTTTAAGTCCTCTTCTGATTTCCTTCTTGTGCTACAGCAAAGCCTCAGAAATTACCAGAGGACAAATTTCTCTATGCATTTCTCTTCTGCTGAAATAGTAGTGAAGACATTGAAATGCATCTTAATTGTTTAGTAAAATTGAATTTAGCTTCTCTAGACCATAACAGTTAGTATTTTTCCATTGTGAGCCGATCTGCATTGTAATTAAGAAAGTCTGACTTTATACTGACACTGTAGTGTGCCAGGAAAATGCCCAATTTACATACAGCTGTGTTGTTTCTGTAGCTTCTGCATCTGGTGTGTCATGAAAGATAATCTCCATGTGCATGCTTAGTGAGGAGACATATAATAAAGCAAGCAAGCCACTCTCAGTGCTGTCTGGTGGTCAACTGAACTTCCAAATATTTTTAAAATATCTGTGCCTTTATCTAAGAGTTAGAGAAGGGTGGGGGGGAGGAGGGAGGCAGAGATAGAGACAGACACAGAAAGAGAATTATCCCATCTGCTGTTTCATTACCCAAATGCCTGCAATGGCTAGGATTGGGCTGAAGCTGAAAGCCAGGAACTCAATCGTAGACCCCTACATGGGTGGCAGGAACTCAGTAACTTAAGCCATCACTGCTGTTTCCCAGGGTCTGAGTTAGCAGAAGCCGGAATTAGGAGTCAGAGGTGATTTCAAACCTAGGCACTCTGATACAAGATGTGGGCATATTAACTGACAGGCCCAAATTTCTGAAATATAACACAAAAATTCCTTTTTCATGCACTGGGCATATTCAACACTGAATGGGTAGAAAGCAGCAGTAACCTGGCTTTAATGCAATCCAACCACTGGATTCATTCAACTGGTCCACAGATGTTCTTTGAGTTACTTTGGTTTTTATGTATGATTATGTTAGGTAGCAAGTAACAAGATGCACAGCTGCAGTAGCTTGAACACTAGGAGCTGATTTTTTTTCTGTATGACAGGAAGTCTAGAGATATGGATTACTGACTTGGTTCAGTGACATAAGTGCCAGCATTGCAGCAACTTTCCTGATCTGTCTTTCATGATGGCTGCAGGGGTTACAGCTGTCATAGAAGCATTCAAGACTGGAAGTAGGAAGATGGAGCACTAGGCCAGCAGTGACTGTCTTTTTAACAGGAAATCAAAGCCTTTTCTAGAACAACCTCCCCAGCAGACTTTTGTTTACTTTCATATATCAGAATTTGATCATAGGACCAAGTCAGCTACAAGGAAAGCTCGTAAAGCAATTATTTTTGTGTCTAGCTGCTAGAGTGGAAAGTATCAAGGGAGAGTGGGTTACGGAATGGCTCTGCTGTAGCCAATTTACAATGCTGGGCACAGTTCCTGTGTGTCAGGTTCTCTGCTTGGTGCTTTAAATACACAACTGGAAATGTACAATCCCTGGCCTCAAGAAGTGTGCAGATTGGTGATATGTTAGGTAAAGAACATTTCAACTATATGAAGAAAACAGGAACATAATGCTATCGAAGCTTTAAAAATGGAAGACTTAAGTTTGGTCCAGTGTGGTAGTTTGTGAAAAAATGAGATTAAAAGGTAAGTTTATTTTGGTCTCAAAGATGAACTCAGAGACATTTAGTTATTTGGCATGCTATCTAGCTATTTCTCATGCAGATTATTTTCTTGGATGTGAAGGTGTCATTAGTCCATTGAGTGGAGCAACAAAGACACAAATAGCACTCATGAAGGAAAAGGGGATAAAACCCCACAGTTTGGAGCCGTGAGATTTCTTTGCTCATTTTGGGAGGCCAACAAAGAAGTGAATCTAGGCTTTCTGTATTTGAGTAAGTCAAGTAGAAGTATAAAAGCATTGTAGGTATTTAAATATTTTTCAGGAAATTTTTTAGCTGTGGAGTATACTTGACGGGCTGAGTATACATAGTATCTGTCATTGCCCTTTCGTTAAACTTCGTTAGACCAGGTGTAAGTCATGTGGGTCATTTCTCACATTCTCAATGACAGTAAGTATGTCATTTGAGGTGGTAAGAAGTTAAGAGCCTACACTGAGTGATCCAGTGGAATCAGAGCAGACCAAGCGATGAGAGCAATGTGTGATGGTAGAGAGGAATGAGATAGAAAGATTCTGGCCACAAGATTCCATTCAGAGCCACTGGATCAGAAAGAAGAAGGCTTCCAGGTCTATTTCTGGGTGACTGGAGTATTTCAGAGATTACCCCTATGCCAGGATTTGGACATTTCAAATGCAGTGGGAAAAGTATATGTGTTTCTATGGGAAGAGAGGATGATGGAGATACTAGGGAGAGGCTTAATTCTTACATGAATGCTTTAAGAGGCAAAAATTCATATATACACTTGCATTTGATTTAAATACAATATCCCCTTAAAATATGAATACTAAAATAACACTCTTTTAAAAAATTATCTCTTCATTTATTTGAAAGGCAGAGACACAGAGGAGGGAGGGAGGGAGGGAGGGAGAGAAAGAGAGAGAGAGAAATTTCCATCTACTGGTTCACTCCACAAATGGCCACATGGCTAGGGCTAGGCTGAAGCCAGGAGCCAGGAGCCTCTTTGAGGTCTTTCACATAGCTTCAGGGGCCAAGCACTTGGGCTGCCCTCTGCTGCTTTCTGAGGAACATCAGCAGGAAGCTGGATTGGAAGTGGAGCAGCTGGAACTGGAACTGTCAGCCATATAGGATGCCAGCACCACAGCTGGAGGCCTAACCCTCTATGCCACAGCACCAGCCCCTAAAATAACAGTCTTAATAATGATCTACTGTACTAAAGCATTTTCATCTACTTGTTGCCTTGATATTTAAGTCTACTGTGGATATGAAAGTTTGGGTTATGTTTAACTTTCATTTTCAAAGGCCTAGATTTTCTTTGCATTGATACCTACTCTGATATGATTCCTGCTTCCTTTTAAATACAAGAAGAAAGCACATATGCAAGTGGACTTCAGATAGTTTGTGGAGGGGCCGGCATTTTGGAGTAGTGAGTTAAGCCACTGACTGCAATGCAACCATCCCACACAGGGGCCAGTTGCCAGTTCAAGTCCTGGCTGCTCCACTTCCAATCCAGCTTCCTGCTAATGCTCCTTGACAAGCAGAGGAACATGGTATCATGGTATAAGTACTTGGTGCTCTGCACCCACATGGGAGACAAGGAAGAAGCTCCTGGGTCCTGTCTCCTGGCTACTGGCTCCTGGCTTTGGCCTGACTCAGCCCTGGCTGATATGGCCATTGGGCCATTGTAGAGTGAACCAGCAAATAGAAACTATCTCTCTCTCTCTCTCTCTCTCTCTCTCAATCTCTGCCTTTCCTTTTTTCTGTGTAACTCTGGCTCTCAAATAAATAAATAAATCTTTTTGTAAAATTTTGTGGAAAATGAAACTAAAAGATAACTGTGCTGCCAAAAATAAAGAAATCTGTGCAGGTTTTTTTTGTAATATACATTTTTCCACAATATGCATCATATTGAATGGGTCCACTTGTTGGATTTAGGTGAAGAATACCTAACAATCTTACATCAGATTTCCAAAGCTTCTGTCACTCTCATAGTATCCTCAAATTTTTGTTATACCAGTACATTGTCTTTTTTCATCATTTGCTTGATGTTTTTCTTTAAATTTACTTAGATGTATTCATTTTAAAAGGTTATTTTCTTGCTATTCATGTCATTTCTGTTTGCTGTGTAATAAATCTTTTCATACTGAATGCTTAAAGCAACAAAAATGTAACACTGGTGATTTTGTGTTGGGTAGGCAGTTCCTTTGGTCCCAGCTAGCTCAGTTAGGGCTAAACAAGGTTGCACAAAGAGCAAGCCCCAAGCACAAATACTTTCAAACCTCTCCTTGTATCATGTTTGCTGATAACTGATTGGTCAAATCACAGGGTCAAACCCAACCAGAAGGGCTGGGAGGGTGCTCTGTCTTCCTTGATGACATCAGGAGCCAAGTCATTTTGCAAAGGTGTGAGTGGTCTTGGGAGAAGGGAAAGAATTTGTGGTCTTTTCTGCAATCAGAAAATGAGAAATTAATATTACCTGACAGTAATAGATGGTAAATTTTGAAAAATGGATCAGCATTACTAAATCATGACTGCTAGTAAAATAAGCTGTCCAACTGCCACCATGCTCCCCACCACCCTGGAGTTCTCAGCCACCAGATTGCAAAGAACTGTTCCAAGTTTCTAGGTTTTACTATTGACTTTCGGTAAAGCGTTCCATCTGGCTTCCAATTTACAGCTGTGAAATTCAGCCAGAAGAGTAGGGGCTGTGTGGTTTGAGGCAATAGAGCTGTGATTCCAAACTTTTTGCAGATAGATATCTGAAACCTTGCCACAATCATATTCCTGGCATCCTTTGACATTTCAGCTTTCTTGATGCCATTGTTGCCATGAACAAGTAAATTGCAAAGTGTCAATACTGGAAGTTTTCTTTTCCTATGTGCATGGGCTGTCTCTGTAGTCAGATTCCAGCTTTTTTTTTTTTAAAGCAGAGCATTTGCTATTATTGCAGTTAAGTATGTAAAAATAAGAATATTATGTCATCACTCATTTCCCCGTCTATTTTAAAACTCAGGTGAAAGTTCGGGTATGCTTTTTCTGTAGCTCAGACTGCTCCTGTATTAAATAATGCCAAGCATAGAGAAGATGGTATATAAATTTTTTTTGATAAGTAAAGCTAAACTCTTCCTAACAACCCAGACAACTTCACAAAAATAACCATGGTAATCATAAGCATTTTGTCAGGGAAAAAAGAAAAGCAGTTAACTATTACTTTCCACTTCTCAAGGGTCTGATGAAGAAAGGGGTTTTCCACAGGGCTACTGGGCACTTTTTGCTAAGTTACAGAAATAATCGATTATCAGTTTTTTCCCATTTCAAACACATACAAATCAAATTAGATTTGAATGCTTTATGATCAAGATTTACACATTTCATCTTTACATGAAAGTCAAATCATATTTTCTGAAGTTCAATTAATTACAACAAACCTGAAGGCATTGGTCTCCCCCAGAGACTGTAGGAGCAGGTATTGTATCATGTTTTTCCCTTATTTTATTAAACATCTGCATTAGCACATTCACCAGGGTCTGTGAGATAGGCATATAAAGCCCTGGGAGCCAGGAGCTTTTATTCAGACCTCAAACCTCCTAAAGGCTCCATGTTCTCAGTTGTAATTCACTCAGCCACCCATGACACCTTAATAAAATAAGAGAACCAATGTGCCTCATTCAATTCCCCAGGATTTGGCTTCTGAGGCAATAGGTGAGTTCGGGGTTAGAGACACTTCTTCCCTAGTTGGTATCAATTTTTATAGATCTGAAGTGGCCTAAGAGGTTTTGTGTGCCCTGTTCTTTCTCCCTTGTCTAAAAGTCTCCATCAGTGCCAAGAGCATCTCACTGGGTATTTGAACTTTCCTTTAATCTAATCCATTTGGAAAATGACTCACAACTTATTGAATAAAGTAGAGAAAATTGATACCTTTTCTTAGGCTGACAAAGTCTTTTTCACTGCTGGCGTCTGAAATGTGTTTTCTATTTAAATTTTATTTATATCAATCTTCTCTAGTGGAAGTGAGATTAAAATGAAAGACCTTACAATCAGTGTACAACTATCCCATTACTGCCAAGACTGTGAGCACGAGCTTTGCAAATAAACTTGATGCCAGGAATTTTCTGGGCATAATTTAATATGTATGATCCGTTGCAAAGTAGAATCAACCAAAAGCAATATTTTAATATACCAATAACCGTAAAAGCAATTGCCTTACATGTGAAAAGAGGAAAGAGTACTTAACTGACATTATTTGATTAGGGTAAATCTGTAGCAATTCTAGCAAAAACTGTGTTATCGACTCTAATAATACCCTCCTAAAGTACTTTTACAAAAATTGGGAAAATTCTTTTATACTAATATATTCCTCAATGAGCCATTTCTAAGTTTGCAAGAAAACATACCCAAATGTAACAATATGCCTCTACCAAATGGGATCATG
The DNA here is from genome assembly GCF_033115175.1 of Lepus europaeus. Taxonomy (NCBI): domain Eukaryota; kingdom Metazoa; phylum Chordata; class Mammalia; order Lagomorpha; family Leporidae; genus Lepus; species Lepus europaeus. Next base: position 42,706,682 of record NC_084835.1, read on the forward strand.
GGTGATATTTATTTTCCTTCGGATAATTATCTGTATTCTTTGAAAGTTAGAAAGGAGTATGTATTACTTCTAAAAGCAAGGTGGAAAAACATAACGTTTTCTTTGGCTGACCGTATAAAGTACATTGGAAACATCTGTGCCTCAACAAAGCTGCAAATTAATGTCTGCTCTCAACTTCAGGGTCATTCCTAAATATTTTAAATGGAGAAAGTTAAATTCAAAGATACAAGGGATATAGAGTGGAAATGTGTTTAGTAAGCATGATTCAATGTGTTCTTTCTTAACCATTAATTAAAAATTAGGTTGCTACACAGAAGCAAAAATGCAAATAATTGAATTTACTTCTAAAATGAAACTTTGAAAGCCAGACTAAAACCTAGTGTTTGATTTATAAGTAGACTCCAGGCCAGTGTAATCGCATATTGAATGTACTCCACCCCTGGCACCTAGTGTGAGAAAAGGAGAATTGTTGGCAGTAATTAGGAGTATCCTTGAGTTGGCAAAAATTTTTAAAAGACCCTGAAAAGTCCCTGTCCCCTGAGAAGAGGACTTATTTTCAAATAAGTAGGAGCTGACACCCTGTATTGTGGTAAGACAGCTTGAAACAGCCCATCACAAGTAAGAGATTTCTTGCCACTTTAGGCTTTCTCTTAAAATTTGTGTGAAGTTGATCTTTTATATCATTATATATATTCTTTTTCTTTTTTTTTTCTTTTTTGACAGGCAGAGTGGACAGTGAGAGAGAGAGAGACAGAGAGAAAGGTCTTCCTTTGCCGTTGGTTCACCCTCCAATGGCCGCTGTGGCCGGCGCATCTCGCTGATCCAAAGCCAGGAGCCAGGTGCTTCTCCTGGTCTCCCATGCGGGTGCAGGGCCCAAGCACTTGGGCCATCCTCCACTGCCTTCCCGGGCCATAGCAGAGAGCTGGCCTGGAAGAGGGGCAACTGGGATAGAATCCGGCGCCCCAACCGGGACTAGAACCCGGTGTGCCGGCGCCGCAAAGCGGAGGATTAGCCTGTTAAGCCACGGCGCCAGCCTCATTATATATATTCTTATTTGTTTTAATAGAAGAAACATTTTCATTACTTAGTGATTATATTACTTCATCTTTGAGAACTCCTCTTGCTGCCACTTCCTGGCTTCTGGCTCCTGGCTTCAGATCAGCACAGCTCCAGCCATTGCGGCCAATTGGGGAGTGAACCATCGGATGGAAGATCTCTCTCTCTCTCTCTCTCTCTGCCTCTTCTTTCTCTGTGTAACTCTGACTTGCAAATAAATAAATAAATCTTAAATAAAAAGAATTTGTAGAAGAAATGCACTACTAATCAATTCCATCAGCAGCAATTAAATCTATGTATGTCTTTGAGAAATATTGTAGATTCTATAAAGAAACCCAATTCCATCTGTAAAAAAAAATATCTCAGAATTAATGTAAACCTGCATTGAAGATAAGGCATTAACTCTGTATGAGGTAATTGGATAGATGCATACATGGCTTGATAATGGACATGTGGATAAGTCATGTTAATAAGCGCCACGTGTTGCACATAAAGCTTATTAGGCATTATGCAAGGTGCCTTATCGCATCTCAAATTTATAAGAACCAGTTGTGGTTTTAATAACTCCATCTTTACGTGAGGCAACTGAGTCTTTAACTTTCCAAAACTATGCTACTAGTGGGTGATGAATTTAAGATTCAAACCATATCCTTCTATCAGCATACCCAGGAGCTTAGAGGCTTAACCAATACACAATGACTCCAGAGTGGATCCTGGCCTTAAACATGTGCTGGTGAGAGAGTTTGAAGTGACTGCAGGGAAATGTATGCAGTGCCTTTAATTTTCTGTTTGCTTTGATAAAGACAGTAACACACAGGGAGCCACTGCAGGTCTTTTGAAGAAAAGCATTGTAACAGCTGTTCCAACAACCTGTGCAAAAAGGGAGGCTGAAGAGCTGTCCCCTCCCTTTAATGAAGTCCTAGCGATTGCCTTAAATTGCATGACAGGTTGCATAAAAATGAGGCTGGAAATTTGTCTTGATTGATGTACTTATAACCTACTTCTGGGAACATGAATATAATCATATGTTCAACCATTTAATTTATGCTCAAACTCTCGTAAGTCATAAAAACAAGCTGAGAGTTTGGCATAATATTGAACAACAATGGTTTGTTCTCTAAATTTGTGAAGCATTGCCTTTTCCATTTGGAGAGATTTTATCCCTTAGAGTAATAAAAGTAAAGACACCAACAAAGATGATGATAGCTAATATTTATTGAATATTAACTGAATGTCACACTCAGTCTAGTGGCTTATAAATTAATATATGAGCGCTGCTGATATCCTCACGTAAGCACTACTCTACTGTAAGCACTACTTTTGTTTTATTTAATTTTCATCTGCAAATTTCAAACCCATCTTTGCCATTCAGAGACGAATGCAGTCTGGTCGCTAGTCCAAGAGAAGACTGTTGTCTGCTAAGAAGAGACAGGCACCCAGGGCCAGTGCAGTTAGGGTTACAGTGAAGATGGCTGAGTTCCTGACTGCGACGTTGCTTCAGTTGTCCTACGTCACTTTCACCGCTTCTTCACAGTTCTAGAGCGAGCATCCAGAATCACAACCTTGTCCCTTCTCTTTTTGAATACCATGACACTTACCTGGCTCTTCTGCCAGATTCTTTTTCTTTGTTCCATCTTTCACACCACTGATACATTCAACTCCCCCAGCCACGTTTTAGTCATGTCTTCCTTTGACTCATTGCATCTAGATTCTAGAATCTTCATTAACTCATGCATATATTAAAAAAAAACTCAAGCTTCTTGTTTTTAAGAACTTCCACAGTCATACAGTCATATTAAAGTTTTATCCTTTTACTCTCCCATGAGTTTCAAGTCTGATTTTCAGCACAATAACACATGTGCTGAGGGAAGAGGTCATTGCTCATCCCTACCTCCTTCCTGTAATTCATGCCAAAATGACAGTAATGTCCCTCACTGAGAAACCCAGGGCTGAAGTATAAGAGTTCAGGTCAGGGACTTTGTCATGTTCTTTATTTAATCACTCAGTGTATTAGATATTACTTTGATGAACAGTTGCTGAATTGAGAGTCAAATATTATCTGTTGAAATGATAAAATATGGGCCTGCAGATGTTAGGCAATATAATATAATGTTTATTTATTAGTATCTCACTGTATTTCCATGGGAAATGCCTTATAAGTGGACAACGGTAAAAACAACAAAAGACAAAAGGATTTCTACTGCATTTAGGGATTGTGGTGAAAGATGGATTGATTCTCCTTTTATAGTCTCTCTTTTGCTCTGGAAAAATGACCCAGTAGAAGGAAGACATCAAGACTTGTGATTAAAGTGGGTTTAGTGATTTTAGGAATGACTCAAGGAAGGATGAACATTCTTGAAACACTTGAGTAACAGATGTTTCCCTGAACATGGCACATTTCATAGAGCAAATATCAGAAGAGCACAGGGTTAAAAGGGACTTTAAAGATCTTTGTTGGCCGGCACCGTGGCTTAACAGGCTAATCCTCCGCTTTGCGGCGCCGCCACACCAGGTTCTAGTCCCGGTTGAGGCGCCGGATTCTATCCCGGTTGCCCCTCTTCCAGGCCAGCTCTCTGCTATGACCCAGGAAGGCAATGGAGGATGGCCCAAGTGCTTGGGCCCTGCACCCGCATGGGAGACCAGGAGAAGCACCTGGCTCCTGGCTTCAGATCAGCGAGATGAGCCAGCCACAGCGGCCATTGGAGGGTGAACCAACAGCAAAAAAGAAGACCTTTCTCTTTGTCTCTCTCTCCACTCTGCCTGTCAAAAAAAAAAAAAAAAAAAAGATCTTTGTTAAATAATAATTAGACAAGAGAAAGTTTTTATAACATACTTAATTAAGTTTTTGTAGGAAATAAAAGGTTTGTAGGACAGCTACTCTTCTACCTCACAAGTTTCTCTTGACTTCAAAAATGCTCACTTTTAGGAAGTACATTAAAACACTGTGACTAATGAAATTAAGCAATGTGTGGCTCAGACCACACAAAACCAAATATGGTAAACTTTCTCTTGCCCAGCAGATTTTCTTAATTTAATTTTTAAAACTTTTACTTATTTTATTTGAGACATCTTCCACCTGCTGGTTCCCTCCCCAAATGCTCACAACAGCCTAAAAGGGCTGGAATGAAATGAGGATCGTGAAACTCAATCCAGGTCACCCAAGTACTTAAGCCATCATCTGCTGCCTTCTAGCACGCCTATTAGCATGAAGCCGGATTGGAAGCAGAAAAGTGGGAACTTGAACCAGGCACTCTAATATGGAATATGGGCTTCCTAAGTAATCACTTAACAGCTTGTACCAAATGCCTGCTCTGAGTTAATTTAATTTTATAATAAACTACATGTTTTTATGTTCCATGAGTATTTGTGTTTGATATGAAATTCATTGTTATTAGTAATACAATACAATTATTTTACTCAGCAGAGTCTCTCTCTCTCTCCACACACACACACACACACACACACACATGGATTTTATGAGTTAACCTCTCTTGAGAGGTGAATTTTAGGTCGAAAGTTAGAAATTATCCTATGTGTGTGTGAGAAAGGCCTAAGGAGGACAAAGGTTTTTTATCTTTTTTTTTAAAGATTTTTTATTTCATTTATTTGGAATAGTTACAGAGGGAGGTAGAGACAGAGAGAGGTCTTCCATCCGCTGGTTCACTCCCCAGATGGCCGCAATGGCTGAGGCTGCGCCTATCCAAAGCCAGGAGCCAGGAGATTCCTCTGGGTCTCCCGTGGAGGTGCAGGGGCCCAAGGACTTGGGCCATCTTCTACTGCTTTCCCAGGCCACAGCAGAGAGCTGGATGGGAAGAGGAGCAGCCGGGACTCGAACCTGTGCTCTTTTGAGATGCTGGCACTGCAGGCAGCGGCTTTATCCACTATACCACAGCACCAGCCCTAAGAGATATATTTCTAAATTATCACAATAACACTTAAGTCATAAACAAGATTGGCTCAGTAGCATTTTTACAAAAGCAACACTGAAAGAATGAACTAGATTCGAATAAGCCAGAAGATAGTGCCAGATCATAAAACTCAGTTTAGGAGAGGCAACTGTCACATGAATTTTTAGCTATTATAAGCAGGTCTGAGGACATTTTTATTTAGAAAGACTTTTCTTTTCTCCCTTGAGTCAGTGGATCATTACAAATTTTAAATTAAAGATTATATATAGGATTTGGAGACTTTGTTTTTTTTTTTTTTCCTACTGTCTACATTTTCATTTAGGAGACATTCATGCTGGAAAAAAAAAAATAAAAAAAAGGAAACTACTTGTTAGCATGCATCAAAGTAGGTCAGCTCCAATAGGGCAGAGAGCAACTTAAAGGAAGAAGACCCAGGCTTCTTAGAAGAAGGCAGAAAATACTAAAGGCTGACCCCATCGGCAGGTGTTCATTTATTGGCATGCTTTCGTGCAGAAAGAATGGAGCATGCTAAATTGAAGGAGTGTTGGGACCAGCTCTTTCATCTCAGAGCCGCGCTCAGAGAGTTTCCAGTCCTAATGCCTCATTTTCAGGGCAGTGATATTGAAATAGGAGGCAGGCTAGCAAGGAATACACATCGTATGTGCTAATAAATGTGCTAAGGAAGTGCCAGCCAAAAGGCAGCTTCCGATAATGGCTTTTCAAAAAAATGCTGCCAAATGCTGATTTTTATCTTACTTTCCCCCAAATTTTTATAATTTTTTAACCTCTTTGAACACTTTGTGCGTTGTTCTTGCCACCCAAACATGTGCTTTTCTTAAAAGTTGTTTCTTAAAGTGGTGACATAGTCAAATAAGTCTTTTTGACCAGGTCAACAGTCTTCCATTGCCTCATGCCTGGATATAACCCATGCTATTAAAATGCAAATAAATAAATAAAAATGAAGAACTCTTAGAATCATTTTGTACTCTGTAAAGGGTTTGGACGCAGTGGAGGATTTCTGTCTTCTGTTTCACTCTGTTTTATCAAAATATCTTGTTATTGCTCATATTGTCTGGACTGTTAACAAGATTTTACCTCGTGTGTGATGCCTTGCTCACCAGATCCAGGAAAGGTACAATTGAAGTGTACTGGCCTGGCTCACCTGTAAGGCAAAAAATAAAACATGGAAAAATTATTTTTGAAAAATTTCTTAAATTGACAACGTAATAGAGTACACCTGACTTTTTTTTTTTAATTTATTTTGTTTGAAAGGTAGAGTAACAGGGGGAGGGAGACAGAGAGGCCTTCCATCTGCAAGTCTACTCCCCACATGGAGGAACCAGTCAGGGCTGGGCCAGGTCAAAGCCAGGAGCCAGGTGTTGTGGCCCCAAGTACATCTGAGTTTGCATATGTAACCCTACATGGTAATTTCACTCAAAGTGAAAATTGAGGAACACTGAATTTTAAGGGAGGGAAAGACCAAAACAAAGAAAGCATAGAAGGAAAGCCTAAACACAGATGTCTTTCATGTTTAAATCATTGTGTTTTAAGGAGGCAATCTATTGTCTGGTGAATGCTGAGTGAGTAGACAATTCCCACGTGCACCTGCTCACTGCAGAGTTTACTGCATTCCATTTTAATATGGATCTTCTGTGGCATTAACAGATGTCACTTGATTTCTTTGTCAGTGTGAGGTTTAAACATCATGGTGAAGACTCCTCTTTGGGATGTGGGTATTGATGGATGAGAATATAAAGAAGTAGATAAGAGTCTCGGCCCAGTCCCAAAACAGCCCATTGGGAAGTCTCACAAAACAAACAAGGCTCATGCCTTGATGCTTCAAAATAGAAAAGTCCATACGAATCTGAGAAGAGCAAAGGCCTTGAAGAACTGCAGAAATGACCAGTGCTCAGGTAGAAATTATTTTTCACTCAAAACATGAAGAGGGATGTGGAGCTTCTTGATTTGCCTTGAGTGGTTCTAGTATCTGGTTCTAGAATCTCATTATCAAAACACAAATATGCTAAACTTGGTGGCAGCTTCTTACTCTGGCCATCCTTGACATCAGCCTGAAAAGGAGGGCTGATTTTTAATCAACAGTTCTGCGTGTGAGAGTTGCACTCGTGTCCTATCAAACATTTGAAAGAAGCCACAATCCTACCAGCCATAATTTTGACTGGAAAGAAATGTCCTCAGGTATTATTCCTCTTGACTTTTATTTTGCAACTTTCCTTCTGTCCTTGCAGTCTGTTCATTTTTCTCTTTTGCTGCATCTTTGAAGTTCTCCAAGGCTCTGGGCTAAGGACGTAAACCCTGATGCTGGGCAGATCAACTAACCTATCTGGAAAGAAGTCATTCTGAACAGCACCTGGCTCTTTGTCTGCTTCACCGAAAAGAAATGGTACAGGGTCCATGACATACAAAATCTAGCAGAATTTCCTAAAGGCCCAAAGAACGAGTCTCCCCATTGCACATGTTTTCATCATTGAAATAGATTTTGGACAAGTTGCTGCTTGATGAAACCTAACAATGTAATTATATATATGTTATGAGGTTGATAAACTGAAATCCTGTTTTTCATAACAGAATTTTCATAGTCACGGGAGATGAAAGTAGGCTTTCTGTGCTTCCAAAAGCTTTAAAACCTGAATAGGGGCTGGTGCCATGGCTCCCTTGGCTAATCCGTCCCCTGCGGTGCTGGCACCCCGGGTTCTAGTCCCGGGTGGGGCACGGGATTCTGTCCCAGTTGCTCCTCTTCCAGTCTAGCTCTCTGCTGTGGCTCGAGAAGGCAGTGGAGGATGGTCCAGGTCCTTAGGCCCTGCACCCGCATGGGAGACCAGGAGGAAGCACCTGGCTCCTGGCTTCGGATCAGCACAGTGCCAGCTGTAGCAGCCATTTGAGGGGTGAACCAACAGAAGGAAGACCTTTCTCTCTGTCTCTCTTTCTCTCACTAACTCTGCCTGTCAAAAAAAAAAAAAAAAAAAAAAAAACCTGAAGAAGGATATGGTGTGCATGCCCAGGTGGTCTAGATGAATTACAAACACAGTGCTGTCCTGTTTTTCCACACAGCCTCCATTGTGATTGGGAAATGGTGGTGTGAGATGGAGCCTTGTCTAGAGGGAGAAGAATGTAAGACACTCCCTGACAATTCTGGATGGATGTGCGCAACAGGCAACAAAATTAAGACCACACGAGTAAGTTCACTGATTTCCCATGTCTCATGCATGTTACATACTGAGCTCTCTGCCTTGGTGTTGTGCAAACAGCATCCAGAGAAACTTTGAATGGAAAAGAAAAGAGATTTTTTCCCTGACTGAACATATTGGTAACTGTGCAGATCAGTGTCTGTTCATGAATAAGTCAGACTTTGAACTTGACTTTTCCTCATAGAGCAGTATAGTGCTTCTCTTACAGACTCATAAATAAAGCTGGGCTGTCATAGCCTGAGGGAAAGGGAACAGTGAGGTAATTATTCGAATAATTCACATAACAATGGTGCTCAGAATGACAATCAAGTAAGGGCCTCATCTAATTCATTCAGACCCTTTCAGCCATTGTCTCCAACTCTTTAAAGGAATTATTTGATGGTATTTTAGAGAAGTGAGAGGTTTTTGTGAGGTGTTAGAATCACTTCTTGATTTCTCTTGTTAATTCAGGAGTAATCTTCAAAATTTACAATGACAACCTGTAGGGAAAGGCTATCCTACCCTCAGAATTGGTGCCTAGAGCGAGATAGATACCCAGTTAGGGCAGCCACTAGCGCTATAGGGACTGAACAGTCTGGGAATCACGAAGGGATTGGAGGATGCTTGGGAAATATCAGGCAGTGATGATTTGCCCATTAATATAAATGCATGTCAATATTTTAGCAATCAGTATATTTATCTACATATGTACCAACTCAAGATAAGCCCTGGTATGTATGTGTGTGTATTTGAATATTTTTAAAGCAAGCTCCACCAGTTACAGACCTCATATATTAAACTTTTAGTCTACAAATGATGCCTTACTTTGAAAGGCATCCAGTCCCATATTATGAGTCTTAATGTGATCCTTCTCAGCATCATCTCTTCATAAGTATACTTAACTCTTACTTATACTTGATGCTAAAATAAATAAGAGTAATGTTATCTAATACTCTATAAAGCTCTTGTTTTTCAAATATAGAATAAGTAGAGATACTTTGAATGTCAAATTTGGTTGCCTTTATAGATCATACTAACCATGGCCATACCTCTCCAGCCTGTGGCTAGGAGGAACTTCTGAACTACCCTGCATTGCTGACACACTTCTGCATGTACCTGTAGCTCACCAGGGACTATTGTGTTTCATTTCAAGGCAATACATGCAGAAAAGAATATTCACAAATGAGCCTGGCTTTTGCCATTTCCTTAGAGAAATAATTTTGATTAGCTAGGGGAAGAGGAATATCGTACTTTCCTTTGGTCATTTTTGCCTGAAAATGATTTTGTCAAATAATTTGGAGGTGCTCTCAAAAATTGGTTTGATTTAAGCTACTCTTAATTATGTGCAGTATGGATGGTCCCCAATTACCTACTCTATAAACATGTTGCTACTGGCTTTGCTTCCAAAACTCTATTCCCCAATCTAAAGGAGAACCAATCACTCATTATAGAAGGTAAGTCTTGCTTTCATGATCTCTGCAGACCTAAAACTCAAGTACACGAACATAAGGATAGTCAAATGTTTTTGAGATTCAAATACATAAAGTTCTAAGAGAAGCAACTAGGAGACTCTTTGGAAGATATAATATAAACTCAATAAAATAAAATAAAAATTGTCACTTCCTCTTTATTGACCTCTGTGACTTCTTTGATTTGACCTCTGTCAAGTATATTACAAAATGCTTGAGCATGTTATAAATACACTCCCAAACATCCATTATCTGGCATCACAGGAGTTGTGCGCAGAACATCCATTATCTGGCATCACAGGAGTTGTGCGCAGAATCTGATCAGGGTCAAGGAGGCTAGAGCGCACTGTTTGCCACCACCCTGGATGGGCAGAGCACAACTAGACAGCTGGATATGTAAGAGACACACATTGTCCTTGCAGTTGGTTTGAAAACTGAGGATGTACTTACTCTGAGAAATGAGTCTGTTTCAAGCCAGGAAATAAGAGTCTACTTTACAGTCATGTATGAGACAACTTAGAATTCTCAAGTCTGTATTTATAGACAGAAAAAGAGAACACTCAAAAACATAGACTTTTTAAACTTTCCGGGAACTCCAACACCTTTGACATACAGTGTCTCCCTTACCTACCTAAGAAATTCACAATGAAACGTAGTTTGCACACAAAAGTCACCAAGAAATTCCACAGGATGCATGTTAGAGCCTTCTGTTCTAGAAAAGTGGTGAGCAAGCACCTCTCCTGAGATCACAGTCTCTGACAGTAGGTTTTTATTACTTTCTCTTGTACTCCAGAGCCCCAGTGTGCCTACACACTACAGCAATTTTACTTTTTTTTTTTGAGTACTTGATTTCTTTTTTTTAATTTAGTAAATGTAAATTTCCAAAGTACAGTTTATGGATTACAGTGGCTTCCCCTCCCCCATAATTTTCCTCCCATTCGCACCCCCCCATCTCCCACTCCCTCTCCCATTCCATTCACATCAAGATTCATTTTCAATATCTTTATATACAGAAGATCGATTTAGTATATATTAAGTAAAGGTTTCATCAGTTTGCACCCACACAGAAACATAAAGTGTAAAATACTGTTTCAGTACTAGTTATAGCATTACTTCGCAATTTTACTTTTAATGATTTCATTCACAAATTCATGTTCTCATTATAAGTTGTACATCTACCTTGTCCTATTCATATCAAAGAGGGAAGGAAAAAAACAAAGAAAAGAACATCTTTTGGTCTGGTGTGTAAAGCTGATCCAAAGAAAATAGAAAAGAGACTAGGTATTGTGGTGCAGTGGGTTAAGCATCACTTGCAACACCAGCATCCCATATTAGAGCACTGGTTCCAGTCCCTGCTGTTCTTACAATCCAGATCCCTGCTAATGTGCCCAGCAAAGCAGCAGAAGATGGCAGAAATACCTAGACCCCTGCCACCTACATGGGAGACCCACGTAGAGTTCTAGACTCCTATGTCGTCCTAGCCCAGCCATGGCTGTTGCAGCCATTTGGGAAGTGAACCGGTGGGCATGGGAGATCTTTATCTCTCTCTCGCTCTCACTCACCTTCTCTTGTTTCCACTCTGCATTTCAAATAAATAAATAAATCTTTTGTAAAAGCTGAAGAAATAACCCAAACTATTAAGGGCAACTGAGACTTGCCATCATACTATTACTTTAAAAGTAACTCCAATGTAAAAATTATTGCAAGAAAAATCCCTGGACCCCATTCTCTTTCCCTATATTAAAAAAAGAGTTTTAAATTCTTTTTTTGTTTATTTTCTTTTGTTAATATTAAAGGGAACAGATTTCATGTATTCCATAGATACAATCCTACTTTGTAGGTTACTTCCAAAATAATCATTCTAAGAGAAAATTCTCAGGAGTCTTGCAAATATAGATAAGCAGATGTTTCAAAGTGTGATGCATTTAAAATGTTCTGATACTCATTTTTAAAAAGACTAGAGAGTGAAAATTCAGTGTTTCATTTAAACTACTAGACAATGAGAATGGTGATTAGCCAGGGTGACCGGCTGCTTTCTAAGGAAAACCTTGGGAAAATTGCATCTGGGTGACTATGTTACTGAAGGAAGGAGAAAGGAGATGTGGAATTGGGCAAAATCTTTTGGGGGTATTTGGGAGAATAAAACATAAGAGGAGAAAAAACTCCTGGATGCCACCATATAGGAAGGAAGTTGGCAACTCTGAGAGGTTTCTCAAAACCAGCTTAGAGTAGAATAAAGCTAGTGGCATATACTCTCCGGGTAGAAGAAGAATAGTACATCTGGATGAAGTTTCATGGCCAAATTTTACCTTACCCCTGCTTGATCCTAACATAAATTGCTTCATTAAACTGCTTGGCAAAATTAGTAGTAAGACTAACTTGTCTGATTATTGACTAGTGCTCTTTTCCTGTTGTTTTAGATATCCACTCCTTTATTTATTGGCTTTAACCTAACAAATATGTAAGCTTAGACATTATAGAGACTATATCCCATGTACTCAGGAACAGTGGCTTAATTTTGAAAGACAGACTTCCCCTGGAGGAAATAAGTTACTTGACAATGATGTGATAATTCTATCTCAAACTTAGCATCAGTTGTTTGAGGACAGGAAGAAGAAGGGGGCTTGAAATGAGGAGAAAACCAAGGTCACTTGAAAGGAAAAATAGCAGAATAAAACAGCAGCACATAACCCAATGTAAAGCCTTAGCAAGCAGCAAACAACTTTGGATTTGCCTCAATACAATATGAGAGGCTCTTCCAGACTAGTGAGATCAACAGTTCGTACACAAATTTCATTCCTTAAAGGAGGAAGAGCCGAGATTGTACAAGTGACTACCATGGCCATTTGTTCAAATTGGCCCAACCCTAATCCACCATGCCATTTGTCCACAGTCTACTGGGTCCTTCATCCTGACAGTAACTCAGATTTTGTGAGTCTCTACCTATTCTAATTGCCCCCAATGTTTTTATATGAGTGGAATGAAAAAGTACCATCTTTGACATATCTCAGCTTCTCTTCAACTTGTACATGCTCTGGAATGTTCTGAGAGCCCATGGCTTTCTAATCCTTACTTCCAGTCCATTTTTGCATGAAATACTTTTTAAGAGAAAGAAAGAAAGATTCTAAAGAGATAATAACAGTTGCTGGCCAGAGGGATAAAGAATTGGAAAATAAGAAGGAAACATTAATAAGCATGAAAAGGTTGAGAGATTTGAAGATTACAGGAAGGCAGGAAGAATAAACCAAATGGTCCTATCACTGTTACTTCAGATTCAAGTGAACTCATTTATTTTTTTAGCCAATAAATATATTAAAGGCTCTGCTATCCAAATTTACAGTATTAACATCTTGTGGATGTGCTGGTGAACTTGACAGAGGTCCTGGTCTTCCATAGAGACCAGGGTCAGAGGGACAAAAAGGCAATTTACATTCCATTTTGGAAACACCACTTTCTCCTCCCCCAGTGTAAGAAAAAGGCTAAAGGCCACTGGAATGTAGGAAATCAAAAGGAAAGGATATGAAAATAAATACATGGAAATTTCTCATACATGCTGACTTTGTCCAACCCATCTTGGATGCAGACTTTTATTGCTATTCCTGCCTAACTCTAAAAGCCTCAAATGGACTTCCACTTCCGGAATCAGAACCCTGAATTTCTAAAACTATAAAGAATTCAGAGATGACAAGAAAGCCGTTTTTTCCTTGAACTCTAAAGACTTCAACTCTGTTAAAATCATCAGTCATACTATACACCAGTGGTTCTCTGTGCATGTTTGATTTTGAATATTTCATTTTGGGGGACCATATTCAAATGGATTAAATCGAATCAAGTTATAGAAGTGTGCTCTTGACTGCCCTTAACAATGTATCCTTGAGCAGAGCAGTTGTCCATCTTGCCAAGATCTCCTATGTTCCTATATAGATGTGGTCTAACCTTTGTGATAACCTTATACCACCACTCTGTGTCTTAGAACAGCTCAACCTGAACAAGACCACGAAGTGACCTGCTGAGGTCAAATTGCATCAGATAGACACAGGAGTGATTATGTAATTTGCAGGGCCCCTTGAAAAAATGAAAATGCGGGTTTTTGCTCAAAAAGTACTAACAAGTTCAAGAAAATAATAACAGGGTATTAAACACAGTGTGAGGCCCTTTTCAGAACCCTGTGCAGCTGCATAGGTCACACGTCCATGAAGAGAATCGCAGATAAACATTGTTCCAAGAGTCTTTCCCCTTAGTTGTGACACTAATTAACTTAATTCAGTGATGAAAATATCATAGCCTGTCAAATATGCTTTGCTCACCATTCGAGAACTGCTCTAATTTTTAAAGAATGTTTTCTTACTTCGGATCATCTGAAGGAAGCAACATCATAAAGATTCAAGAGGTCCTCATTTACTGAATAATTGTATTATTTTTGTGCCTCCATTTACTGCATCTCTCGCTGAAATTCTCTTTGTTTGGTTTCAGATCCATCCAAGAACCTAACAGAAGCTTTTGTGATAATAAAGGAAAATCAATCCTGTGGAAAACACATTTTGAGAATTCCAAACATCTTACACATTTACAAACCAAATGGATTGCTTCTGTGCACTTTGACTGGTTACCAGATAATCATAGTGCATTTACTGTGTGTAATGAAATACCCCATAGTGAGAAGACTCGGAGTTTTTGGCAACAACATGGAAAGTGGATTTTTAAAAAGGGTTTTCTCAGTGAAAATTGTGGGTATCGTGAAGGATCAACCGTCTTCTAATTTGGATCTACAGTTACTTTGTACCATTTGAAATATATGTATATATAATATTTTGAAATATTATATATTCTCTTCAAGAAATGAACAGTACCACTGTTTGAGACGGCTGGTGTTATCTCTTTAAGTTTCAGATGTCTTGTCTATTTTGTTTCATTTTGGTTTTTGTCATTTTTCTTTCTATCAGCAAGGAAGATATGTGCCCTTTTGAGAATTCAATGTGGTAATGCCACTGGAAGGCCAGCTACAGGTGGACTCCTGGAATCTGAGGAATCATAAAGATACTGAATCAAGAGCTTCCTTCTGTTTCTCCCAGATGGCCCAAGGAAGCACATCGTCCTGTTTTATTGCTTTCTACCCTGTGCGATATTAGCATGCAAGCTTGGCTTACATAACCATACTTTATATTCAATTGATATATGATAACCATTCTAACCTCTTCCAGGAAAATATTTTTAGAACTACTAGCTTTTTCACAGATAAGAAAATGAGGATTCTAGAGGGAACTGCTCCACCATGCTGTTAAGACTCTGGCAGAGCTGTGGTAGGAAGTAGATCCTTGTATCAATAAGTCGTGTAAATACAATGTCTTAAGGCTTTGTATAGCTGTCTTAGACTGCAGAAATGTCCTCTAACTAAATCCAAAGTCTGGCATCGTTAACTACATAGTGCTGTAGCAACAAGTCTTATCATGGCATCTCTTTCTATGTTTGATTTGCTTTTTCCTAGAGAATTCAGCTCTCTTCTGGTGAGATAGGAAGGCTATGAAAGCAATTAGGTTCCAGAATGATCTATGTGACCCAATGTTGGACAGCCCTATTAAAGTGGTAAATAACTTCTTTCTAAATCTACTTGTCCTCTTTATTTGCCATTTGTTTTTACTGAATCACCTTTAACTGAGTCCAAACACACCCCGCTACAAGGCTCACAGGTACCCTAAACTTCCTTGCTTCCATGATAGTCATTATTCCCAGCCACCAAGAAATCTACTGCTCCTATTGCAGAGTCCTCTGTCAGCAACATGCATTATCAAATACCATCCTCAGCCTTCGAGAGTGATCACCAGGATGACATATATGGAGCTCATGCCCCAAAATTAATTACTGTCCATCTTCTTTATTTTAGAGTTACTCAGTTGATAATTAAAGGAAGAAAATATCTACCTAGGTTCTCATTTTCTTGGAGACAGCAGAACAGTTCTTTACATTGCTATCCAATCATGTGCAAGCTTATCTGCATTTTCTTTAAAACCTCCTTGCTGAAACACATGTGGATAGGACTTCTTATTCTGGCAGCAGCACAACAGACCTCATAATCTGGACTTTCTAGTCTTAACTCTCAAGTGAAATCAAGAGGCACATGGATCTCCACCAACATGGCCTGAAGTCTGAACAGATGTGTTGACACTCTAACCAGATAAACTGATTCTGTATCTTGAACCTCTGTAAAAGCATTTAGAAATGGAAAAAGAATCCTGACTGAAAAACTTGACTTGCCACTTTCATAAATATTTGCCTGAAACCACATAACATTTTTACCAGCAAATCTGAATTTTTTTGAATTTATAGCAATATGCTAAAATTTGCCTTGCATTATAAACTCAAATAATTTTCCAGAACAGTACATCCCAAAATTGTGAAGAAAAAAAAAAACTTCCATCCACATTGGAGAAATATTTCTAAAGAAGGTAAAACAGAAATACCAGGGGTGTCATTTGATCCTTCAGAACATCAAAGGACATTGTATATCTAGCAAGACTAGAACAGCAGGAGTCAAGTAAAAAGATTCCAGAACCCAGACATGTAAATTGATCCAAATAATAGGATCCAACAATAAATTATTTCTATTTCAGGATATAGCCACTGTATTGGCATATTTTCTTTCAAGAAAATCATAAATCTAGATTTTAAATATAATTTACTAGCATTTCTAAAAAGCAATGAATTCTTTCTGCTGGAAAATGCAACATTATTATTGCCTTAAAATCTCTGAACATGGGGAATTCACTATGAGATTAGTGTTCCTTGGAACATTCTTTTAAAAATATTGATCACAAATGAAAATCCAGTGACAGAAAAAATACTATTTCCTTTAGGAAGACCTTACATGAGCAAACGTTCTTCATAATTCACAATAAGTGACATTCACAGCTTCTCCTGTTGTCTAACCAAAGGCTTCAAGTCGATGGAAGAGCTAGTCCAGAGGAGCACACAGTAGTTCATTTCCCTTTGGTCAATTCATGTAATCATCACCCTTGAAAAGACCTAGAGAAAGAAACAGGGAAGAAGACCACATCAGAATCAGGCAGCCATCCTATAAGATAGTACAAATATTTGTAAATGTCATCAAATTCTGTTTGGTTTTAACCAAGTCCCTTACACAAACGTGTGAACTATCAAGTTGTGTTTAAATTTAACTTGCTCCAGTTTGGGGGTACTCAGCAGCTACCATCTGCCTATTGAATCTGAAAACTTCTGGTGTAAAAACTTCTATCACATATTTCTGGTAATAAAGAGCTCAGTGTGGTATGACTAATACTGATTTTGAACTCATGCATCAAGTATGATGAATAATGTTATAACATCATTAGAGCACAGAGTTTATTTCCTCCCTTGGTAAATGGGAAAATGTGGCTTTTGTTGTTGTTGTTGTTGTTGTTGTTGTTTTAAGATTGATTTATTTATTTGAAAGGCATATTTAGAGAGAGGCAGATGCAGAGAGAAAGAGGTCCTTCATTCACTGGTTCACTCCCCAAATGGCCACAACAGCTGGAGCTGGGCCAATCTGAAACCAGGACCAGGAGCTTTCTCCAAATCTCCCACACAGGTGCAGGGACCCACCTAGAGCATAGCAGAGAGCTGGATCGGAATAAGAGCAGCCAAGACTCAAACATATGCTCATATGGGTCGCTGGCACTGCAGGCAGCAGCCCTACCCACCACACCACAGCACCAGCCCCAGCTTATTTCTTAAGATTTTCCAGTAGAATAAGGCTCATTTTGCGGTGATTAGATATATCTATTAACAGACTTGTCAAACACACTGAAAGGTTTACTACTTGGCTTTTCTTCTGTACGGAATGATAAAGAATGTTTTCACCAAGACACAGTTCAACATCTTTTTTCAATCAAACTGAGCGTAACTTTCAACAAGTTATCACCAAGACACAGTTTAACATCTTTTTTCAATCAAACTGAGTGTAATTTTCAACAAGTTATATAGTGATTTTATTGTGTGGTATTTTATGCTACCTTGCCATTGTCGTTGATACAATAAGTGATGGAGGACATAAAAATTGTTTACCTGAGGAGATCCACCACATTCCTCATCTGCAGGGGTTATACACTCCTTCCTAGGAGATCAAATATCATCCATTATGTGTCTTTCTCTTTTAATTAAGCTTAATAGTCCTATTTCAAAAGCTATTGCTTGACAATAAAGAGTGCCATGTCTCTTTTCATGTGTGGTCCTCTTCTAAATAAAAGATTTTCTGTTTAGTAAATTGGAGGACTCAAGCCACCTCCATCTCTTTTACAAATGCAAGAAAACATGATAAAAGGCACTGTGTGCAGAAATGTGAGCACTCAGGACTAGTGGCAACAGCAATAGAATCTAATTTTCTAGTACCCTTGGGCATAATATGAAAGTGATTAAACAGAATTATTTCCACACTTCAAAGTAAAGAGAAGGCCATTAATTGTACACAGATACATCTCAATAAATCTCCTATTAAAAATTTAGAGATTTTAGGTTGAGTAGGCTAGGATTTTGTTTTCCTTTGTAAAAGAGCTCAGGGAGGTAACATTGGATGTCATGGCATTCTCATCATTGGGCCAGGAGCAGCTCTTATTTATTTATTTATTTATTTGAGTTATATAAATAAGCTCTTTGTACTTTTTAAAGATATTACCCCCTCTTTTAATTATTCTGGTAGCTAGCTCCATTATTTAAAAAATAATAACTGACTACAAAGCATGGAAGTCAGGATTCTAGCCATAACTGACCAGATCCATAGTCCAGGCAATATTTATGCCTGATTACCATCTGCTTAGAGAAGCTATAAGCCAAGAGCAGACTTGCATGCATGTCTTGGGGAAACCTGAAGACACAACTTCAAAGGAAAATGTTTCTCAACCAGTAGGACATGGCATATAGGCACATGTCCAAACATTATGAAGTGGGTTGAAAGTGGTTTGTTGCTATTACTAAAGTTGCAAATGAAATTATAAAGGGATTCAGGGTAACTTTTGAACAGGGGAACAGGGTCTAGAAGACGTATACACCTACAGGACCCAGCCTGGAAGCATGAAGAAGTTAAGCTAGGGGCCTTGTAGTGAGCATTTGGTCCCAGTGTATTATGGCCATGCAGCATTATGGAGCTAGTACAGTCATGTTCCTCCTTTTTTTTTTTTTTTAATATCCTGAAATTCAGATGTTAATAAGATATCTCCGGATTTCTTGTTTATAATCCACTGAAATTTTCTTGAAAGATGTCACTGAGGACTATTCCGTGAGATACTAGTGTGAGAATCTAGCCTAAAATCACAATATTATCATGTACTAGTGTGTGCATTCTCACGCGTTTCTCTGGTGGTAGAAGAGTGACAAGGGGCTGAGCGTTCAGCTGAGTAGTTGAGATGCCACCTGGAATATCATCTCACGTGGGAGCACCTGAGGGAGAGTCCAGCCCACTCTCCTGATTCCAGCTTCCTGCTAATGCATCCATGGAAGGCAGCAGGTGTTGGCCCAAATACTTGGGTCCCTCTCATTCATAAGGAAGCTGGATTTGGAGCCTGATTCCTGAGCATTTGAGAAGAGAACCAGTGGTTGGGAGTGTGGGGGTGCTTTCCCTCTCTCCCTGTCTCTCTCTCATAGCAATGGCAATTCTGATGGCCCTTCTGATGTTCCCTCCTGACAGAAGCATGCCGAGGTTGCCAAAAGAAGGCAAACACTGTACTAGAGTAGAGTAAATGGATTCAATTTCCAAAGTTTCAACTATGTAGTAACCAAGCCAGCATGGGAGTGAAAAGAAGTAGTATAAGCTGACAGATCCCATCAGCTGGTGCTGAAAGATTGAGATTCCATGGGATTGGCTCCTCAGTGGAAACAGGCTCCACCCTCTGCCTCTATGTTCCATGCAGAACCTCCCTGACATGACTGTCTGTGACTTAAGGCCTTTGTTTACATCTGACTTTTACCCCATGGGCATTCGAGAGTTATTTGGTCCTTGGTCTGGAACCTCCCAAGATGGCCAGAATGAGATGCTCTCAAAGTTTCTCACCCCTTTCCCCCCACCACGCTCCTTACTGCCATCACATTCCCTAGTCTCTTCTTGCCACAGCCCAGGCCCCACAGGCACTGTGTCCATTGAAAAGAGCTCCAGATTTATAAGCAAAAGAGCCTCCTTCAAAGGTTCAAGTCTTTGGTTTCCACTGACTACATAGAAAAGAGGGAAAATTCTCAGTTTTCATACCTGTAAAATGAAGATGGCTATAAATAGTCTAAAGCTTACAGGAGAACTAGGGAAACAGATAAAGTGGGAATGTTTTACAAATATGAAGCAACAGATAAACACTTGATATTGTTCTCAGATTACTGTTAATACAGTATCATCTGGAAGTTCCCTGTTTTGGTGCTAGACCAGCTCAAGGCAAACAAACTTAGGGGACAAAAATGGCCAAACTATGACCTCGTACTCTTCCTAGAAAGCCTGAAGACTACACAGACCCTGTATCAGCTTTGTCAAATCCCCCAACTGTCAGCACCATGGTCATTTTTTAAGGCCCTGGAAAATTCCAGTGTAACCCACACTTGAGCAATACCCCTGATACTAGCAAGTCACTGCATATTGGAGGTGGTGCCCTGCTGGTGTCCATAATATTTATCCAGAACTTGACCTGCCAGCAGCCTCGGCCATCTGCTATATAAGACAATTACCAGCAGCCACACACAGTGTCACGGCCAGGACATTCTTTCTCCAGTCTCAGTTCTATTGTGGTTCAGACTAATTGTCCAAGCAGATTCATATGATTCCCTGCACTACTGCAGAGGTGTGATCTTTCAAGCCCTGGTGTATGCTCACCTTGCTGGTAAAGACCTCTTTCCTACATTCTCTTGTTGACTTATTCGTATGACAGGTAGCTGATGAGTCCTTTCATTATGCCACACACAGTACTAGATACTAGGAGTCACTTCAGGCCTTACCTTATTCTACATGAAACAAATGCAGAAGTGAGGGGCCAGTGTTGTAGCACAGCAGGTTCAGCTGCTGCTTGTGACACCAGCAGCCCATGTTGGAGAGCTGGTTCAAGTCCCAGCTTCTCTGCTTCCTATACAGCTTTCTGCTAACGTGCCTGGGGACTAACCTTTAAGACAGATCACTGGGATGTGGACAGCATGAGTTTGGACTTTATCTGAATTGTAGCAGCAACCCATGCAAAAGCAGTTTATAAGCAGGGAGGGCTACAATCTGGTTTACACTTGCAGCTGACACTAAGGATGTCCATACATATCCTCCCTGTATTTATGTACAGGATAAAGCAGATATGTGTCCCTGGGAATGAAGAGAACACCTGTCAATCTTTGGCAGATCTGAGTGATGTAAAAATTCCTCAGTTTCCTGGTAGCAACACTGAGATACGTACTACACAAGGAATATCCAGTAAGACTTTCTGAAATGTGAAAGTATTCAGTATCTGAGCTGATGAGATGGTAGCCAGTCAGCAGATGAGGCTGTCAAGTGCTTGAAATCGATGCAGGAACCAGTTTTTACTTTTATTTTTTTTAATATTCTTTTATGTGTTTGAAAGGCAGGGAGACAAGACAAGTATCTCCCATCCACTGGTTCATTCTGCCAAATACCCACAATGGTCGGGGCTGGGGGATTTTATCTGAATTGAAGGGGATTTCTGATGGGTTGTTAGACCCCTTTATCATTAATAGACAAAGCATATCCATTTTGTACTTTCTTATTATTCTCATACTAATAAGATGGAAACAGGAGCATCCTGCTTTCATCTCTCTTACTTGTGTGTTAACGTCTTTGTCTCAGTAACTTCGTATGCAGAAACCCACCTAAGGTAATGTTTTAAGGTGGTTTCTGTTTCCAGCAGGGAGAACAGATTGAAGGGTGCACAAGCAGAACTAAGGACGTCATTAAGGAGGTAGAAGAGGAGGATGTTCATGGATGGGGCAGATGCTGTGGCACAGCAAGTTAGGCCGCCATTTGGGGCACCCTCATCCTGGCTACTCCACTTTTTTTTTTTTTTTTTTTTTTTTTGGACAGGCAGAGTTAGACAGTGAGAAAAAGAAAGACAGAGAGAAAGGTCTTCTTTTCCATTGGTTCACCCCCCAAATGGCTGCTACAGCCGGCGCTGCGCCGATCCGAAGCCAGGAGCCAGGTGCTTCCTCCTGGTCTCCCATGTGGGTGCAGGGCCCAAGGACTTGAGCCATCCTCCACTGCCTTCCCGGGCCACAGCAGAGAGCTGGACTGGAAGAGGAGCAACCAGGACAGACCAGCACCCCAACCGGGACTAGAACCTGGGGTGCCGGCGCCACAGGTGGAGGATTAGCCTAGTGAGCCATGGCGCCGGCCTGGCTACTCCAATTTTGATCAAGCTTCCTGCGAATGCACCTGAGAAGCAGCAGATGCTGACTCAGGAGTTCCTGCCACACATGTGGTAAACCTCAGTGGATTTCCTTGCTCCTGGATTTGGCCTGGCCCAGCTGCAGTTGTTGTGGCTATTTGGGGATTTGATTCAGTAGGTGGAAAAACCTGTGTATGTGTCGCCCTCTCTCCCTGTCACTCTGCTTTTCAAATAATAAATCACTAAGTAAATAAATAAATCTTTTTTGAAGTCATGGAAAATATTTAAAATATTATTTTCTTGCAAAAAAAAAAGATTTGAAATCCAGGCATAGTATTTTCTTATATCTACTTTTTCATGAACATTTTGGAGACACCTCTTATGCATGAATTTCAACTTTTTTGCACCACAATAAGCTTATCTTTTAACCTCACTTTCCACAAACTTTTGGTAGTTGCCTTGTCTTTAGTAAGTTACATAAAACTCTCATTCTGTTAGAGACTGAGAACAGAGCCTTGAATATTGTTATCACTTTCTTGGAGGAGTTAATGACTTCACTACCGAAGTCAATTGTTGTTCAATGGACTTGGCTATCTGTGATCTTGTTGATAAAAGGAGCATATGACCATGTTGTATCTGTCAGAGGAAAGCTGTGGAGATAAAACCTTAGTTTCATACGATTCAATCTGTTGAACTAGTCTCAGTGAAACACTGAATTGTCAATGAGAAGATTTCAAATGTGTCTTAGTCCAAATATTTCATTTTACCAAATGGTTAAAACAAGATGGGCATCCTAGCAAATGCACTGGGCTAAAAAGCAAATATTGATGTTAGTTCTAACTTAGGGAGTTACCTCTGCTGTGTGAACTGATTCTTGAACTGGCATTCCCTATGGGCAATAGCAGATTGCATCAGTGAAGAAATATGATGGGTGAACCAAAGAAACAGCTTAGAGTTTCAAAAGACATAGGTAAAAGATATAACTGGCAGGTGCCACGGCTCACTTGGCTAGTCCTCCACCTGTGGCGCCGGCACCCCAGGTTCTAGTCCCGGTTGGGGCGCCAGATTCTGTCCCGGTTGCTCCTCTTTCAGTCCAGCTCTCTGCTGTGGCCCGGGAAGGCAGTGGAGGATGGCCCAAGTCCTTGGGCCTTGCACCCGCATGGGAGACCAGGAGGAAGCACCTGGCTCCTGGCTTTGGATCGGTGCAGCGCCAGCCGTAGCAGCCATTTGGGGGGTGAACCAATGGAAAGGAAGACCTTTCTCTCTGTCTCTCTCTCACTGTCTAACTCTGCCTGTCAAAAAATAAAAATAAAAAAATAAAAGATATAACTAAGGCAAGTTGCCAGAAAGAACTGTATATGAGTTACAGTGACCTCTAAGAACCTGGTTAGGAAGGCCAAATTCCCCCACTGACCAATCTCTTTCCAGAAGCGCTAAGCGCAATGTAGAAAGCTTCATGTTGCTATGTCAAAGCTACTGCCTGAATCCAGTAATGTGTTCGTGTTGGAGAATTCAGGTTTTACTCAAGTAACTTGTTATTTCTTTGTCAATAAAAATTATCTTCAGGTAAAAATCTCTGGAAGGAGTATTGTTAAGAAAGAAAGAAACCTAAGATAAGAGATTTGTGCTCCAGCATCAGGCTGTCCTCCATGGTCCAGTTACACTGGGGGCAGTGAAAAGGGTAGGGGGAAAAGCCGGAGTTGTACAGTCTATGGATTTCTATGGTGAAAGTACTCCCACCATGGCTGATTTCCAGAGAGCAGCATTGAGTTGGGAAGAAATGCTCACTAGGGGTTTTCTGCCTGGGCAAGAGGAAGTACATCACTAATGCCAAAGGAAATAAAATCTATCAGAAACTTGCCACAGCAGTGCAGGAATTTGAGAAGTTTGGGTGAGGAGTCACAAGTTAGAGTTCATTAAGTAGAGCTATGATTGTTAGAATGTGGGGCTGGCGCTGTGGCATAGCGGGTTAAGCCACAGGCTGCAGCATTGGCATCCCATATGAGTGCCAGTTCAAGTCCTGGCTGCTCTATTTCTGATTCACCTACCTTCCAGTGACCTGGGAAAAGCAGCGGAGAGTGTGCCAAGCACGTGGGCACCTGCCACCTACATGGGAGACTGGAAAGAAGCTCTTGGCTTCTGGCTTTGGCCATTTGGAGAGTGAACCCTTGGATGGAAGATCTTTCTCTCTCTGTAGCTCTGCCTTTCAAATAAATAAATAAACCTTTAAAATGGTGGGAGGGAAGCCATGGGGGGGGAGCCACTGTAATCCAAAAGCTGTACTTTGGAAATTTATATTTATTAAAGAAAAGTTATTTAAAAAGTTATTAAAAATAAAAGAAATATTTCAAAAAAAGAGTACCAAACCATGAATTAAAATAAAAAAAAAAGAAGTGTTTTCATTTTTTTAAAGCTTTTATTTAATGAATATAAATTTCCAAAGTACATCTTATGGATTATAATGGCTTCCCCCCCACTGATAACTTCCCTCCCACCCACAACCCTCCCCTTTCCTGCTCTCTCTCCCCTTCCATTCACATCAAGATTCATTTTCTATTCTCTTTATATACAGAAAATCAGTTTAGTATATATAAAGATTTCAACAGTTTGTCCTCACATAGCAACACAAAGTGAAAAATACTGTTGGAGTACTAGTCACAATGTACAGCACATTAATGACAGAGATCCTACATGATATTTTTTTAAAAAGTTGATTAATTTTCTGTGTAATTTCCAATTTAACACCAAGTTTTTTTTTATCATTTTTAATTATCTTTATATTCAGGAGATCGATTCAGTATATACTAAGTAAGGATTTCATCAGTTTGCACCCACACAGAAACACAAAGTGTAAAAATACTGTTTCAGCTTAAAAACACTACTAGTCAAACAATACCCTATACCTTGTGCGGTTGTGTGAATGCAGCCTGTTGAAATCCTTGCTTAGTATATACTAGGTTGATTTTCAGTATATGAAGGTAATTGAAAATGAAACTCGATAAAGGGTGGGATGGGAGAGGGAGAGGGGAAGGCCACGGGAGGGAGGGAGGTTGGGGGGGAAGCCACAACAATACAAAAGTTGCACTTTGTAAATTCACATTTATGAAATAAAAAATAAAAAAAATACTGTTTCAGTACTAGCTATATCATTACTTCACATTGGACAACCCATTAAGGACAGATCCCACATGGGACGTAAGTACACAGTGACTCTTGATGTTGATTTAACAATTTAACACTCTTGTTCATGGCGTCAGTAATCTCCCTAGGCTCTAGTCATGAGTTGCCAAGGCTATGGAAGCCTTTAGGGTTCACCGACTTTGATCTTATTCCGACAGGGTCATAGGCAAAGTGGAAGTTCTCTCCTCCCTTCAGAGAAAGGCACCTCCTACTTTGATGGCCCCATTCTTTCCACTGGGATCTCACTTGCTGAGATCTTTCACTTAGGTCTTTTTTTTTTTTTTCCAGAGTGTCTTGGCTTTCCATGCCTAAAATACTCTCATAGGCTCTTCAGCCGGATCCAAATGCCTTATGGGCTGATTCTGAGGCCAGAGTGCTATTTAGGACATCTGCCATTCTATGAGTCTGCTGTGTCTCCCGCTTCCCATGTTGGATTGTTCTCTCCCTTTTTGATTTTATCAGTTAGTATTAGCAGACACTAGTCTTGTTTGTGTGATCCTTTTGACTCTTAGACCTATCAGTGTGATCAATTGTGAACTGAAATTGATCACTTAGACTAGTGAGATGGCATTGGTACATGCCACCTTGATGGGATTGTATTGGAATCCCCTGGCATGTTAAAAGAAGTGAATTCTGAATGCTGTATGTCAGAGACCTGAGGATCAACCAAGCTCAAGATTCCGGAGTAAACCATTAAGGGAATTTTTGTGAATAATTAGGAAAATATTAACTACTAAGAACCAATTTGGATTTGCTCAGAAAAAAATCAAAGAATCATGCCAGACATCTTTTTCATTGGCTTCAGTGTTTGACTAATATGAAGGATCTTATTAAAATGGTGAAGGCAGGTGTTTGGCCTAGGTTCAGAAGCCGATGCCTGCATTCCAAATCAGAGTATCTGGGTTTGATTCCTGGCTCTACTGCAGACTCTAGTCACCTGTCAGTGCAGACCTTGGGAGGCAGCTGGGATGGTTCAAGTAATTGGGTCCCTATCACCCATCTGGGGAGACTTTGATTGAGTTCCTGGTTCTTTGCTTCAGCTCCCAGACTGACCTGGCATGGGCTCTTGTAGGATTTGGGGAGTAAATCAACAGATGCAAGTTCTGTGTATCTTTCTTTCTCTCTCTCTCTCTCTCTCTCTCTCTCCCCCCCCCCCATTCTCTCTCTTTCTCTTTGTGTGTGTGTGCCTTTCAAATTAAGAAAAATTAATATGATAGGCAAACCACAGCTACATTTAGCAATCTGAATCTAGATCAGAGATTGGCAAACTATGGCTCTTATGCTAACTCTGGCCTGCTGCCTGTTTTTAGAAGTAACATTTAATTAGAATAGAGCCATTTGCTTACTTGGTAGGTAAAGATGCTTTTGCACTAAGATAACAATTGAGTAGTTTCAGCAGAGACCTTAAAGCCCTGAAAGCCTGAAATATTTACTGCCTTATCCATTACAAAGAGAGTTTGCTGACTCTTTTTTTAATACAGAAAATCTATCTGGTGTTTATTAAACTTAGTTTCTCCAGCTATGATTTGGCATTATACAAAGAAAGCATCTTAATGACACAATAGAGTTAGATATCTTTTCAAATTGAAATGTGATACCCTTGTCTCCAAATATTTGGATCACCATAAATTTGTTTAAAAATACACATTAAAGGCATGTTTGACAAGCTAAACTTTCTATAATCTTGGTACCACAAAATATATATAATATACTATAGAGATATGGAAAAATCTAGTTAGTACATGATACTTTGCTCACCATTCACAGCTTTCTTATGTGAAATGCACACACTGACTTAGAAATCCTAGCTTTTGAACTCCAAAGTACTTCTGAAATTTGACTATCTAATGTGCAGAAAAGTGGGTGTGTTGATAGTAATGTGGGCTCCAAACCCTAGTGCTAGCCACGATCAATTCCTGGGCCAATTGTATCCTGCAGAAAGATTTTAGTGGTGGAATCCTGGGTTCTATCCTGGCCATGTGTTGCCCAGTGTTTTATTATCAACCAGTGGAACAGGAGCCTTGAAGCAGCATGCAGGCCTGTTTTGCACATCATCTATGATCAAAGTGGTCATTGATTGCCTTGCATGGCTGGAAAAATTGCAAGCAAATAGATAGGCAGACAAAAGCAGATGTAGTGATGTGAAACAGTTCAGGGACATGATGCTTAGATTGGTGAAAAAGAATAAGCAGATCAAGAATGAGAGAAGTAGTTAAATATTTAAAGAACTGTCATGTGTAAGAAGAATTAAATTCATTTCTAAAGACTGCATGGAATGTATAGTGAACATAGTTTAATAACAAACTACCCAACTGACTTTCTTCAGAAGGCAATGAATTTCTTGTTATTGATGGTGTTCAAGCACAGACAAGAACTGTTAGCAGTGCCATAAAGGAATTCATGCCTAAGCAGTCTTGCCCTTCCCAGAAACTGTGATTCTCTAAACCTGTTTCCAATGAAGTACAATGAAAATGAAATTATAGGTGCTCTCTAATGCCAGATTCTTGTGACATGGCAAAGTCTTAAATTCTGAGTAGCAACCCAAGTGCATAAGCCAGGTTGTTTTGGTTCACATATACAGATGTCCCTTAAGTGTCCACAAGGCATCATTTACCAGCAAACACAGAATCATTGTCCCATGTTTAATGTCCTCTATATCTTCAGAATAAACAGGCCACAGAGGAGGCAAGACAGCGCCAACTCTAATTAGGCACATCAAAAATGCAGTGATGGGGCTGGGCATTAACTTAGCAGTTAAGACTCTGGCTGAGACATGGACATCCCACATTGAAGTACCTGAGTTCAGTGCCTAAGTGCAGCTCCTGACTCCGACTGCCTTGTAATGCAGACCCTAGGAGGCAGCAGGTGATGGCTCAAGGAATTGGATTCCTGCCACCCATGTGGGAAACCTGGATAGAGTATCCAAATCCTGACATCAGCCCAGCCCAGCCACAGCCATTGCCAGCACTTAGGGAGAAAATCAGCAGATGGGAGATTTCTCTCTCTCTCTCTCTCTCTCTCTCTCTCTCTGAGTCTCTCACCCTCGCCCTCGCCCGCTCCCTCTCTCTTTCTCTCTCCCTCCCTCTCTTTCTCTCTCTCTCTCTCATTCTTCTCTTTCTCCCTCTGCTTCTCAAATAGGTATTTTTAAATTTTTTTTTTAAATAATGAAGTAGTGATGCATCCCTTTGCTACATGGCATGTTAAAATTGACATTTACAATTCCAGTCCTCTTTCCAGGAATGTCTATAAATAAATAAGACCATTATGTATTGATTTGCCTCATTGCAAGTTTTATTTTTCTGATGAAGGGAAAATTTTTAAATCTGCTTATTTATTTGAGAGTAAAAGAGGGAGGAAGAGAGAGAAATCTGCTATCAATTGGTTCACTCACCAAATGCCTACAACAGTTAAGTTTGGGCCAGGCCAAAGCCAGAGGCAGGATACTTAGTCTGGTTCTCCCACATGGATGATACAGACCTAACCACTCAAACCATCATTTACTTCCTCCCAGAGGGTCCCTTAGCAGGAAGCTAAGGCCTTTATCAGAGCCAAGACTGAAACCTAGGCATTCTGATACCAGTGGAAGGCATCCCAGGTGATGGCTGCACCACTTTGCCAAAACCTTGCAGCAGGGAAAATTATTAAGTGATAATTTTCACCACTAATTCAAAAGTGCAATGACTGTGGTTAATTAATTACTCACTGTGGCAATTTTACCCAGAGTCTAGCACCAGTATGCAGGTCATTTGTCCCAAATATCCCCAAGTAACCAAGCACTGCCTGTGTGCCTACACACATCAGCAAAGGAGTTATAGCCGGGTCAGGGAGACAGTGTGACACAAGGTAATTTCACTACAGTCTTGTCTCAAAACCGTAGTTGTCAACCCTGTAAGATCCTTTAGATAACAAATATTTCCTGGCATCACCTTACTCTCCAGAAATGAAACTCTTAGGTAGTATTACCTCCCTATACATGTAGTTTGGAAAAATCAATATAATACTTCAATGTAATGTAAGAGAGAACATATTTTATAAAAAATTAATTTACAGTCAATCTGACACATAAGCCCAGAAGATATCATAAAAGTTACTTTTTTTAACCTACTTAATAGTAAATGAGTTTTCTATTTTAGAAAACTGAAATTTATCCAGATACTGTGGACACATTATATTTTATATTTTTAAAATACAAATTAAGTAAAAATGTTCACATACACTGGAGCATAGATGTGTTTATAAAACCAAGAATACAACATCTATAAATACAAACTGAATAAAGTAGGTTTATTGATGACTCAACTCCACAAATCATGCTGCTCTTGATAAAGTAATTTTCCTAAAACGATAACCAATGTTTAGTAAAATTCAGAACAAAGCACTAGAGTCTTTTCCTAGTTAAGTCATAGTTTTGCTCCTGGGTAATTTAATATTTTAAAGAACTACGTATTTATTTGAAAGGCAAAGTGACAGAGATAGGCACTGAGAGTTCTCTTCTGTCCACTGGTTCACACCCCAAATGGCTACAACAGCTGGGGCTGGGCCATGCTGAAGTTAGGAACCAGGAACTCCATCTGGATAGCCACATGGGTCGCAGGAACTGAAATATTTGAGCCATCAAGTTAGCAGAGAGCTGGACTGGGAATGGAGAAGCCAGGAATAGAACTGGCACTCTTACCTGGGATGTGAGCAACCCAAGTGGCAGCTTAACATAAGTGCACCACAGTACCCACCCCTACTCCTGAGTAATTTTAGTGTATGTCACAGCCATGCCAGCATGCTTTAAACCAGCTGATGAGTGGGTGAACCAAAATGCTTCACCCGTATCAATCAATCATAAAAAGGAATGATATACTGACATACACTATAGCATGGATAACCCTTGAACTCATTATGCTAAGTGAAAGAAGTCAGACATTAAGTCACATATTGTGCAATTCAAATTAAGTGAAATATACAGAAAAGGCAAGTCTATAGAGACAGAAAGATTAATTTCCAGAGGCTACAGTAAAGAGAGACAGGGGAGTAACTGTTACCTGGTCATTTGGGGATATACTGGAATTTGTTAGTAGAAATGACTACATAATCTGGGAAATATGCTAAACAGGGCTGAATTACATACCACTTTAAAAGTATATAACTTCAGGGCCAGCACTGTGGCATAGTAGGCTAGGCCTCCACCTGTGGTGCCGACATCCCATATGGGCGCTAGTTCATGTCCCAGCTGCTCTGCTTCCGATCCAACTCTCTGCAGTGGCCTGGGAAAGCAGTGAAAGATGGCCCAAGTCCTTGGGCCTCTGCACCCACATGGGAGACATGAGGAAGTTCCTGGCTCCTGGCTTCCGATTGGCTCAGCTCAGGCTGTTGCAGCCATCTAGGGAGTGAACCAGCAGATGGAAGACCTCTCTGTCTGTCTCTCCCTCTCTCTGTCTGTAACTCTGCCTCTTAAATAAATAAGTAAATAAAATCTTTTTAAAAACCCAGTATATAACTTTGTATCAGTTGTCCTGAACAATTACATTTTGTGCACTGAGTTCATTTATGGACTTATGTTATTTAAGCAGGTTTTCCTGTTACTTTTATGAATGCTCAATGGAGCTTTAATAGTGCAGTGAAATAATCATTCTTGAGCAAAAAATGTACCCTGTGCTCTAGGACATAAGGCATTACACCCCAGCTGCCACACAGCACCCCATAACCTCTGTGACAATCAAAATATAATAATCACTGCACGAATTTCCATATGGCTCTCAAGGTAAGGTCCTGTGCCTATGGAGAACTACAACCTTAACAGCATCAAAAAGGATGAAAACAGATCAATATGTGGCACTGCGACTTCCTGAATTTTCCAGACTGTAGCAAATAGCCATCAAGGAGTACCACACAGAGTCCACTTCCCAGAAAGGCCATTTTAGTCATGTCATCTGGTCCCCTCATTGTTGCTTCCCAAGCCAGCTTTTAAGATCCCGGTGTAGAGTGCTCTCCTGTGCAGTGCCCTATGAAATAGTTGCAGGAGTCGGCTTCCCCCACCCTCCCAGATAAATGTGATTAGCATGCCCAGTGTTTCTCAGCTTCCTCAGTATCTCGTATGGGTCAAGAATGTGTTTCTCATTTGTCTATTTTTGCCTTTATTGCCTGTGTTTCTGGGGTCTTTTCCAAGAAGTCTTTGCCTATGCCAAAGTCTTGAAGAGTTTCTGTGATGCTTTCCTCTAGTAGTTTGATGGTATTAGATCATAGATTTAGATCTTTGATCCATTTTTAGTTATTTTTGTATTAGCTGTAAGGTAGGCGTCTCGTTTTATACTTCTGCACATGTAGATCCAGTTTTCAAGGGTTAGCAATGGTACATTAAGGTAGAAGTTGAAAAAAAAAAATTCCAGGCTGTTTAGGAAGAGTACAGATATTTTTTTTTGTTTCTCAAAATTTTTTTTATTCTTACTTTTTTTCCTTGTTTCTTTTTCTTTCTTTCTTTCTTTCTTCTTTTTTGTTTTTGTTTTTCTGTTTTTAAACATCATTCAAAGGACCTCAAGGCATGGGAAGGGCTTCAAATGGGAAACTGGGTGGCTGAGTGCTGTGGTCGCAGAAGCACCGTGGGCTGCTGGTATCACCCAAGACATCTTTTCAGTTTTGTTCTTCATTAATTGGCCTCTTCTAAATGCTGGAGGCTTAAAACCAGGATCTAAGTAAGTGATGCCTAAATGAAGTGTTGGCACACACAAAGGTGTCTCTAATTCTCAAAGTGCTTCCTGTTCATTGCCTTTTAGCTTCAAAATAAAATAGCCCTAGAGTAACTTAGAAGAGGTAGGTGAGCCTTACAGCTCAGATGTATTTGAAGGTCATTTCCCAGCCTGCTGATCTGTGCCAAAACCACTGTGAAGATGGACCAATCTGTTGTCTCCTGTGGGCCGATTCCATTAACTGGATGAGATTTTTATGCATCAAATATTCAGTTTAAACATTGGCTGTAGTCCCAACAAGAGGAGAAAAGGAGTCAAATTATTTTAAAATGTCTTTCTCTTCTTAAATGGCCTGGAAGATTTTTCAATCCCATAGTAGGATTAGCAACACGTTCATTTTTTCCATGATAATCCTATTTGACCTTCCGAGAGATGCACTCTGAATTCCACAACTGGATAAAAACTCTCTTTATCTAATATTTTAATCTGAACATAAAATTAATGATCTCTCTGAATAAAGTGAATTTCAAGCCTTCACATTTGTTCAAGATTATATTGAAAAAGAATAATAGATGTGGGTCACATCAGGGGCATTATTACAAAGAAATTCAAGATAGGCTGAAAGTCTATTTGTTTTTTTTTTTTTTAATTTTACGGGAAAATGGTGTTCATTATGTTGGTTTTTATAACTCCTGACAGCTTTAAAGTTCTCTGCTTTGACACAGAATTGGTCACAGTGCAGCTTAAACATTTGGTAGAAAAGTGACTCATCAAAGCCTTCACTGTGATCACTGTGCACTTAAAACTCCCAGAGCTAAGGCCAAAGCCCCTGGACACGCATGAGGATTCCTGGGTGCATTCCCTGTTCCATGTGGGAGCTGTTTTTCAAGAAGTTTCTATTATGGATAATAAACATCAGCAACAGCCGCATTGTGTGTGTAATGACCCTGTATAACCATCACCCAGCTTCACCAAGTACCAGGACACAGCACTTCTTGTGTCATTCATAGCCCCATGGGCTCCCCAGCTTATTTAAAAAACTCATAGCATTCATAAATGTATCAGACTGTATCTGTAATAGATAAGCCATCCTTTGAAAAGTATAACCAAAAATACAATTGTCAAAGCAAATAAACAATGCTAAGACATTAATACCAACCATCAAGTCAGTGATACTTCTGAGTTTCTCATTATCTTGAAATGTTTCAATAAATTGCTTGAATCAGGTGCCAAATAAGTTCCATTTATTATAAAAGCATGATGCATTTCTTAAGTCTCTTTTAATTTACTCATTTCCCTTCTGCCTCTCTTTTTCTTTTGTCCTTGAAAACATTTTTTAATTGTTTTAACTTTTATTTAGTAAACATAAATTTCCAAAGTACAGTTTATGGATTACAGTGGCTTTCCCCCGCCATAACTTCCCTCCCACTCGCACCCCTCCCATCTCCCGCTCCCTCTCCCATTCCATTCACATCAAGATTCATTTTCAATTATCTTTATATACAGAAGATCAATTTAGTATATATTAAGTAAAGATTTCATCAGTGTGCACCCACACAGAACACAAAGTGTAAAATACTGTTTCAGTACTAGTTATAGCATTAATTCACATTGGACAACACATTAAAGACAGAGATCCCACATGAGGAGTAAGTACACAGTGACTCCTGTTGTTGAGTTAACAATTTGACACTCTTGTTTATGGCATCAGTAATCTCCCTAGGCTCTAGTCATGAGTTGCCAAGGCCATGGAAGCCTTTTGAGTTCGTCGACTCTGATCTTATTTAGACAAGGTCATAGTCAAAGTGGAAGTTCTCTCCTCCCTTCAGAGAAAGGTACCTCCTTCTTTGATGGCCCATTCTTTCTACTGGGATCTCACCCACAGAGGTCGTTCATTTAGGTTTGTTTGTTTTTTTTGCCAGAGTGTCTTGGCTTTCCATGCCTGAGAAACTCTCATGGGCTCTTCAGCCAGATCTGAATGCCTTAAGGGCTGATTCTGAGGCCAGAGTGCTGTTTAGGACATCTGCCATTCTATGAGTCTGCTGTGTCTCCCACTTCCCATGTTGGATCATTGTCTCCCTTTTTAAAGATTCATTTATTTATTTGAAAGTCAGATTTACAGAGAGAGGAGGAGAGACAGAAAGAGAGATTGTCCAACAGCTGGTTCATCCCATAGATGGCCAAAATGTCCCAGCCAGGAGCCAGGATCTTTATCCAGGTCTCTCACTTGTGTGCAGGGGCCCAAACACTTGGGCCATCTTCTGCTGCTTCCCCAGGCCATTTCAAGGGAGCTGGATCAGAAGTCGAGTAGCTGGGACACGGACCAGCTCCCATACAGGATGCTGGGGACTTAGGCGGTGGTTTTACCTGCTGTGCCATAACACCAGCCCCTCCTTGAAAACATTTTTATGCAGTGGTTTGTTTTTGTCCTGTAGAATCTTTCCAAAGTCTACATTTTATGGATTGTATCTCCTTGGCATTGTTGAAAATGTTCCTTTCTTTGTCTCTTGAATTTCCAATGAGTTAGTAGTTATGTCTAGAGATTTGCTCATATTCATACTTTATTTTTAAATTCTTTGCTAAGGTAAGACTTCTTTTTAGGTGCAAATGTGCACTTCCATGAAGAGACACATAATATTCGATTGTCTCTTTTCAAGATGATATTGATTTTTAAATCAATTCCAAATATTATGTTGCAAATTCTACCATTCCTTCCTTGTTAGCTAAATGCTCCTCTGAATTTCCTCGTGTCTTTATCCAGAGGTGCAGATTTTCTAAGAAAGTATCATATCATTGATTCTCTTTATCAGCTTTCAAAATATTGAGGCATTTCACCAGCAAACTCCAGAGTGACTGGTGGGTTCTGACTGTCACTTTGACTTTAAAGAAGTAAACACATTTGCTGTGTCTTAATTATTTGCCACGTGTTGTCCTTAGTGATCATTAAATTAACTCCATCCTCTTCAGCCAGTTGAAATTTAATGAAGGCTTGCCAGGGGCTGTCAAAAACAGACCAAAAAAGATTCTGGTAGGGATCCCAAGAGCTTCCTACAGATGAAGAACTCTTTTCCTCGATTGAGTACAAATGCTCTTTCATCTCCTTCGGGCTCCTCCAAAGTCCTAACAACATTGCAGTTTGGCTCTCAGAGGGCTGATGGTGGTCCATATGGTCCAAAAGGGACTTACTACCCAATTAATTGTAGCCACTCACCAGGTCACCAGAGTTTCTTGTTGTAAAGCTGTAGTAAGGTATCAGTCTTCTGATCTCAGCACTCTTTTCTTTTTTAACTGTTTAAAACTTAGAGACAGGGAGCAAATTTCATGTATTACACAGTTTTAAGACCAAAATGAAACACCCTACCACCTCTCCTTCCTTCACTCCCATCCTCCCTCCCTCTCTCCTCCTTTTTTTATCTTTCTTTTAATTTTTACAATGACATACTTTCAATTTTCCTACTCTCCACTAAATAAGGAATTCAACAAGTAGTAAGGAGAAGAACCGCTGTTCCTCAAGAGTTTAGACAAGTGCTATGAGCAATAATCAAATCTTAAAATGTCAATTTTGGTCCAATATATTATATTTTTGTACTCTGTTTAACCCAATATCTCAGAACAGCTATGCCACGTTACCAATTTCTTATTCTTCTTATCATCCTCTTAAAGTTATCCTGATTATTGAGACTAGTCTAGGTACTTGGCAAAACAAATGTGAGATGGCAAGAACAATAATGCCCCTTCTTATAGTATATTTGCATGTTCCAATAGACCGTGGTGGAGCATATGTCATATTTGCTCTTGATTAGAACTGTGATCCTTGCAGATCAACACAAAGTTCATTCCCTAGGTAAAAAGGAAGATTGAGACAGTGTTACTGAGTAAGCACTTTGTAGAGAGCAAATCTGATTTTAAGAAGTCCTGGTTGGTTGAGCAGAGGTAAGGAAAAAGATAGAGGATAAAGAGAAGAGGTTTTAAAATGTTTCAGAAGCTTTTCCCTGGGAGAGGATAAGCCATTGATAGCTATCTTAATACTGTTGGGCATTTTGCTTTACCTAATAAACTGGATCTTTTTTCCTGTTGGCTGGAGATATAAAGTGAGCATAATTTCTTAAGCATGTTTCAAGTAGACTGTTGCAGTCGTAATGTAATATGGTCTAATGCTCTCCAACCATTAGCTGTGTCCCTCCATCAGAGTTGCTATTATACCGCACGGTTCAGTGATGTTGAAAGTTAAGTGGGGACTGGCTGAAAAGTGAAGCAATGTTTTTGTTCTCCAAGCAAGGTAACAACATTTACGCAATAAGAGAAAATAAAATGTTTCTGTTAATGACTCTTTAAAAAAAAATTGACTAAAGCAAAACAAAACAAAAAAACAGCTGTGATTCAAATTGACATGAAAGCAAAGGTATTTCAACAAAGGAGTTACAGATGCTGGCTAACATCTCTGCACCTTTGTTTGCTATTACTGGAACTGCTCTCTCCTCAGAGATGGGCTGGGACCACTGGTTGATTTGATGGGCTACAAGGAAGCGTGTGGAGACTACAGACCACAGTTGAAAATGTCTAAATAAAATAAAAAAAAAACAACAGACAGATTTTACCAGATATCTATATTTAGATTTCTTATATATCACACATCTAGACTGTAGGGTAACAAAATTTTCTGAAAAGAATCAGATAGTAATAATTTCAGACTTTGCAGGCAACTGCTGAACTCTGCCATCATACTGTGGAAGAAGCCATAGATAAAACAAATGAAGAAGGTGGCATTTCAACATGATCTATCTGCAAAGTTATTTACAAAAAACAAGCAACAGGCCAGATTTCGAGTGCAAGCCACAACAGGCAGACCTCTGATGTGGAAGATGACAGAATGCCTGGCTTTCATCTGAGAACTTGGCATTCCATCGCCAATGGGAAAGAAAAGGTGCAGATGCAGAATAATTTTTCTAAACAAGTGGCTCAGGGTGGGGACAAGATCAGAATGCTACAGAGGGAAAATTTTCAGTGACTTGTGAAAAAAGGATGTGTGGCTAAGGTGTTTGGGGTGGTGGGATTTTATCTTAGCAGAGAGAACCACTCTCCCAGTACAAAGTCCAGTGTGAAGACCAGGCCTCAATATTCCCTTTGAAAGTTCTCCATGTTGTTCTAAAGCACAGCCAAGGAAGACAACCACGTTTCCCAGTATTAAGGGTATGTGGCATTGGGATGACGTTTGGATCTAGGAAGAGGAGGCAATGTAGAATTCAGATCAGCATCCAGTGATGTGTCCCCTAACCATATGTTGTTGAATCAAATCATCCAGGAAGTCAGTGCTCAACATGGTGGCAATCCATAATCTTCCCAATGTACCACCTGACTCTTGTCTTAGGTGCGGAGCTGGCAGCCTGCAACCCACCTTATGCCTTTGTACAGCCTGTGAACTAGGAGGAGTTGTTTACATTTTTTGTATGATTGAAACAAAAATGTTAAAGAATGCTGTTAGGGATTTGTGAAAATTTTATGGAATCCAAATTTCAGTCTCCACACAAAT
Source organism: Lepus europaeus (assembly GCF_033115175.1). Taxonomy (NCBI): domain Eukaryota; kingdom Metazoa; phylum Chordata; class Mammalia; order Lagomorpha; family Leporidae; genus Lepus; species Lepus europaeus. Next base: position 42,744,025 of record NC_084835.1, read on the forward strand.
GTTTACTGGAACTCAGCCGAACGTCTTCATTTATGTCATCTGTGGTGGTTTTCACCCTGTCATAGCAGAGTTGAATCATTGTAACAGGACCGGGCGGCCCACAAAGACCATATATTTACGATTGAATCTGCGTTCGTTTTCTTTTTTTTTTTTTTTCTTTTTTTTTGCCAGGCAGAGTTAGACAGTGAGAGAGAGAGAGACAGGGAGAGTTATAGACAGTGAGAGAGAGACAGAGAGAAAGGTCTTCCTTCCGTTGGTTCACTCCCCTAATGGCCGCCACGGCTGGTGCTGCGCCAATCCGAAGCCAGGAGCCAGGTGCTTCCTCCTGGTCTCCTATGCGGGTGCAGAGACCCAAGCACTTGGGCCATCCTCCACTGCACTCCCGGGCCACAGCAGAGAGCTGGACTGGAAGAGAAGCAATCGGGACAGAACCCGGCACCCCAACCAGGACTAGAACTTAGGGTGCTGGTGCCGCAGGCGAATGATTAGCCTAGTGAGCCACAGCACCAGGCACCAGCCCTGTATTAGTTTTCTATGGTTGTGACAAAATACTTGACACTGAATAATGCATGAAGAAAAGAGGTGCTTTTTTTTTTTTTTTTTAACTTCCAGTTTTGGTAGCTGAAAGCCAAAGATTGGTGACCTCTTCTATTCAGGCTCTGAGAAGGCTCCTCTGGCTGTCTCACAGCATAGACAGGAAGTAGAAAGAGAGAGGATCATATCATCCCCCACAAGCGAAGAGTCCACAATCATTCATCCCCTACAAGCGAAGAGTCCCTGTGACCTCACTACTTTCCACTGGGTACCACCTCTTTAAGGTTCTACCACCTCAGCTCCACCGTGCTGTAGACCAGGCTTCCAGCACATACACCGTTAGGGGACCAACCACATCCAAACCATAGCATAATCCTTTACAGAAATGGTTGCCAGCTTTTGTCTTAGAGACTAAAGACCGCTGTGTTTGGGAAGATTAGCAATTATAACAGGAGGTCATCCCAACGAATGTGTGTGTTTCCCTCAAGTTGCTCTGAAACAGGCTCCCTTCATCTGACAACAAGTCTTTGACTTTTTAAAGATTTGTTTATCGGGGCCGGCGTGGCACCGGCATCCCATATGGGCATCGGGTTCTAATCCCAGTTGCTTCTCTACCAGTCCAGCTCTCTGCTATGGCCCGGGAGGGCAGTGGAGGATGGTCCAAGTGCTTGGGCCTCTGGACCCACATGGGAGACCAGGAAGAAACACCTGGCTCCTGGTTTCAGATCGGCGCAGCGCCAGCCAGCCGTAGCGGTCATTTGGGCAGTGAACCGACAAAAGGAAGACTTTTCTCTGTCTCTCTCTCTCTCTCTCTCACTGTCTATAACTCTGCCTGTCAAATAAAAAAAAAATTGTTTATGTATCTGTTTATCTGTGTGTCTGTCTGTCTACCTATCTATCTATCTATTTGAAGGCAGAGTGACAAAGACAGAGAGAGAGAGAGATCTTTCATCTGTTGGTTCACTCCCCAGATGGCCACAACAGCCGGGGCTGAGCAAGGCTGAAGCCAGGAGCCTGGAACTCCATCTGAGTCTGTCACGTGAGTGGCAGGTGTCTGACTGTCTGACTCCTTGGATCATCCTCTGCTGCTTTCCCAGGTATGTTAGCAGGCAGCTGAATTGGAAATGTAGGAACTGGAACTTGAACCAGTGCCCCAATAAGGAATGCCAGCATTGCAAGTATTGGCTTAACTTATTTCGACACAATGCTGGCCCACTGAGGTATATAACTTTTTGTGCCTTTGACACATTGGGGAGTTTGGAGAAATCTTTGATCCCTTTTTAGGATAATAGTTTCTAAATGAATAAAATGAATAACACAAGATTTAAAGAAAAAAATCTTATTAAAGTTAGTAATCAAAACATTAAAAAATAAAATTTGAGGTATAGTAAGATGCGTTTTTATTAAAACATTAAATAACAAACCTAGAAGCAGGTTTAATAGCTATCATATTTTTAAAGTAGTCTTGAGGGTAAAAAATATTTTTGGAATATCTAAAATGACTATAATATGATATAAAAAATCTGTGATTTCTCCAGGTGACAAAATCATGGATAATGCTAATATCATGGTGGTTATTTGCGTACATTCATAATAGAAGGAAATGCTAAGTTTAGACTTTCTGAAAATACTGGTGTAGCATTTCCTAAGTTTCTGGAGTACTTGAATTTCATTCATAGATCAAGGGATCTGTGAACTCCAGGCTAAAAATACCTTAGAGGCTCTGTCCACTGGGGCTCTGCACACAGGAAAGAGAAAGTAGGCACCACAGACCGTTCCAGAGATGTTGAGAGACAGGGCTGGAAGTGGTATCAGATAAAACTGTCCACATTCCACTGGGCAGCACTGGGCTGACGGCCCCACCTGACTGCAAGGAAGGTCAGGGCAAGACTCCGTTTTAACTCAAGAAGAAACAGAGACAGCTCACCAAATGCCAGCCTGTACCCATGCCCACCTTCTCTCCAAGGCACTACTCAGAAAACTGTTAGCAGCTATATTCATCTCAGGCTGCTATTCCAGACTACCACAGCCTGCATTGCTTAAACTTCAGAGGCTGGCAAGTGTAACATCAAGATGCTGGCAGATTTGGTTCCTGATGGGGGCTCCTCGTTGGCTTGGAGACAGTGACTTTTCACTGGGTCCTCCCACAGGAAAAAAGGGGAGAGTGGGGAGGGGAGAAGAGAACCCACAGTCACACTGGGGCATGAGGGAGTCAAGATGTAAATCTGGGGAGAATATGATGCCATCCACAGCAGAAGTCAAGTTGGGTTCTTGTAGGATGTAGAGAAAGGATTATGTTTTGTTCAGAGTCCTCCTGGTTACTTGATCTCAATATGGTAAATAGCTCCACATTTTCATGTTTTATCCTGAAGCAACAGAGCCTTTCATTAATTGACTTGTCTTATTAATTCAGTAAGTAGCTTCAAGGATGAACTGCTTCCCTGTGCTTCCCCGTTTGGGGCCCCTTTTTGATTGTTGGGAGGAAAGCTTCAAGGCTGAAAGTACTCTGATGTTTTTCACAGTCACTGGCAAACTTTATGCACTGGTGAAGATTTGCCACATTTGGAATGACTTCAGACTATGAGTTTCTCATTATATTATAATTTAATTCACACATCTTAGTATGATAAGAAAATATTGAGTAGTTGTGATTTAGTAATAGCATGTTTGTCATAGAGAGTTAGTGCTGTGTTTCAGCATTTGTTTTAAATGACATTTTAAAATGGTATATGGTGCAGTTAAATGTGATAATTTCTTTTATTTATTTATTTATTTGAAAGTCAGAGCTACACATAGAAGGAGAGGCAGAGGGAGAGAGAGGTCTTCCCTCTGCTGGTTCACTCCCCAATGGCCAGAAGTGAGCTTATCTGAAGCCAGGAGCCAGGAGCTTCCTCCAGGTTTCCCATGTGGGTATCGGGGCCCAAGGACTTAGATCATCTTCTAATTCTTTCCCAGGCCACAACAGAGAGCTGAATCAGAAGTGAAACACCTAGGACTCGAACTGGGGATGTCGGCACTGCAGGTGGCAGCTTTACCCGCTGTGCCAGGGCATCGGCTCCAAAATGTGATAGTTTCAATGCCAAAAGAAACCCTCAAGTGACAGTGTTAACTCTATCCTAAAATAGAGAAATGTGGACTTCAAGCACATGTTTGGAAATCAAATTAGAAAATCAGGTAGAAAATGAGGATTCTTACAAACTCCAAGGAAAGTATGGATATTTAAGAGATGAAAATCTTGCAAGTATTAAAATCTCAGGGCCAGCATTGTGGCACCATGGGTTAATCCACTGTTTACAATGCCGGCATCCCGTATCAAACTGCCAGTTTGTTTGCAGCTACTCCGCTTCCAGTCCAGCCTTCTATGAAAGCACCTGGGAAGGCAGCAGGTGCTGGGCCAAGAACATGGGCCCCTGCCATCCAAATGGAAGACCACAGTTGAGCTCCTGGCTCCTGGCTTTAGCCTGGCTGAGACCTCGCTGTTCCAGGTATTTAGGCAATGAACCAGCAGATGGAAGATTCTCTCTCTCTCTCTCTCTCTCTCTCTCTCTCTCTTTGCCTGTCAACTAAATAATATTTAAAAATAGATCCCAGTAGTGACTGTTAAAGGAATTCCCAGACTTGTATATTGTTTTCTTCTTTCTTTTAGCACCAGAAGAGAGTGCACAGATGGGAACCTAATATGTGTTTTTAATGAGATTTATATTGATGATGATAGATATGCTATTTTGTGAAACCACATGAGATAGGTACTAAAGCATGACAAGGGAATATTGTGAACAATTAGTAGCAATTTAGGCACTAATCTCCAGAATTATATGAAATCTACAGTATTATTATATAAATAGCATTCTGAAGTGAAAGTGAAGACAGTCTCATCTCTCCACGAGGACACAGATGTGCCTATCTTTTGTTTTGCCCCTTTGCAAAGATCCCTTTGAACAACAGACTTGTGAGATCTAAAAAGGTTTAGGATGCCTGTTCTACAAAAGGCTTGACATATTGAGCCTGCAAATCAGCTCGTACCTTGACAAGTAGATTTAATGTGAACAAATATTCATGGACCAATGCCCCACTTAAGCTCTGAACAAAATCTGAAAACAACTAAATATTATTTTAAACTTTCCTGTGGCATATTCTACTGAAACCTGATGCAAAGCAAATGCACTAGTTAAGGTGTCTTTTATTCTGAAGAATTGGTATTTTTAACAGGCTATGCAATATGAAGAGGAAGGGAGTTGTCATAGTGAAAAAATAATATTGGACTGTGAATGTGATAGGACATTCCTTGTGGCCTGCTCTGCTAGCCCTTGAACTTCATGTATTTCTTCCATAACTCCACACAGAGCACAGAAAAAGGACTGGACTCTCATGAAGCAGCACATTAATTCATTAATCTCAACACTTAGTTATCCTTTTAGAGTTCACTCATTCATTCAACAAGTATTTCTTCAATACTTACTATGAAGCAGGTTTTTTTTCAGTTTATTTCCTTTTAGCACACATTTTTAACCCATTAACTTTAGGAATATATTTCTTGATAAATAATTCAAAAATATACAACATAGGGGAAATGTAAAGTCACCATTCCCTCTTCCAAGTGTCAGCACCTTTGCCACAACTAACCAACCCTGGGCTCAGAAGTCAGCAACCTGTGGGTCCACAGCTGGGTGTTGTGCTGCATGTTCCCTGAGCAAAGAGTATTTTTCTGAAATGTAAAGGATTGTTTAAAAGCAAAAAAAGACTGTTATGCAATAGAGTCTATTATGTGGCCTACAAAGCATCACATATTAAGTCTGGGTCTACACAGGAAGAATTTTTGGATCACTAGCATAGACTTCTTGATTTTTTTCCTAGGTGTGTGTGTGTGTGTGTGTAGTAATAGATATAGAAACATAATATATATATATATATATAGATAGATAGATCACTATAGTTCTGTTTTTGATTTGTTTATAGCAATAACTTTTTTTATTTACTGCTCTGTAACTTGCTTTGTTTACCTACTAGTCTATCTTTCAGATTGTTCCAAGTCAGCATATTTTTATTTCTACCTTTTATTTTGTAACTCATAAATATCATTTCATACATATTTGATATTCTCTGCTCCAATAAAACCATTGCCTCTCCCCAGTTTGGAGCAACATCTTCTTTGAAAACCCCCCCACACACATTTTCAGTTTTTCTCTACCATATATCCCTATCTTCCATTTTTAAACATCCACTCATTCATTCATTCCACAAGCATTTACTGACACATTATGTGTATCAGGTACCCTTATGGAACCTGAATATTTTTTTTGACAGGCAGAGTGGACAGTGAGAGAGAGAGAGACAGACAGAAAGGTCTTCCTTTGCCGTTGGTTCACCCTCCAATGGCCGCCGCGGTAGGTGCGCTGCGGCCGGCGCACCGCTCTGATCCAAAGCCAGGAGCCAGGTGTTTATCCTGGTCTCCCATGGGGTGCAGGGCCCAAGCACTTGGGCCATCCTCCTCTGCACTCCCAGGCCATAGCAGAGAGCTGGCCTGGAAGAGGGGCAACCAGGACAGAATCCGGCGTCCCGACCGGGACTAGAACCTGGTGTGCCGGTGCCGCTAGGCAGAGGATTAGCCTGTTGAGCCACGGCGCCAGCCGGAACCTGAATATTTAATAGTGAAAGAAAAAAACACCAAAACTCCTGCCCTTTTTTTCGACCTTCCAGCTTAATGAGAGAAATAGATAATACACAAAAAGCATAAGTGAAATATAACAGGAAGGAAAGAAGGACAATATGAAATGGCAGATGGTAGGGCTTCAGATTTTAATCAGTCAGTCATGCATGGCCTCCATGACAAAGTGACACTTGAGGAAAGGGGGGTGATAACTGTGAGAACATCTGAAGGCAGAGCATTCAGGACAGAAAAAGATAGCCAGTGCAAAGGCCCTGAGGTAGGTGCAGTGAGGGTGGCAAGAAGTGAGTGCTATAAAAATCCCAGAAGAGGGGAAGCCACGTTTGCCTCCATCAATAGATAATCGATGCCCACCATCGGTAGATAATTCCCCGAATTCCAATAATGATGACAATGTGTTATAAGTAGACTCTTCAGATCTCAGGGAAAGGCTAATGTCATGTAGAATATGCCCATAAATCTTAATTTCTGAGACCATATCTTATATGGTTCATACTATGAAAGGGTTTGTTCTTAATTTTAAGATCAAGGTCATGTTCTTAGAAGGTACTATTGTAAAACCTTTTACTTTGGGAGAGAAAAATAATGTCTCTTCTTTCCATCTGCCCCAACAGAAACTACATCATATCTGCATCTTTAACAGAAAAAAAATAAAGATTCTGAGAACAAAACAAAGAAGTTCCCAGCAAGCTGGACTTTTTGGCAGCACATAGGAGCTCACTGAGGGCAGAGCCCAAGGAACAGCCACCTGCGGTCCTGTGAGGCTCTTGGTCAGGCCCTTGAGGGCTGATTTTCAGTGAACTGGAACAGCTCTGTTGTTTGCTTCTTGCTGGAATCTTCTTGAATTCTGCAGGCTCTCAGTGGAGGTCACATACCAGCAACTCTCTGCTTCCCAAATGGGACGCATGTTCCATTTCTTTCCTGTTACAAATTCTTGCATTCTACTAAGTTGAAATAACTTCTCAGTCCCAGGGATCAATTCCAAGTTAAGAGTTTCAAGGGCACTGTAGGGGTGGAGGGGAGAAATCTTAAACCTAGAACTTTGTATGACTTTACTAGGACTGTAGCTACCTTTAAAACTATAACTGTGCTGAATATAGAAACTGGACTCAGTTTATACCAAGAAATATAAAATAGTTCTCCATCCTAAGAGAGCCACAATGAAATTGAAAGATTTCAGAAAAATTATTTAATTCCTGGCTCCATGGAAAATGGAAAAGCCCAAGATGTTTTAACCTGTGGGAGAAAAAAATGTTATAGTACTAATACCTTATGTTCTTTGGGTGATAAATGGTGGAACAAAAATGACTCACACTAACTCAGAAAGAAAATGTATTGGCTCATCTCTCTGCGACATCCAGGAGTATATGTGGTGTAAAAGACCTTCACATATTGGACATAGCAGATTCCAGGGGTTCCTGTGTTGTCTTTCTTTCTCTTCCAGTTCAACTTCCAATACGTATTGGCCATGATTTCATTCTCCAGCCATGTGAATGAAAAGATGCCAGTGAGGCATTCCATGTGTATTCATCAAATTGTTTAGAATTTGTGATCCCAACAGAAGAGAATATGTCTTCTCTAAAGTTCCAGAAGCAATGTCCAAGGAGGAGTCTGCTTGGTCTATGAAGATCCTTGAATATCCGTCCCTTCAGCAATCACTGCAAGGAGAGAGATCTTGGGGTGTTGGACAGAACTAGAGAGTACATGGTCGTCCTTGAGCTCAGTGAGCAGGGCCACCAGATAGAAAAGGGGAGGAATGGTCCTAAAAGATAACAGATATGGAGCCAAGAAAAACCATGCTCCTGACTCCTGGCTTCCCAGCTCTAGCCATTGCAGCCATTTGGGGAGTGAACCAGCAGATGGAAGCGCCCTCTCTCTCTCTCTAAGTCTGCCTTTAAAATAAATAAATCTTTTTTTAAAAAGTTCATAATTCCCTGTTTCTATCTTTTTTCCATTTCTCTTTTTTCTAGCTTCTCCAATCTATTTTGGTTTTAGAAATTGTGTGTCCCGTGGCTCAACAGGCTGATCCTCCACCTAGCAGCGCCGGCACGCTGGGTTCTAGTACCGGTTGGGGCGCCAGATTCTGTCTCAGTTGCCCCTCTTCCAGGCCAGCTCTCTGCTATGGCCCAGGAGTGCAGTGGAGGATGGCCCAAGTGCTTGGGCCCTGCACCCGCATGGGAGACCAGGAGAAGCACCTGGCTCCTGCCTTCAGATCAGCACGGTGCGTCGGCCGCAGTGCGCTGGCCGCAGCGGCCATTGGAGGGTGAACCAACGGCAAAGGAAGACCTTTCTGTCTGTCTCTCTCTCACTGTCCACTCTGCCTGTCAAAAGAAAGAAAGAAAGAAAGAAAGAAAGAAAGAAAGGAAGGAAGGAAGGAAGGAAGAAATTGTGTGTCTTCCCTTGTCTTTGAAGTCACTTGGCAATTTCCTCTGGCCTTAAGTTAGTAACCTTAGATTCCAGATTCCAGAATGTCTTTTTTGTTCTGATATCTGGGGTTTAGATGCTTTGCATGTTTGAGGATATATAACTTAGCAAGTTTTTCTTAACAATTCCTAGTAATCTTTTAAAATTTACTTGAAAGGTAAAATGAGATGATAGAGACAGAGAAACAGAGAGAGAGAGAGAGAATCTTCCATCTGCTAGTGACTCCTCAAATGCCTGCAACAGGGAGGGCTGGACCAGGCCAACATCAGGAGTCCAGAACTCAGTCTGGGAGGGAAGTTTGATCAATGATTCCTAACAGCTGAGAATCTTCCCTCATTTTCCTAGATCACCCATTCCACATCGGGAAACCTCTCAAAGCCACTACACAGTATCTGCTCTCCCAACAAGACAGATGCTATTTCTGCTGCACTTTAGAGGACAATATTTGATCATGTTTATTTCCAACAGCAAAGCAAACAAGTCTCTGACACCAGCAGCAGTTGTAATAAGGTTCATTTATACCCAATGAATTTAATTGGCTCCATCTCTAAAGTGCTACATCAGCAGTACTTTGCTGCCTCATTAGTGGCTGTTATTTCATCTGCACAATGAAAACGAGGGCATAAATCCATAGCAGTAAAGACGTTCAGTGGTTAAATAGTCTCCAGCATATATGAGTGCTAGATTGAATAATAAGCTTGCAGAGAAACTATCATGCTGGCAGTTCTTGCTCTTACACAGTTCAAGAAAGAATGGAATTGAATAAGTCAGAGTGAGGACCCTATCTAGAGTCCTAATTTAGTTTTTCAGGATGTGAAAACTTCATCAAAAGATGACTTCCCCTAAGGGATGATTCTGCAGAGACAGAAGTAAAAAATTACACAATAGATAAAGTGATAACTGTGGGCATCAGAAAGACCTGGACTAGAATCCTATCTTCACTCCTTGCTAGTTGGGTGACCTTGGGTAAACCACTTAACATCTCTAAGAGCACATGTTTCTTTCTCTGTGTCGAAGCTAATAGCAAACTATGCTACAGGATTGTTGAGGTCATTAAATTAGACAACCTTCAAAAATCAGCTAGTGCAGTATCAAACACAAAATGAGCCCTCCAGAAATGCTTGCATTGGCCACCGCAGCTCACTAGGCTAATTCTCTGCCTGCGGTGCCAGCACCCCGGGTTCTAGTCCCCCCGCTCAGAGCGATGGATTCTGTCCCGGTTGCTCCTCTTCCAGTCCAGCTCTCTGCTGTGGCCCAGGAAGGCAGTGGAGGATGGCCCAAGTGCTTCGGCCCTGCACCCACATGGGAGACCAGGAGGAAGCACCTGGCTCCTGGCTTCGGATTGGCGCAGTGTGCCGGCCATAGCGGCTGTTTGGGGGGGTGAGCCAACGGAAAGAAGACTTTTCTCTCTGTCTCTCTCTCTCACTGTCTAACTCTGCCTGTCAAAAAAAAAAAAAAAGAAGAAAGAAATGCTTGCATTTTGATGATCATAATCATTCATAAGACTAGAGGACATATTATATTCTCTTTTTAATAACTTTTTATTTATTTAATGAAAACAAATTCCATCTATCTCATATGTGAAGATTTAAGAGTATAATGACACTTCCCATCCTACCTTCCCTTCATCTCTTGCTCCCACCCACCCTCTTCCTTCCTTTCTAATTTTTCTTTCAAATTTTGCTATGACATACTTCCAATTTATTTCATAATTACAAGTTTAGCCCCCCACTAAATAAAGAATTCACCAACTAGTAAGTAGGAAAACCACTGTTATACATTCTTATTTCCCTCAAGGAAGTCTTCTCCCAGAACCATATATGAGGACACTTTCAAAAGTTTGTGGGAAAAGGGCAGTAAGAAAAAACTATGCATGGGTTTCAAACATTTTTGCATCAAAATATACTTATCTTTTAATTCTGTTTTCAACAAACCTTCGGAACTGCCTTTGTAGATAACAGGCATTTGCTACAAGTTGGGTGAACAGGTACATGGATGGAAGGATGAAGTATTTGACCATTCATAGCATAAAATTATGGACTTTATTGGCATTTTAAACAAATGCATTAATATGGCTAAAAGTATGTTTCAAGAGTGAGTACTGTTGAAACATAATGTTTCAAAAGGTGGTGGTGCCTCTTCCTGTCAATTCTTGATTTCTTGAGTCATACAACATTTGTGTGGCATCTCACTACTGAATGCCAGGCACTGGGGACATAGAGAGAAATTATACTTTGACACTAAGGAACTGACCATTTTAGGGGCAAACATATATGAACACGATATGATTAGCAGTAACAGATACTGTTCTCATATCTGGGAGAGCCATTTGCCAGGTTTTATTAAAAACCCCAAGAACTCTTTGCAAATCCATACTTCTATAATAAAGAGAGGAAGGGAGGGAGAGAAGGAGAGAGAGAGAGAGAAGAAAAGAGGGAGAGAGAGGAAGAGAAAAAAAGATGGGTTATTACTTTCTTGAGGAGACAATGCCATTTGATAATTAATAAGGACCTTCATTGGAAAGTCAGACATTTGAGATTGAGCCTTGTATTTGTCAAATAGAAGTTGTACATTCTTCTTTAAATGACCTACCTCAATCTCCTCAAATTCCTTCCCCTTAACAATGGGGATTATGAGCACACGTTTCCTATAGAGATATGAGAGCATTTGTAGATAACATTTACAAAGAACTTGGCATTAGGTCTAGCATGTTCTTCAAACCCAACAGCTGCTGACCCTCAGTCTCTGACAGCCAAATGGATAAACACCCATTACAGAAGAAACAATCCACTGCTAAACAATGATGACAGCCTTAGCCCCTAAAGCAAACAATGCGCATGACAGTGTTTTCTTTCTTCCCCTCAATTCAAGAAAAGATTCATTAATCTTAAGACAAAGAAGAGAATTTGGATGAGAAGAGAGAAGAGATAAGGCAGGGGCTGCTTATTCTGTCTGCTCTGCCTGCAATAAATCCTGGTGATGGGAAGGGAAAACTCCTTCATGGTTGGTTTTAGAGGAATAGATGGAATCAATATCCTGCCTATTCCATTTCAGACTCTGCTAGTCACTAATCTTAAAGATATGGGAGTAAGCAATAGAAATAAGCAATTCTGTATCTCTTGTGGTTCTCCAGCAACAAACCCTGTAGGAAAGATCCAAAGGGGCTGAGCTTGGGCTGAAAAATAAGTCTGGAGACAAGGACACTGAGCGTGGAGAGTAATCTGAGGACCACATGATAAGAACTAGTCCAGCTCTCTGCTGTGGCCCGGGAGTGGAGGATGGCCCAGGTCCTTGGGCCCTGCACCCTCTTGGGAGACCAGGAGGAGGCACCTGGCTCCTGGCTTTGGATCGGCGCAGTGCGCCGGCCACAACGCACTGGCCCATAGCGGCCACTTGGGGGGTGAACCAATGGAAAAAGGAAGACCTTTCTCTCTGTCTCTCTCTCACTGTCTAACTCTGCCTGTCAAAAAAAAAAAAAAAAAAACTAGGATGAAACTTTGAACATCTCAGAGATGAAAAAGCTGGAAGTCAATGAGCCTAAGCCACATAAAGCATCATAGACAGGGACCCAACACTCAGGTAAGACAAGTTGCGCACTTGCATACTTCAGCTTCACAACTTACCATCATTCATCTTTCAGTAATTCATTCCATCTAGCTAAATAGGGACAGTTTCACTGAATTAACCATATTTATGACACCTGTATTTACAGGAGTTTATGCCATAAAAATTGGAGTTGTATTTTGTATTAAGTATATTCCATTAGCAGTACCAAAGGTGCTGAGTTACCCAAAAGAATTATTGAGGGTTGTATGATTTAATGCAGAGTTCTTAAAGAAGTCTGACAAGTTCAATCTGTAGAAATAAATCACCATTTTCTCAGGTGCTCCTTCTCACCTGGACATAGATACTAAGCAACTGAAAAGGGAAGTGAAGAACAAAGGAAAAATTCTTTGTGTGTTGCCTTGGAACCTGGGCTGCAGCTTCTGGAAAGCAAGCGCTATTATCTAGTTCAGGAGTTGGCAAAGAAATTTTATAGTGGACCACATGGAAAATATTTTAGGCTTTGTGAGACATAAGGCCTGTGGTATAACTACTGATGTTCAACGTTAGAACATGAAAACATCCACAGACTGTATGTAAACAAAGGAGTACAGCCAGGTTACCACAAAAATCTATCCACAAAAAATGTTCAGCAGCTGGATTTGGTCCACAGGCAATTGGCTGACCACTGGTGTAACTCATCTGCACCCCACAAGGTCTGTGTGGACATTAGACACACAACTAGATCCCAAAATGTGAAAAAGCACATACAGTTGCCTGATGGAAATGTGGCAGACACAAGCGACAGTGAGCTCTGTTGGGTTTGTTTCCTGGGCTGTTTATGATCTGTTCCCCTTAATATCCATCAGGAACCACCATCATCCCCACCCTTGGTCCACATGCTTACACTTGGGCTACACCCTTGTCATGTGGGCAGACAATGTGCTCCAGATCCCACCACGGATCACACTGTTTTGCTAGCCACAGTGACTGGTGCAGAGGTGAAGACGTGTTCCAACTTCTCCAATAGGGGTTGGATTTGTGACATGTTCATTGAAGAAGTTTCATCCAGAGGTAAACCTAGAGAAAACGAATTGAGTGTAAATGGTTTATGGGAGAACTGATGCCATGAAATACTAGTCGGGAAGGGAGAAGAGAGAAAGAGCAGTTTGAAAAACGTGTGTTATCTGGAAAGTTAGAAAGGATGAGAACTGGAACTGAATTCCTGCTGGGGACCTTTGAGAGCCAATGTGGGATGTAAACCATTTCCCATTAGCCCTTGAGAGAGGGCTGTCCTTCATCTCTGGTATGTTTCAATCACAAAGACTGACCTCTCAGGCCAAGGGATGCAGATGCTAAGGTTTGAAAGTCAAAGCCTGTTATACTGAAACAAGGCTAAAGGGGGAAATGAATGGGACACATACAACATTTGTTACCCAGACTCTTGTTAGTCTCCCTATTAGATGCTGCAGAAACCATAGGCCTTCTTTACTCAGTTTGAGCCTCTGAATGCCACTATTCTTGGAATCATCCCACGGACATTTTAGTTACGTGTGCTGATGAATTTCCTGTTTGCGTAAACCAATTTGACTCAAATTTCTTACCATATAGGACTAAATAAAATACACGGCAGTTGGGAATTTATTTCCTACTGATGTTGATTGATCACACAATCTGATAAATATTTTGGAATATATAGAATTCATATATATAAAATCATATATATTATATATGTAGTCTATATGTTTGTCTATACTTGTATCTCCATGTAGGGTTATGCACTGCATGCAGTCAAAAGCTACAAAACTAGTTTGGTTCTCAGTAGTGTGCAGATAGTTAAGTAAGACTGTGATACAAGTTTTCAGAGGAAGGTGATCAGATTTGCCCACTCCTTCTATTCCTCCACAACATGCAAAGCAACGAATGTCTGCTTCATTGAAGAGTCACGGTTATGCCAGGTGGCCCAGCAGACTGCCAGGAGCTGTTTAATCAAAGAGACACATTTCTCTTCCTCCTGAGAAGTTACTTTTGTCCATAGCCTCTGTGCTTGAGGTTTATCTCTCTTTTCCATTCTTTTCAGTCCTATTTGCTAATTGGAATTAAAGGATTACAGTTGAGATGTTCCGGACAAACAGAAGGGGATCAGGCGATAGTAAGTTCAGGAAAAGCAAATGCAGTCATTTCAGGGAAAGTCAGTGAGCCATGGCAGCCAGCAAGGGATGGCACACACTTATTTGAGTGGGGAAATTTCCAAAAAAAAAAAAGATTAAAAGAAAAATTGTAATGCCTTTTTTGTGTTCTCTAAGGAAATGGAATATCTTTCTATTCTATTTTTGTTCATACTGCTGTTTCATTCAATGTGACTTTTGCTGAAAGACACTGACGTGGGCTAGAAATGAGTATAAAACTTGAGTGAATGTCGGGCCCATGCAGTTCAGTGTATGGAATCTTATTCAAGAGGCACAGTTCAACAGTGTAGATATAGATCCTGATGGCTTCCTCTCACTCACCTAGCATTGCTATGGAAAATATACCATGCCAGCCACTAGTCTAAGCAGTCAGGATTCAACTATGAACAAACTAAACAAAAAGCATAAGCTCTGGAGAGGAGTTGACATCAAGTAGGGAAAAACAGAAGCTAGACAAATAACTGTAATGTATAGGAAGGAGCTGGTGCTAAGCAATATGGAGACAAACAGTAGGAAAAGAGATTCAGGACACTCAGGATAGAAAGGCTTCTTTGAGGCCGGCGCCGCGGCTCACTAGGCTAATCCTCCGCCTTGCGGCGCCGGCACACCGGGTTCTAGTCCCGGTCAGGGCACCAGATTCTGTCCCGGTTGCCCCTCTTCCAGGCCAGCTCTCTGTTGTGGCCAGGGAGTGCAGTGGAGGATGGCCCAAGTGCTTGGGTCCTGCACCCCATGGGAGACCAGGAGAAGCACCTGGCTCCTGCCATTGGATCAGCGCAGTGCGCCGGCTGCAGCGCACCTACCACGGCGGCCATTGGAGGGTGAACCAACAGCAAAAGGAAGACCTTTCTCTCTGTCTCTCTCTCACTGTCCACTCTGCCTGTCAAAAATTAAAAAGAAAGAAAGAAAGAAAGAAAGAAAGAAAGAAAGAAAGAAAGAAAGAAAGAAAGAAAGAAAGGCTTCTTTGAAATGGTAGCTTTTGACCAGAGATGTGAAGGAGATGTGGGCATCAATTGTGCAGATATCTGAGGGAAGAACAATTTAGGTCAAGGGTACAGCAAGTGCAAAAGCCCTGAAGTGGGCAGGTACTAGACTCAGAGGACACGGAGAACTTCAAGGAGGCCAGTGTGAGTCTTGAGCAGGGGTTAGCAAGCTTTTTCTGTAAAGGACCGGATAGTAGAAGTTTTCAGCATTGAGGTTCCTATTCTTAGTCACTACTGAAGTCATTCAATCTGACATTATGGTATAAAAACAGCCACAGACAGAACATCGATAAATAGGTGAGACTGTGTTCCAAGCAAACTGTATTTACATAATAAGAATGCATAGTTTGCAGTCCCCTGGACTAATGCAGGAAGCAGGAATTAATGAGACCTGAAGACACGGACCCTTATACACCATGGATCGCTGTAAGCACATCAGAGTTTTCTTTGTGTGTTATTCAAGGTTCTCCAAACAAAACTCTGTATGTGTGTGTGTGTGTGTGTGTAAGATAAGGAGCTCTAAAATCCCCAAATTCCTCAATTCCATTAAATATGCACTAAAATAATGAAAGTAAGAAACTTGTGATGTATTGAGATATATATATATATATATATATATATATAATTACTTTACTATTATTTGCTGAAGAGATGTCCACAGATTTCAGCAATCTTCCTAGCCCTCCAAAGAGTACACACAATTTCTAGCCCAAATGTTCTCCTCATCTCCTTTTTGTAACTAACTTGTTTTTCTCCCACATTTGGGAAACTTGAGGCTGCGGCTCTGGCTAGGGTCAAATAAGGGCAGAGTCAGGAGGCACATGGGAAGAGTGTGTGTGTGTGTGTGTTGTAAAATAAGGAGCTGACTCACAATTATGTCAGCAGTCAGCAGAGCCTTTAATGTTGCCCTAGTCTGCAAGCCAATGGATTCCAAGCCTGGAAAGAGTTAATATTTCATTTCAGCTCCTAAGACAAAAAAATAATAAATGTTTCCACTCCAAGGCAGTCAGCAGGAGGAATTCTCTTTTACTTGGGGGAGGCTCAGCCTTTTTGTTCCATTCAGACCTTAAATGTGGCCCACTACATACATTACAAAGGGCAATCTGCTTTACTCAGTCTACCAATTCTAGCAATTTAAAAGTTAAACTCGGGCCGGCACCGTGGCTCAATAGGCTAATCCTCCGCCTTGTGGCGCTGACACACCGGGTTCTAGTCCCGGTCGGGGCGCCGGATTCTGTCCCGGTTGCCCCTCTTCCAGACCAGCTCTCTGCTGTGGCCAGGGAGTGCAGTGGAGGATGGCCCAAGTGCTCGGGTCCTGCACCCCATGGGAGACCAGGAGAAGCACACGGCTCCTGCCTTCAGATCAGTGCAGTGCGCCTGCCACAGCGCACTGGCTGCAGCGGCCATTGGAGAGTGAACCAACGGCAAAGGAAGACCTTTCTCTCTGTCTCTCTCTCTCACTGTCCACTCTGCCTGTCAAAAAAAAAAAAGTTAAAAAGAAAAGTTAAACTCACCCAGAAATACTCTCACTGACATACCTAGGATGTTTAACCCAGTGTCTGAGAACTCCATGATGCAGTCAAAATGACATTTAAATTTTTAATTAATAAATAAAAATTGTATCTGCTTATGGCATATAACAACATGATGTATATAGGCATATATATAGCTAAACATTATATATATATACATATACATATATATATATATAAAACAACATGATATTGTATACCAAAAAGTCAAGCTACTTAACATATGAACTCCCTCACATATTTACCTTTTTTGTGGTAAGAACACTTGCAATCTCCCCTGGCAATTTTCAAGTATGATGGATTGCTACTAACTGTAATCATCATAATGCATAATAGATCTCTGATTTGTTCCTCCGGCCTTGGTGAAACTTTGTGTCATTTGACCAACATCTCTCATTACCTCCATTCCCATCCTCTAGTAATCATCATTTTACTCTCTGTGTCTGTGGATTTGACTTGTTTAGGTTCTACAAGTGAGTGAGCTCATACATCATTTGTTTTACAATGTCTGGCCTATTTCAGTTAACATCATATCCTCTAGCTTCATCCATGTTATCAGAAATGACAGGATTTCCTTCTTTTGAAGGCTGAATTGACACTGTACGTCAATGCTACATGTTCTTTGCCCATTCATCTGTTGATCAACACTTAGGCTAATTCTATATTTTGGCTGTTATAAATAATGCTGCAATGCACAGGGGGAGTTCAGATATATCTTTGATATATTGATTTCATTTCTCTTGGGCATATGGGCAATAGTATGATTGCTGGATCCCATGGTACTTCTGTTTTTAATATTTTCAAGAAATGCAACACCGTATTGCATAATGGTTGTACCAATTTTCATTCCCACCAACAGTGTACAAAATACACTTTTCTCCAAATCCTTCCACCACTTGTTTCTATCCTCTTTTTCATAATAGCCATTCTAACAGTTATAAGGTGATCTGTCAATGTGGCATTAATATGTATTTCCCTAATGATTAGTGATGTGAAGCATTTTTACATATGTCATTTGTATGTCTTCTTTTCAGAAATGCCTATTAAGGCCATTGGCCCATTTTTAAATTGGGAGATTTAATTTTTCCCTATTGAGTTATTTCAATTCCTTAGATACTGAATAATATAACCCCTTATCAGAGGTGCAGTTTGCACACATATTCTCCCTATCCAAGGGCTGTCTCTTCACTCTGTTGACTATTTCTTTTCTGCTGTGCAGAGCCTTATTAACTTAATATAATCTCATTTGTCAGTTTTGACAGATACACTTAACCATCACTCTTCACATAGGATGGCAAGCTGTTGAAGGATTTTGAGCCAAGAAATGGCATAATCCAGTTTACCTGTTAACCATACACTCTGACTGGTGTGCCAAGGACGAAAAAAGAAACCACTTAGGAACTATTGCAATGTTTCAGAAAAGGAATAATGGTGATTTGGACAAAGCTGTGGCAGTGGAGATGATGAGGAATGATCAGATTCTGCCTGTTATTCTGAAAGTAGCACTGATGGCATTTTCTGATTACATGATTAAGTACAGGAGACAAAATCACCCTAAAATGGACTTTCAGACTTTGTTCTCAGTGACTTAAAAGATTAAGCTGTCCCCAACCCAACTGAGATAAGAAAAGTGATATGGAAAGCTGATTTGGAGGAAATTTAGGAATTCTGTTTTAGGTGGGTTATCATTAGACAATACACATGGCAAAGTAGAACAAGTAGTTGTATAGACTTGTGATCTATACAACATTCCTTTGAACTTCTAAAACTGAAAACCTTATAATCTCTTCTTTTTATGAAGTTTGCCTGCTTCAAGTATTTTGTAATAGTAAAGTAAGACATACTAATATGAGGGTACTTCTGACAACTCATGAAAATGAAATTAAAAGATAAGTTTGGTGCAAAAATCCTGGAATTCATCCACATAAGGGGCCTTCTAAAAGTTTATGGAAAATGTGTATTATGAGACTACAATGCATGCATTGTATACCAATCCATCATTGTCATTGTGGAGACAAACTGAATCTCTAACAAAGTCCTACTCTTCCACTGTGCCTCCTGACTCTGCCCTTATTTGTCCCTTGCCAGAGCCGCAGCCTCAAGTTTCCCAAATGTGGGAGAAAAACAAGTTAGTTACAAAAAGGAGATGAGGAGAACATTTGGGCTAGAAATTGTGTGTACTCTTTGGAGGGCTAGGAAGATGGCTGAAATCTGTGGACATCTCTTCAGCAAATAATAGTAAGGTAATTATATATATATATGTGTGTGTGTGTGCATATATATATATATATATATATATCAATACATCACAAGTTTCTTACTTTCATTATTTTAGTGCATATTTAATGGAATTGAGGAATTTGAAGATCACCTTCTCCCTATCACCAATAATAAAGAAACCAAGATCAATAGCAGTAAACTAACTTGTCTGAGCTTCACTTTTTTTCGGAAATGTATTTCTCTATTAGTCACAAATCTGTAAATTTGAGTGTGTAGAGAAAATATCTAATTCACATGATATATGATATGCCTATAATATATAGAACTGTAAGAAGTACTTTCATTGAATCAGCATTTCATTGAATCTTTACAACCCTATGAAGTAGCTACTTTTTTGCCAAGCTAAGATTTTACTTTATTGCAACATGTAAATATTTTTATGAATTTCTCTGCATTTAAAGAAATGAAACACTTTAATGTACATCTCAGGTTTAAAATGTTTTCTCAATGAGGAACAGGTGTCCGTTGAACTCATACTTACAGCTCCATTTATTGAATCAGATAACAGGACAGGTTTTTTTCCAAAGAAATCTTCTATTTAATAAGTACAAATTTCGTGAGTACAGCTTTATGAATATAGTGATTCTTCCATCCACATCCACCCTCCCACCCCCACTCCCACCCCGCCTCTTCCTCCCTCTCCCATTCCCAGTTCCATTCTCCATTAAGATTCATTTTCAATTATCTTTATACACAGAAGACTAACTCAACACTAAGTAAAGATTTTAACAGTTGGCACACACATACACACACACAGAAAAAACTGTTTGAGAACAAGTTTTACAGTTAATTCTCATATTACAATTCATTGATGACAGAAGTCCTACATCAAAAGTAAGTGCACAGTGAATATGTGATATATGATGTCAGTGATCACCCGAGGCTCTTAACATGAACTGCCAAGGCTATGGAAGCCTTTTGAATCCATGATCACCATCAGTATTTAGACAAGGCCATAAGCCAAGTTGAAGTTTTCTCCTCCCTTCAGAAAAAAAGTATATCCTTCTTTGATGGCCACTTCTTTCCACTGGTGTCTCTCACAGAGATCCTTCATGTCGGACTTTTTTTGCCACAGTGTCTTGGCTTTCTATGCCTGAAATCCTCTCATGGGCTTTTCAGAAAGTCCAGAATGCCTTAAGGGTTAATTGATTCTTTTTTTTTTTTTTTTGCTAGGCTAAATGCCCATGTGGAAGGTGGTTTTATTTAATTTTTTATACAATTTATTTTTTTAGTAGATATAAATTTCCAAAGTACAGTTTATGGATTACAATGGCTTCCCCCCCTACAATTTACATCCCACCCATACCCCCCCAAGCTCCTGCTCCCTCTCCCATTCCATTCACATCAAGATTCATTTTCAATTATCTTTATATACAGAAGATCAATTTAGTATATATTAAGTAAAGATTTCATCAGTTTGCACCCACACAAACACAAAGTAGTACTGTTTCAGTACTAGTTATAGCATTACTTCACATTGGACAGCACATTAAGGACAGATCAGATCCCACAAGGGACATAAGTACACAGTGACTCTTGATGTTGATTTAACAATTTGACACTCTTGTTTATGGCGTCAGTAATCTCCCTAGGCTCTAGTCATGAGTTGCCAAGGCTATGGAAGCCTTTTGAGTCCGCTGACTTTGATCTTATTCAGACAAGGTCATAGTCAAAGTGGAAGTTCTCTCCTCCCTTCAGAGAAAGGTACCTGCTTTTTTGATGCCCCCGTTCTTTCCACTGGGATCTCACTCGCTGAGATCTTTCATTTAGGTCTTCTTCTTTTTTTTTCCCAGAGTGTCTTGGCTTTCCATGCCTAAAATATTCTCATGGGCTCTTCAGCCAGATCTGAATGCCTTAAGGGCTGATTCTGAGGCCAGAGTGCTATTTAGGACATCTGCCATTCTATGAGTCTGCTGTGTATCTCACTTCCCATGTTGGATCATTCTCTCCCTTTTTGATTCTATCAGTTAGTATTTGCAGACACTAGTCTTGTTTGTGTGATCCCTTTGACTCTTAGACCTATCAGTGTGATCAATTGTGAACTGAAGTTGATCACTTGGACTAGTGAGATGGCATTGGTACATGCCACCTTGATGGGATTGTATTGGAATCCCCTGGCACCATTTGGGGCATGTCCGATTGAGCATGTCCCAAATTGTACACCTCCTCCCTCTCTTATTCCCACTCTTATATTTAACAGGGATCATTCTTCAGCTAAAATTTAAACACCCAAGAATAATTGTGTGTTAATTACAGAGTTCAACAAATAGTACTAGAACAAAAAAAAAATACTAAAATAGATAAAGTATTACATTGTACATCAACAGTCTGGACAAGAGTTGATCAAGTCATTGTCTCTCATAGTGTCCATTTCACTTCAACAGGTTTCCCCTTTGGTGCTCAGTTAATTGTTGCCGATCACGGAGAACATATGATATTTGTCCCTTTGGGACTGCTTAATTCAGTCAGCATAATGTTTTCCAGATTCCTCGATTCCTCCATCTTGTTGCAAATGACCGGATTTCATTGTTTTTGACTGCTGTATAGTATTCTATAGAGTACATGTCCCATAATTTCTTTATCCAGTCTACTGTTGATGGGCATTTGGGTTGGTTCCAGGTCTTAGCTATTGTGAATTGAACTGCAATAAACATTAAGGTGCAGTCAACTTTTTTGTTTGCCAATTTAATTCCCTTTGGGTAAATTCCAAGGAGTGGGATGGCTGGGTTGTATGGTAGGGTTATATTCAGGTTTCTGAGGAATCTCCAGACTGACTTCCATAGTGGCTTTACCAGTTTGCATTCCCACCAACAGTGGGTTAGTGTCCCTTTTTCCCCACATCCTCTCCAGCATCTATTGTTGGTGAATTTCTGAAAGTGAGCCATTCTAACCGGGGTGAGGTGAAACCTCATTGTGGTTTTGATTTGCATTTCCCTGATGGCTAGTGATCCTGAACATTTTTTCATGTGTCTGTTGGCCATTTGGATTTCCTCTTTTGAAAAATGTCTATTGAGGTCCTTGGCCCATCTCTTAAGTGGGTTGTTTTTTTTGATGTTGTGGAGTTTCTTGATTTCTTTGTAGATTCTGGTTATTAACCCTTTATCTGTTGCATAGTTTGCAAATAATTTTTCCCATTCTGTCGGTTGCCTCTTCACATTCCAGACTGTTTCTTCTGAAGTACAGAAACTTCTCAATTTGATGCAATCCCAAATGTTAATTTTGGCTTTGACTGCCTGTGCTTCTGGGGTCTTTTCCAAGAAGTCTTTGCCAGTATCTATATCTTGCAGGGTTTCTCCAGTGTTCTCTAATAATTTGATGGTGTCGGGTCGTAGATTTAAGTCTTTAATCCATGTTGAGTGAATTTTTGTGTAAGGTGGAAGGTAGGGGTCTTGTTTCATGCTTTTGCACATGGAAATCCAGTTTTCCCAGCACCCTTTATTGAATAGACTGTCCTTACTCCAGGGATTGGTTTTGGATCATTGATCAAATGTAAGTTGGCTGTAGATGTTTGGATTGATTTCTGGTGTTTCTATTCTGTGCCATTGGTCTATGCATCTGTTTCTGTACCAGTACCATGCTGTTTTGATAGCAACTGCCCTGTAGCATGTCCTGAAATCTGGTATTGTGATGACTCTGGCTTTGTTTTTGTTGTACAAGATTGCTTTAGCTATTCAAGGTCTCCTGTGTCTCCATATGAATTTCAGCATCATTTTTTCCAGATCTGAGAAGAATGCCTTTGGTATTTTGATTGGTATCGCATTAAATCTATAAATTGCTTTTGGGAGAATAGACATTTTGATGATATTGATTCTTCCAAACCATGAGCATGGAAGATTTCTCCATTTTTTGGTATCCTCTTCTATTTCTTTCTTTAAGGTTTTGTAATTTTCATCATAGAGATCTTTAACGTCCTTTGTTAAGTTTATTCCAACGTATTTGATTGTTTTTGTAGCTATTGTGAATGGGATTGTCCTTAGAAGTTCTTCCTCAGCATTGGCATTGCCTGTGTATACAAAGGCTGTTGATTTTTGTGCATTGATTTTATACCCTGCTACTTTGCCAAACTCTTCTATGAGTTCCAATAGTCTCTTAGTAGAGTTCTTTGGATCCCCTAAATAAAGAATCATATCATCTGCAGAGAGGGATAGTTTAACTTCTTCCTTCCCAATTTGTATCCCCTTAATTTCTTTTTCTTGCCTAATAGCTCTGGCTAAAACTTCCAGAACTCTATTGAATAGCAAAAAAAAAAAAAAAATAGCAAAAGTGGTGAGAGTGGGCATCCCTGTCTAGTATCAGATCTCAGTGGAAATGCTTCCAACTTTTCCCCATTCAATAGGATGTTGGCCATGGGTTTTTCATAAATTACTTTGATTGTTTTGAGGAATGTTCCTTCCATGCCAAGTTTGCTTATAGTTTTCATCATGAAAGGATGTTGTATTTTATCAAATGCTTTTCTGTGTCTATTGAGAGAATCATATGGTTTTTGTTCTGCAGTCTGTTAATGTGGTGTATCACATTGATTGTTTTGCGAACATTGAACCATCCCTGCATACTGGGGATAAATCCCACTTGGTCTGGGTGGATGATCTTTCTGATGTGTTGTTGCATTCTATTGGCCAGAATTTTATTGAATATTTTTGCATCTATGTTCATCAGGGATATTCTTCTGTAATTCTCTTTCAGTGCTGCATCTTTTTCCGGCTTAGGAATTAAGGTGATGCTGGATTCATAGAAAGAATTTGGGAGGATTCCCTTTTTTTCGATTGTTTTGAATAGTTGGAGAAGAATTGGAGTTAGTTCTTCTCTAAATGTCTGGTAGAACTCAGCAGTGAATCCATCTGGTCCTGGGCTTTTCTTTGTTGGGAGGGCCTTTATTACTGTTTCAATTTCTGTGTCAGTTATGGGTCTGTTTAGGTTTTCTATGTCTTCCTGGCTCAATTTAGGTAGGTTGTATGTGTCCAAGAATCTATCCATTTCTGATAGATTTCCCTTTTTGCTGGCATACAAGTCCTTGTAGTAATTTCTGATGATTCTTTTTATTTCTGTGGTGTCTGTTGTTACGTTTCCTTTTTCATCTCTGATCCTATTGATTTGGGTCTTTTCTCTTCTTTTTTTAGTTAGTTGGGCCAACGGGGTGTCAATTTTGCTTATTTTTTCAAAAAACCAGCTCCTCGTTTGGCTGATTTTTTGTAATGTTTTTTTTTTTATTCAATCCTGTTGTTTTCCTCTCTGATTTTAATTATTTCTCTTCTCCTAATAGATTTGGGTCTGGTTTGCTGCAGTCTTTCTATATCTTTGAGATGAATTGAAAGCTCATCTATTTGGTGCCTTTCCTATTTCTTGATGTAGGCACCTATTGATATAAACTTTCCTCTTAACACTGCTTTTGCTGTATCCCATAAGTTTTGGTATGTTGTGTTATTATCCTCATTTACTTCCAGAAAATTTTTGATTTCTTTTTTGATTTCTTCTATGACCCATTGTTCATTCAGGAGCATGTTGTTCAATCTCCATGTGTTTGCATATGCTCTAGGGATGCCCAAGTTGCTAATTTCCAACTTCATTCCTCTATGGTCTGAGTAGCTGCATCGTATGATTCTAATTCTTTTGAATTTGCTGAGACTTGCTTTATGGCATAGTATGTGGTCAGTCCTAGAGAAGGTTCCATGTACTGCTGAGAAGAATGCAAATGCTTTATGTGTAGGATGAAAAGTTCTGTAGATATCTGTTAGATCCATTTGGGCTATAGTGTCATTTAAATCTACTGTCTCCTTGTTGATCTTTTGTCCTGTTGATCTGTCTATTTCTGAGAGTGGAGTATTGAAGTCCTCCAGTACTACTGTATTGGAGTCTAAGTCTCCCTTTAAGTCTCTTAACAAATCTTTTAAATAAACCGGTGCCCTGTAATTAGGTGCATATTCATTGATAATTGTTATATCTTCCTGTTGAATTGAACCCTTAATCATTATATAGTGTCCCTCTTTGTCTCTGCTAACAGTTTTTGTGGTAAATTTTATGTTGTCCGATATTAAGATGGCTATGCCCTCTCTTTTTTCATTTCTGTTGGCATGGTATATCTTTTTCCAGCCTTTCATTTTCAGTCTATATGCATCTTTGTTGGAAAGATGTGTTTCTTGTAAGCTGCAAATAGATGGGTTTTGTTCCTTAACCCAATCAGCCAATCTGTGTCTTTTAACTGGACAGTTCAGGCTGTTAACGTTCAATGTGACTATTGATAAGTAGTAACTTTGCCCTGCCATTTCCCAAAGATATTTTCTAATATATGGTTTCAGAATCCTTCCTTTACCTTCTTTCATATTGAAGACCATGTTTCTGTGTTTCTGTGTGTAACACATCTTTAAGCATCTTTTGCAGGGCTGGACGAGTGGCAACAAATTCTTTCAATTTCTGTTTGCTTTGCAGGATATAATATTCTGGGATGGCAGTTTTTCTCTCTTAGTACCTGGGCTATATCTCGCCATTCCCTTCTAGCTTGTAGGGTTTCTGATGAGAAGTCTGCTGTGAGTCTAATTGGAGATCCTCTGAGAGTAATCTGGCGTTTCTCTCTTGCACATTTTAGAATCTTTTCTTTATGTTTCACTGTGGTGAGTTTGTTTATTACGTGTCGTGGTGAGGATCTCTTTTGGTCATGTTTACTAGAGGTTCTATGAGCTTCCTGTACTAGGATATCTTTTTCCTTCTCCAAACCCGGGAAGTTCTCTGCAAGTATCTCACTAAAAAGTCCTTCTAATCCTTTCTCCCTCTCCATGACTTCAGGAACTCCTAGAACCCGAATGTTGGGTTTTTTAATAGTATCCTGTAGATTCCCAACAATATTTTTTAGATTTCTAATTTCCTCTTCTTTTCTTTGGTTTGATTGTATACTTTTCTGTGCTCTGTCTTCTAAGTCTGATATTCTCTCTTCTGCTTCACCCATTCTGTTTTTAAGGCTCTCTAATGTGTTTCTCATTTGATGTATTGAGTTCTTCATTTCATTTTGATTTCTCTTCACTATCACACTTTCCTGTTCTACTAGTTTCTGCATTTCATTTTGATTCCTCCTTAAGATTTCATTTTCTCAAAGGAGATTTTCTATCCTGTCCAGTAAGGAATTCCATACCTCAAGCATTTGTTTTTGAACACTTCTAATTGTTATTATAATAAATTTTTTGAAATCCATATCTTGCATTTCTTCGATTTCATCATCTTCATAATCTTGGCTTGGGGTGTATTGTTCATTTGGGGGTGTAATAATGTCTTCCTTTTTCTTGTTTCCTTGGTTTCTGCATTTATTGCTTGGCATTGTAGAGATATTCTTTGAATTCTTCTTCCCTTGCTGTGGTGTTTTTTCTTGTTATACTATGACTGTATTAAGTGGACTATCTGCTTTTGATGGAGCCTTAGAGGCTTGAGTTGTGTGCTCTGAGAAGATGTATGGTATGATTTTGATTTTTTTTAATCTTCTGAGATTTTTTTTTTTGGCCTAGCATGTGGTCAGTCCTGGAGAAAGTTCCATGCAATGCTGAGAATGTGTATTCTGCAACTGAAGGATGAAAAGTTCTGTAGATAACTATTAGGTCCATTTGGTCTGTAGTGTCGATTAACTCTGCTGTTTCCTTGTTTATTTTCTGTCTGGTTGATCTGCCCATTGCTGAAAATGGGGTATTGAAATCCCCTATTATTATTATTATATTTGAGTCTATGTCTCCCTTTAGATCCCTTAACATTTGTTTTAAATAGCCAGGTGCCCTGGAATTAGGTGTGTATACATTTATAGTAGCTATATCTTCCTATTGAATTGATCTGTTAATCACTACATAGTGCCCTTCTTTGTCTCTTTAACAGTTTTTGTGTTAAAGTCTATTTTGTCTAATATTAAGTTGGCTACACTAGCTCTGTTTTGGTTTCTGTTAGTATGGAGTATCTTTTTTCATCCTTTCTCTTTCAGTCTGTATGCATCTTTGTTGATAAGATGTTTCTTGTAGGCAGAAATAGATGAGTTTTGTTTTTAATCCATTCAGCTGGTTTATGTCTTTTAACTGGAGAGTTGGGGCCATTTATATTCAAGGTGACTATTGATAAATAACAACTTTGCCCTGCCAGTTTCCATAAATATTTCTATTTTTTACTTTGCATTTCCTTTGTACTTCTACTGGGAGATTTCCTTCCTTTGCCTTCTTTCATAGTGATGACCATGTTTCTGTGTTTATGTGTGTAGCACATCCTTAAGCATCTTCTGCAGGGCTGGACATGTTGTGACAAATACTTTTAATTTCTGTTTGTCATGGAAAACCTTCATTTCACCTTCATTCATAACTGAGAGCTTTGCTGGTTACAGTATTCTGGGTTGACAGTTCTTTTCTCTTAAGAATTGAAATATATCTCCCCATTCTCTCCTAGCCTGCAGGGTTTCTGATGAGAAGTCTGCTGTGAGTTTAATTGGAGATCCTCTGAAAGTAATCTGGCATTTCTCTCATGAACATTTTAGAATCGTTTCTTTGTTTTACTGTGGAGAGTTTGATTACAATGTCTCATGGTGAAGATCTTTTCTGGTCACATCTATTAGGAGTTCTATGTGCTTCCTGTACTTAGATTTTCCTTTCTTTCTTCAAATTAGGGAAATTTTCTGTTATTATTTTACTAAAAAGGCCTTCTAATCCTTTCTCCCTTTAAACGCCTTCAGAAACTCCTAGAACCTGTATGTTGGGTCATTTGATAGGATCCTGTAGATTACCAACAGTGTTTTTTAGTTTTCCAGTTTCTTCTGTATAGTTTCCTGTTCTTTGTCTTCTAAGCTGGATATTCTTTCTTCTGCTTCACTGATTCTGTTATTAAGGCTTTCTACCACATTTTTTAATTGTTCTATTGAATTCTTCATTTCCAAGATTTCATTTTGATTTCTCTTTAAGTTCTAAATTTTGTGGGAGAAATTTTCTTTCATGTCATGTAAGTATTTCATTAGTTCATGCATTTGCTTCTGATTACTTTTTTTTTTTTTTTGACAGGCAGAGTGGACAGAGAGAGAGACAGAGAGAAAGGTCTTCCTTTGCTGTTGGTTCACCCTCCAATGGCCGCCGCAGCTGGCTTGGACCGGCACACCACACTGATCCGATGGCAGGAGCCAGGTGCTTATCTGGTCTCCCATGGGGTGCAGGGCCCAAGCACTTGGGCCATCCTCCACTGCACTCCCTGGCCACAGCAGAGAGCTGGCCTGGAAGAGGGGCAACCGGGATAGAATCCGATGCCCCGACCAGGACTAGAACCTGGTATGCTGGCGCTGCAGGCGGAGGATTAGCCTAGTGAGCCGCCGCGCCGGCCTGCTTCTGATTACTTTTAAGTAATTCTACAATCAGTTTTTTGAATTCCATTTCTAGCATTTCTTCAATCTCATCATCTTTACAATCTAGTATTGAAGTGTTGTGCGTTTTGAGGGGTATCGTGTTATCTTCCTTATTCTTGTTTCTTGAATTGGTATGGTTGTTGTTCAGCATTTTTGAAGATATAGGTTGGTTTCTTTGGTTTTTTACTATGGTGGTTTTGTCTTTGGATTATATCTGAATGGATTAGTGAAGTGTTGGCCTTCAGGGAATACCCAGAGGTATGTGGTGGGTGTGACCAAGGAACTCTAATCAGTGCTGCAGGGTGAAGGGTGTGTCTGAGGTGACACACCCAGATTTGGTGTGATAAGTCTCTCTCTCTTTTTTTTAATCAAAGGGGAGTTTTGTTCTTTCCTGTTGGTATAGACTCAGCTGAACTCCTCTCCTCAAAGGAGACCAGTGCCTGGGTGCTACTCCTAGTGGGTATATTGTTCATCCCTCTGCCCCAAGGAACACACAATGGATATGTGCAGTTCTCAGATTCTCCAGCAATATCCCTTGGTAGGTAACCAAGGAGCCCTGATCATGTGGATCCTCCCACAGTTACTGCCCAAAGTCCCAGCCACTCCCTGAGTCTTCCCACACAGCCTCAGTGTTTTCACAGTCACAACACACAAGCCTCCCATAGTCATCAGCACCCAGCCCTGTTCTCCCCACCAGACTCAGAAGTCTCCACTTGGCTGGTACTGGGCACAAACATGAGCTGGTGCAGCTGTTATATATGTCCAAAATGGTGCCTGCTCTGTATCAGCTTGTTGCAGGACACCATTGCAGGGTGATCAGGGAGAGAGAAAACATGCACCTCTTTTGTTTTTTCTCCTCCAGTTTTAGCAGGTACAATATCCCCTACAGGGCTCCAAGCTGGATTCCCTCCAGGCTCTTCCTGCAGCTTTTTCACCAGTGGCTTGGGCTGCTGCAGTCTGGTCTCACCTCACTCTCTGAAGCTGGTGAAGAGGCTATCGGCTGCTGGAGTCCTGAGTTTTGCGAGTCCTTGACCTCCATGTTGGTCTACTGTGTCCCTCCAATTTGTGTAGAGTTTCTTCTGCTGTTTTCTCCCTAACTCTTCCCTAAGACTGCACTCTTTCCACTTTTTTTAAACTCTGAAGTAGCTACTTTTATGAATGAATATCTATAGAGTTCAGAGAAATTATAACTGGACATGAGTCGCATTACCAGGCAATGACTAAACTGGGAAGAAAAACTTAGACTGAAGTCTTCTGTATTTCCCTGAACACAAACACCTCTCCATAGTGAATTACATGTGTTGGGATGAGGGTGTAGGATAAAGAGGATCCACATTCAATGATAGTTAATTTTCTGAATCTGTTTTGTTCTGCTAAGGACATGCTTATGACCTGACATACTTCATAAGCACTTTCTCTGAATGACTTAGCTTTATCTTTCTTCATAGGTTTGTTCTACATTCCCTTGTTAGCAAGAATTTTCATGTTCTATAGTCCCAAGTGAGAGTAAAATAGTCTCTATTCCAGAAAGAGAAAAGAATGCAGGTAAAGGACAATATACAAGCTCTATTAGCTGAAAGTATTATAATGTGGAATTCAATTATAAACAAATTTAACATGAATATGTATCAAGAACTTGTCATAACCTAACAAGGTATTAGTTGTTGCCCATTCTGAGCTAACTGGACTTAAATTGAGAGAACATACAACCAAGTCTCAGATCTGCTCCTCTTCCTGTGTGCTGTGCTGTCTTTTATAGCCATATAATTTGTCCATGATCAGTTCCAAAATATCCTACAGAAAGGAATCTTGTGCCTTTTTACCATAAGTGATTTCCTAGGATAATGAGGGAAAGAGGATCAGGACGGTGATAAGGGTTGACAAAAGAGGAGGAGGAAAAGTAATGGAGAGGCCCAGAGATACAGACTTTTATTTTTAAGTTAGCACATACTAAATTCATGATTCCCTGCATCTTCCTACTATCTTATGCACTCTATTTTTAAACTCTTCCTCATTTTATCAGACTTCCTTCTTCAGGCCAACTATATCCACAAGGAAATTTCTCACAAATGTAAAGGAATCTCTGACTTTGTTATCCTGAATTTTCACTTTGGATGGACCATTGAGTGGTGTCCATAGATCGTGCCCCTACCTTTCCTACATTTCCATTTAGAAACTGCATGAAGAATTGGCAGTAATCGAGAAGATGATGCCTTCTAACTTCTAAGAATAGAGCAGGCTTTCTTAGCTTTGGCATTGTTGACACTTTCAACCAGGTAACTTTTGGCTGTGAGAGCTGTCCTGGACACTGCATTGCAGCCCTCTATCCACTATATGCCATTTGCACATTCTTCCAAGTCATGATGATCAGAAATGTTTCCAGGATGAAAAAACTGGTTATATAACTGATTAAGGAATATGCAATATAAGCATGGACAATTAGCAATGTTAAAAGAAAGGAAGTTATCAAAATATAAACATACAGAACTGATGATGTAAGTTAAAGAGACATAGACATTGAATAAAACAGTTCCCAAAGACCAGAGCTGGAATAGTTTGAACAAGAAAGTAATTAAAATAATGTTAGATCTTGACTCAGTGTGTAAAATAAATATCCATAATTCCATACTGATATAAATAAGTGACCAAATAATTAGCATAATAGCCCTCAAGTTGGTGGTTTATAACTCCCACTCCTTAAATGTGGTTTATACTTAGTGATTTCCTTCCAAAGATACAGTATGAGGGAAGGCATCTGGCCTAGCAGTTAAGATGCCACTTGGGATGCCCACATGCCAGGTTGGAGTGACTCATTTCTGATTCTAACTTCATCATAATGCACACTCTGGAGGCAGCAGGTAATGGTTCAAGCATTTAGGTCCCTGCTACCCACATGGGAGACCCAGACTGAGTTCCCAGCACTTGGCTTCAGCCTGATCCAGCTCTGCCCATGGAGGACATTTGAGGATTGAACCAGTAGATGGGAGACCTCTCCCTCTTCTTTTCCCTTTCTTTCTCTCCCTACCCCATATGTTTCTGTCTTAAAATAAATGAAATAAACAGTTAGTACAGTATGGAATAATAAATAATATGTACAGTATGGAATTGGTAGATGCAAAGAGTAACTTTTCAGTAACTGAATATGACAGGGAGCTTGAAAATATGTTTCTCTTTCTGTTGAATGTTTTTTCACTCTATTGATCGTTTCCTTTGATGTGCAGAAGCTTCTGAGTTTGATATAATCTCAATTGTCTAGTTTTTGCTTTTGTTGCCTGTGGTTGGTGGGTCTTATCCAAGAAGTCATCACCTATACCAGAATATTAGCAACTCAAAAACTCAACAACAAAACAACTAATCCAGTTGATAAATGGGCAAAGTACCTCAGAAAGACAGTTCTCACAAGAAACAATACAAATAACCAACAAATTATATGAAAAAGATGCTTAACATCACTAACCATCAGGCAAATGCAAATAAAAACCACAATAAAATAGCACCTCACCCCTGGGCTATTGTTCAAAAGACAGAGAGTAACAAAAGCTGGCAAGGATGTGGAGAAAGGCAAATTCTTATACCTTGCTGGTGGGAACATAAATTTCTGGAGAAACTTTGAAAACCAGTATGGAGATTTGTTTAGATTAGAAACAAATTCCAAAATATGGAATCAGCCAAAGTATCCATCATCAGGTGAATGGAAAAAGAAAAATATGATATACACATACACACACACATATATATACACACATACATACATACACATATATAGATACATACATACACAATGGAATATTATTTGGCTATGAAAAATAATGAAATTCTATCATTTGCACCAAAATGGTTGCAACTGGAGAACATCATGGTTAAGTGGAATAAGCTGGGTATAGAAAGATAAATCCAGCATGTGTGCCTTTATATGCAGAGCTAAAAATTTTGAAAATCAAAACAAAGAAATAAAGAAATGCCTATGTGAATCAGTTTTCATGAAAATATAGTGTTTTGTCAAACTATGTTTCAAATCTTTGTCAGGAAAATTGATAGAGTTATATACTACCATCATTTTGATGATCTGTGACTATCTTGAAGTTTATATTGTAGAAATTGACATCTTTTCATTTAGTTGTTGTTCATGGCCCTTGCCTATATTACTGCTTAACTGTGATATTTTTGCTTTTTGTTTGTTGAACTCTTTATTTAGCAGAGCATTAAACCTTTGACGATAATGTAAAAATCAAAATATTTTATCTCAAAATAATTTTAAAAGCCAGCACAAAGTTAAGTTCCCATATACAAGCAGATTTACAGTAAGCATGAAATGGGCTCTAAAAATCCAGGTGTACAAACAAACGTGCTTTATTTATCTAAAAAAGAAAGAAAGAAACCTGGCAGGCACAAACTCAACAAGGTGATCAAGGTCTACATCAACACTGACAAGTCAAGTTGATAGCATGTACTCTAGATGTGATAGGACAAGAATGTCACTTTATCTCTGTGGGCTCCCAAAAAACTAACAACCACAGTACAATCTTGAAAAACAACCAGACAGAGCCTACTTGAGAGAAGTTCTACAAGATGTATGTACCAGGACTCCTCAGAGTTGTCAAGGTCATTAAAGAAAGTCTAAGAAACTGTCACGGCCAAGAAGAGCCCAAGGAGAAAGATGAGTGAGATTGTGCCAAGGCTCCCAGCAGAGAAAGGTCACACAAAATAAAAGCTAAGGCAATCTGAAGGAGGTAGAGAATTATTTAATAATGCTACATTGCTATTGTTTCATTAATTGAGTATAGAGTACTAATTATTGATGTGTGAGATGTTAATAATGAGGCAAAATGACTGTGAAATATACATACAGGAGCTGTCTACTTTTTTGCAACCCCTCTGTAAAATCTGAAACTCCTCCTTAATAAAAGTTAATTTTAAAGAATTTCAGCCGATATGTCCCTATATCCCCTGGGAAGCAAAACTACCCTCAGTTGAGAACCACTATGGTGGAGAAGCAAATTCAAGTTCCACTTCTACCTTTTTTTTAAAAAAAATTTATTTACTTATTTGAAAGATAGAATGACAGGAAGAAAGAGGAAGAGGCAGAAGAATAAAGAGAGAGATTCCATCTGCTTTTTCAATTCCTAATTGGCCACAATAACCAGAGCTAAGCCAGGCTTTAGCCAGGAGCCAAGAACTCCATGAAAGACTCCTATATGGGTGGCAGGAACCCAATTAGTTGGTCTGTCATTCACTACTTCCCAGGCACATTAATAGGAAACTGGATTGGAGGCCAGAAGCATCCAGGACTCAAAGTATGCACTCAGATATGGGATGCAGGCATTACGAATGGCAGGTTAACATGCTGCACACAACGCCCGACTCCCCTACCACTTTCTAATTGTGTGGTTTAGGGTTAATTCCTTGGTACGTCTGAGCCTCTGGAAAATGGAAGTAATAATACCTATGTAAGGATTAAGGGAGGTAATGAGAAATGCAGACTGGCACTTAATAAGCACTTGATAAACGTCAGCAGTGAAAACTCCATTCTTGATCATTATTATTATAATCTCATTTTGTTTGAGTGATGTGCTATTGACATACTCCTGTTTGTTCCTATCCCATTAGGCTCCAGGAAAAAAAAAAATTATATCAAGGGCAATCTGGGTTTAGACAAATCTGCCTTCTTGCCTTGAAAAACAGAATGTGCTTTAAAAAAAAAAAATGACAGACTCTCCCCTGAACCTACAGCCTCTCTCAGGAAAAATCCAAACAATGATCGACAGTGGCATTTCCTGCACTAATATGAGACAGGCCAGCCGGCCTCCATCAGATTTACTTTGGTTAGACTCATTTATTGAATCTGGTGATGAGAAAGGCAGCAGGATGGCAGAAGCACAAGATGAAGCCATCCATCTGGGCAGGGAACAAGGATGAGGGAAGTGACAGGAGTGGGCTCAGTTCTCTGAGGAGCCAGCCCTTGATGCTTGGTGGGTTTGAGGGTGAATTCCCTTTGACTACTTACCCCTAGAGCATGTTTGTCATTTAAACCTCCATTTTCTAGTACCCTGGCTTCCTTGTTGTCTAGACATAAAAACCTCTGCCATTAGGCACATTCAGGCTAATTGAATATTTTTAAAAAGACTCAGGTTGAACAAAAATCACTGTCAGGCAGCCAATACTGCTTTTCATTTACACGTTGATGTAGAAAACTATGATTCTTGAAGTCAGATTCACCTGATTCATATTCCTCCAATGGGATGGCCCAAGTGCTTGGGCCACTGCACCCACATGGGAGACCAGGAAGAAACTCCTGGCTCCTGGCTTTGGATCGGCACAGCTCTGGCCATAGCAGCCATTTGACGAGTGAACCAATGGAAGAAAGACCTCTCTCTCTCTCTCTCTCTCTCTCTCTCTCTCTCTCTCTCTCTCCCCCCTCACTGTTGGTAACTCTACCTGTCAATAAATAAATAAATATTTTTTTAAAAATCCTCCAATGTCACTTTCTAGATGTATGCCAGTGGGCTAGGCTTTTCTGCCTCTCTGAACCTCCATGTATTCCTCTATAAATTGGGGATAATGGAATAACTGAGAGGATTTATTTATGGAAAAGAGAGCAAAAAAAAGACCCAGAATGGTAACAATGGCCAGAGAAAGTCTGAGATAGTCTCATTGTGGCAAATGATGCCTTCTGGAAGCCCAAGTCACAAGAAAAATACACTGTATATCCAGATATATGAGTCGTTTTTTAAGATTTATTTATTTATTGGCAAAACAGAGTTACAGAGAGGCAGAGGCAGAGAGAGAGAGGGGGGGGTCTTCCATCTGCTGATTCACTCCCCAAATGGACTCAAAGGCCAAAGCTGGGCCAATCCAAAGCCAGGAGCTGGGAGCGTCTTCCGGGTCTCTCATGTATATGCATGAACCCAAGGACTTGGGCCATTTTCTGCTGCTTTCCCAGGCCATAGCAGAGATTGGATATAAAGTGGAGCAGCCGAGACTCGAATCAGTGCCCATGTGGGATGCTGGCACCGCAAGCCATGGCTTTACCTGCTATGCCAAAGTGCCAGCCCCTAGAGATATCTGTCTTAACTGGCTCCAACCAAGGCCTGATTGGATGCTTAATCCCTTGAAACTGAGGCCAACAGAACAGTAGCATATGTTCTGTCACACCCTTGTATTCAGTAATTTTCAGGGCCAAGTGATGAGAACAGTTCAATGCAAGCAATGCTTGTGGTTTGTGGAGGCTGGAGAGATGGAGCTAACCTCAACAGAGGATTTTTACTACTGGTTAATATTCCATAGTGTATATGTACCATAATTTCTTTATCGAGTCAACAGTTGATAGACACCTTGGTTGGTTCCATATCTTGGCTATTGTGAGATAAGCAGCAATAAACATGGGGGTACAGATGACTCTTTCATATGCAATTTCATTTGCTTCAAGTAAATTCCCAGGAGTGGGATTGCTGGATCATTTGGTAGATCTATTTTCAGTTTTCTGAGGCATCTCCATACTCTTTTCCACAATGGCTGCATCAATTTACATTCGAACAAACAGTGATTTGGGGTACCATTGACCCCACATTCTTGCCAGCATTCGTTGTTTGTTGATCACTGTATGAGAGCCATTTTACTTAGTGTATGGTTAATCTTATGAGTATAAAGTAAGATGAAAATAGATCTTTGTAAAAATTAAGAGTGGGAATAGGCAAGGGAGGAGGAAGAAGGTTAGGAGCTTGAGCAGGAGGGAGGGTTGGGTTGGAAATATCACTATGTTCCTAAATCTATACATATGAAATACATGAAATTTGTATACCTTAAATAAAATTTAACAAAGTCAATGGTGAGAAGCAATCATGAATACCCCAGATTTGGGGCCATTGCACTCTGGAGAAATGAACCACATTGTAGTTTTGATTTGCATTTTGCTGATGGCTAATGATCCTGAGCATTTTTCATGAGTGTGTTAACCATTTGAATTTCCGCTTTTGAAAAATGCCTGTTCAAGTCCTTTGCCCATTTCTTAATTAGATTGTTTTGTTGTTGAGTTTCTTGAGCTCTTTATAGATTCTGGTTATTAATCCTTTATAAGTTGCATAGTTTGCAAATGTTTTTTCCCATTTTGTCGGTTACCTCTTCATTTTCCTGAATGTTTCTTTTGCAGTGCAGAAGCTTCTCAGGTTGATATAATCTCATTTGTCAATTTTGGCTTTGATTGCCTGTGCTTCAGGGATCTTTTCCAAGAAGTCTTTGCCTATGCCAATGTCTTGCAGAGTTTCCCCAATGTTCTCCAGTAATTTGATGGTATGGGGTCATAGATTCAGGTTCTTGTGCCATTTTTCAATAGATTTTGTGTAAGGTGTAAGGTAGGGGGTTTTGGTTCATACTTCTGCATGTGGAGATCCAATTTTCCCAGGACAATTTGTTGAAGAGATTGTCCTTGCTCCAGAGATTGATTGTAGCTCCTTTGGCAGAGATAAGTTGGCAGTAGATGCATGGATTGATTTCTGGGGTTTCTATTCTGTTCCATCAGTCTATATGTCTGTTTTTGTGCCAGTACCAGGCTGTTTTGATTATAACTGCCCTGTAGTATACCTTGAAATGTGGTATTATATTGCCTCTAGCTTGGTTTTTGTTATATAAGATTGTTTATCTTTTCAGTGTCTCTTGTATTTCATATGAATTTTAGCATCATTTTTTCCAGATCTGAGAATGCCATTGGTATGTTGATTGGGATCTCATTAAATATATAAATTGTTTCCAGCATTATGGATATTTTGATGATATTGATTCTTCTAATCCATGAACATGGAATATTTTTTCCATTTTTATGTCTTCTTTTTTCTTTCTTTGTAACTTTCATCATACAGATCTTTGACCTCCTTGGTTAAATGTATTCCAAGGTATTAAATTTTTTTGTGAATGGGATTGATCTTAGAAGTTCTTTCTCAGCCATGGCATTGTTTGTGTATACAAAGGATATTGATCTTTGTGGGTTAATTTTATATCCTACCACTTTACCAAACTCTTTTATGAGTTCCAATAGTCTCTTAGTGGAGCCTTTTGTTTCCCCTATATATAGAATCATGTAATATGCAAATAGGGATAGTTTGACTTACTGCTTCCCAATTTGAATCCCTTTGATTTATTTTTTCTTGCCTAATGACTCGCTAAATCTTCCAGAACTATACTGAAAAGCAATGGTGAGAGAGGGCATCCTTTTCTGGTTCTGGATCTTAGAGGAACATTTCCAGCTTTTCCACATTCACTAGGATACTGGCTGTGGGCTTATAAATTGTCTTGATTGTGTTGAGGAATGTCTGTTCTGTACCTATTTTGCTTAAGGTTTTTATCATGAAGAATACTGTATTTCATCAAATGCTTTTTCTGCATCTATTCAAATAATCTTATGGTTTTTATGCTTCAGTTTGTTAATGTGATGTATCACATTTATTTTGTGATGTTGAAGCATTTCTGCCAACAAAGAATAAATCCCACTTTGTCCACATGAATGATTTTTCTGATATGTTGTTGGATTTGACTAGCTAATATTTTTTTAAATATTTATTTTATTCATTTAAAAGACAGAGTTACAGAGAGAGGTAGAGAGAGAGAGAGAGAGAGAGAGAGAGAGGTCTTCCATTGGCTGGCTCACTCCCCAGATGGCCACAATGGCTGGAGCTGCACCAATCTGAAGCCAGGAGCCAGGAGCTTCTTCCAGGTCTCCCACAAAGGCGCAGGGGCCCCAGGACTTGGGCATTCTTCTGCTGCTATCCCAAGCCATAGCAGAGAGCTGGACCAGAGGAGGAGCAGCCAGGACTAGAACCGGCACCCATATGGGATGCTGGTGCTTCAGGCCAGGGCTTTAACCTGCTGCACCACAGTGCAGTCCCTGCTAATATTTTATTGAGGATTTTTGCATCTATGTTCATCAGGGATATTTGTCTGTAGTTCTCTTTCTCTGTTGTATCTTTTTTTTGTTTGTTTTAGGAGTTAAGGTGATGCTGGCTTGATAGAAGGAGTTTGATTGTTTTGAATAGCATTAGAAGAATTGGAATTAATTTCTCTTTAAATGTCTGGTAGAATTTAGCAGTGAATCCATCTAGTCCTGGCTTCTCTTTGTTGGGAGGGTCTTTATTACTGCTTTAATCTCTGTCTTGGTTTATTGTTCTGCTTAAGTTTTCTACGTCTTCATTACTGTAAACAGATTTGAGTCCCATTCCCATAGAACTTCAAGTGCACCGAGATGATCCTTAAGGCATTCCAGTGCCTTGTGTACAAAAAAAAGATGTCTCATATGCTGCTGCAGAGCGTCTACCTCAGACATACCTTATCCATGGCTAAAGGATGGAGCTCCAGAGTTTTAATGTAGCTGAATGTTGAGTAAGCAGCTGGGATGATAGAGCAAAAAAAAAAAAAAAAAAAAAAAAATGCCTGCCAGTCCTACTTCTGCCACTGACCAGCTTTGAAGCCTTAGCAAAATGCTTAACCTCTCTGAACCTCAGGAATCTCAACTCTAAAATAAGT
The DNA here is from genome assembly GCF_033115175.1 of Lepus europaeus. Taxonomy (NCBI): domain Eukaryota; kingdom Metazoa; phylum Chordata; class Mammalia; order Lagomorpha; family Leporidae; genus Lepus; species Lepus europaeus. Next base: position 42,783,021 of record NC_084835.1, read on the forward strand.
ATTTTGGCCGGCACCGCGGCTCATTTGGCTAATGCTCCGCCTGTGGTGCCGGCACCCTGGGTTCTAGTCCCGGCCGGGGTGCCAGATTCTGTCCTGGTTGCTCCTCTTCCAGGCCAGCTCTCTGCAGTGGCCCAGGAAGGCAGTGGAGGATGGCCCAAGTGCTTGGCCCCTGTACCCACATGGGAGACCAGGGGGAAGCACCCAGCTCCAGGCTTCGGATCGGCACAGCACGCCAGCCCTAGCAGCCATTTGGGGGGTGAACCAACGGAAGGAAGACCTTTCTCTCCGTCTCTCTCTCTCTCTCTGTCTAACTCTGTCTGTAAAAAAAAAATACCAAAAAAAAAAACAAAAAAAAACTATTTTATGATATTTAGTTGCAATATCTAGCAGAGGGCCCAGTACATAGCAGGCTCCCTATAAATGCTGGAGATTATATATTTCCTCATTTTTGCTGTCTTTTGAGTTGGTTTCCCTGAGAGAGTAAATCTGCATAAACTGTAACAGGAGGAAAAGAAGGGTTTGTAGTTAATCTAATTCAATTGGACATAGACAACAAGGAGGCTAGGGTACTGGAAAGTGGAGGTTTAAATGATTAACATACCCTAATGGTGAATAGTCAATTGGTACTTTGAAACCTCCTCCTAGAGAAAATGTCATATCCCCTTTAAATCTAAATTTCATCTAAAGTGATCCATTCCACATTCTAGATTAGCACACTCTTCTGTCTTATTTGTGGTTTTACTTTCTGTGTTTTCAGTTACCCATAGTCAATTGCAGCCCAAAAATATTACATGGAAAATTCCAGAATAAGTAATATTTACAAGTTTCAAATTGCATGTCATGCTGAGTAGTACGATGAAATCTCACACCACCCCACTCTCTTTGATTGGTGGTATAAGTCATCCATTTTTCCAGTGTATTCAAACCGTATACACTACCTACGTGTTAGTCACTCAGTAGGCATATTAATTACCAAATTGACAGTGGAGATATTACTATGTTGATGATCAAGTAACCTTGTTTTACGTAATGATGATCCCAAACCACAGGAGTAGTGATTTGGAAATGCCGAAGAGGAGCCATTAGTCTATGGCCTTTAAGTGAAAAAGTGAAAGCTACACATGGGTATGATAAAATATATAGTGTATTTGGGTTCAGTGCTATCTGTTGTTTCCGGCATCCACTGTGGGGTCTTGGAATGTATCACCTGCTAATAAATGGGACTACTACACATTCATTCTCAACAGAGCATTCATACATAGGAACTCCTTTACTGAGAACTGAATTTTCTAGCTGCCTCCACAATAACATTACTTTAATCATTATATAATATTTACTTCTGTGAGGTATTTTCAAAATGGCTGTTCTTCCCATACCTCTGATAGGGACTGAAAAGGACCATTGAAGTAGATGCACACACATATTCTGAAAAAAAGTCATGGCATTTCTTATCCTTTAGCAGTAATCAACTCATGTAGGAAAAGGAAATTTATCAGTGTTGAATTATGTCTTATTTGCTATGCTCTGCAAAATATGGAAACCAAAAATTACTGTGTAATGTTACCCCATAGCATTGAACTACTTCTCAAAGCAGTTTAGCTGTAATTATGAAAGGAAACAGATGTTTCCAGTCCCCATTTTTCACAATTCCTACATCTGTCAAGACCCTCCATGGGCTAGTCAGAAGAAGAGCTTAGGGGAGAATTAACTATTGGGTTTCTCCATCTCCTCCTGGAATTAGGAACAGTGGTAAAAATACAGAGGTATTATGTGAAGGTCAATTTCTAGCTATGTCACGCACCAACCCTTAACTGGCAGCAGGGAGCAACACTACTCATTTGTACCAAGGCCCCTGGAGTTACTCAGCTGTATTAAACTATTAGGAGGAAGAATGAAAATCGAAATGGATCGCATCCATTTGAGGTGGGCTGCTCAAAATGCGTTCACTGGGAGTGTTAAATTCAATATAGATGACAAGGTCAGACGAGATCCACTGCCGTACTGCAAGCAGATTAACGTTCAGGTGTTCACTGCAGGATATTACTGCACACTTCATTAGATTATACTTCTAACCTGAAACAATAACTGTTAAATTCCAAACTGCATCTGAGTCTTGGAGATCATTCCTCAGAGATACCTTAACCTTGGGACAGGTAGCTGAATAGGAATTGATTTGTCATCTTCTAAAACTTGCTAGAACTAAGAGTTCACAAATTGACACTCAGGTGACATATCCTCAATTCTGTCGTGGTTTAAACTTGGCTCGAGACTTGTATAGTCCTGAATCTGTCTCAAATTGCTGCAGCCCTTTAAAATATTACAATGGAATCACACTTGCAAATAGGATACTGACCTTACTAGTGAAGATTGCCTACATTAAAATCATGTCTGTCTTGTGACCCCGTGGCAAAATTTGTCATCAGCTAACTTTGAGCAATATTCATTTTTACTTGTTCCATTTTGAGGTCATGAAATTTAACCTGACCGGTGAGAATATGACCACAAATTTCCAACCCTTTCAATTCTGGGTTTCAACTTCATCTTTTTACCACCTTGTTTTCTGAGAATGGGGGTTTATGTTCCTTGATCAATCTTGTGCTTTCATAAAGTGACAGCATTTCACCCAGGCATTATTTTTTTACCTCCCTACCCTCCAAGGTATCATCTGTCTTCCAGACAAAAGAAATGTTTCATGATGGCAAGCAGCATTCAGTGTGTGCTACAAAGGATGCCTCTGTAGGTTCATTGGACAAATAGTGGTCAAACCCCTCTGTGGGCCATTATTGTTTGAAGGTCTGGGGCCACAGTGAGAATATCAAAGGGACATTTGGAGCTCATGCACCACTTATAGTAAGAGGCAATAAAGAAAAACACCTAGTTTCAAAGAATGAATAAGGCAATAAACTAAGAAGCATAGTTATGTCACTTGATATCTTTCTAAAAGGTACATTTGTAGAGAGATCTGAAAATATTTGGGAAAAGAATATTCCATACAGATGAAACAACCACATAAAGCTTCTGGCAACAGGAACAAACCTGTTTGGTTAGAGAAACAAAACAGTTCAATTCAGAAAGATGAGGACTCCGAGGTAAGCCAGGACAAGATCATTTGGCGCTTTCTTGATCCAGGGCAGGAGTTTGGGTTGACTTTCTGAGTGGTAGAAAAGTACCACAGGGCTCTTGTAGAAGGACATAACCTGATTTCACCTCTCTAAACATTAAATTTTGCTTGATCTCTAGTGAACATATCTACAGTTTTTTATCTAAATTATAATAGCTTGAGAGAATTGGCTTTGGTGATGAAAGGCCTCTGAGTTCTCTGATTTTATCTGAGCTAGTTATTTAATTTGCAGATTTAAAACCCATAATGTCAAAATGGGCATCTCCCCTTAAATGAGATCATATTAATATATGACACAAAGTAAACCCACAATACATGGTAGAGGTTTTTTATTCTTAGATTCTTCCCATTATTTATTTGTCTATTCAATAAATATATATTCAACCACTGGTATCCTGCCCCTTCTAAGTATTAATGCAATGGTTTTATTTTGTTAGTTGTATATTATTCTTTTATATTTTAAGAGTATTTCATTAGTTTATTCCATCATTACCACCACCTACTTTATAATGTAAGGGAATTCCAAACTTACCATGATTTCTGATATTTTTGTGCTTCTTCAAATCTCGAAGCCCTGCTGAGAACCTGAAATGAGCACATAAATCCAAAATTCCCATCACTCAGATGAAACTGACTAACCCACCATAGTACAAGACTCCATGGTACTGAACTTGTTAATCTTTTCCAAATCCCCGAAAATTTGACCTCATGCTAAACTACCTGAGAAATACAATTCTTTTTCAATAGGCTAATGCTTTCCAATGCATACCATAGCAACTCTGGTTTTATACTATTTGTTGATTGGCCTTCAATCCAATATAGACTGTTTTTGAAGAAGAGTTGATTTCCCTAAGTTGTGAAATAAATCCACAAGGCAAAGTTCTTGAATATTCAAAAAAATATCCATGATTTTATCTTGATGCTCACTTGATATCATGATTAGCCTTATTATAGTCAGCACATTTTCCCTATTCTCCAGAGCTTCATATGTTTCACTCAGCACAATTTATATCTGGCGGAAATCATTATAGTAATATGTACCCTCTGTTGTAATAAAATTAATTGTACACATTGATCAAAATCTGAAGGCAAACATGGAGAGGGTTCATGGCACGCCAGTAATATGGTGACATCTCTTTTGAGAAACATTAAAATCTGGAATGTCACTGGACTCCAGGCTTGTGTCAAAAAGCAGTAATTGTTCCTGAGATAGTGCTATGTAGACTGTGACACTGTCACTGCACAAAACTCCCAGCTTAGGATTTGATCAGAATTCTGCGAAGTCAAAAGGAGCTCTGATATGTGAAAGCTCTCCATGTCCTAAGTCATTATACCTAAGCAGCTTTGTAACTTAGAAGAAATGTTTCCTGGAATGATTTTTCTCACAAATTCAGACTAATGAACACATCCCAAAGTTCAAAGGATGGCTTACAGTATGACCAAATAAGGTATGACATTAAGAGATCCTAGAGAGTATGCTACCAGATACTACTTTATCTTTCCAGTGAAATCCCTCACAACATGGTCAGAAAATGTTCTGTAAAGTGACTATGAGAACCACATGTGAAATAACAGCACAGAAACTGGGGCCAGGGCAGAGAAGGGACAATGGGCAGAAGTTGATAATATTTAGCAGCTGCCTTGAAGTGAAGCCCTCAATTTTGATATCCTTGTCTGCTCTATAATCAGACAGTATTGCCTTAAAGGGACATACAGATTTGTTTCCTTCTTCTATCACTTTGATAAGACTTTGGAATGATGTAAACAGAAGTGTCTTCTTTGCCTACCTGTTGGATATACTTCCTGAGAGTCATTTTAGTATTAGTAGTAAGAACTCATCTGTATTGATAAATTATTATAGCAACTATACCACCTAGTCCATCTTAGTATTTCTCAACAATCCTACTCATTCGACACCTTTATTACACCTGTTTTATCAGCACAAAAACTGAGGCATAGAAAGGTAAAGTAACTTATCGTAGGTTATCAGCGCTCTATTTAGAAGCTAGGAATTTGACCACAGGGGAGGAAAAAGGACTCAGTTTACCAAATTGTGATGGTTGATGTTTATCCTCTGTTTTCCTGTATGCCATTGTGTTGGCTGCAGGAAAATCAGTAATGGCCACCAGCATCCAGATCTGGCCACAAAAGTAAAACTTAGTAGACAGTTGAGTCACTATCTTGGGAATGGCCAGAAGAACATACTAACCCACCAAATAGGATTTTTTCCTTTAATTCTCCAAAAATCTTCCTACTTTGGTATATCTGGACTTCCTCCTGGAATGGCATAAATTATCTATCTCAACTCTTTAGTCCTCTGTGGTAGAATTATATATACACACCTCTGCCATGGCCTTGTGGTAGTTGAAATGTGTTCCTCAGCCTTCGACTTTGTGTTTTGCATTTGACTTTTTTGGACAATAATCAGTTAGTGAACATAATATAAGTACAAATTTGAATCATACTTTCACAGAGGGTCTCACTCTCCTGCAGTATGATAGTATTCTCTAGGTAGCACCTGCCCTTTCAGCCTGGGCCACAAAATAATTTGAGCCAATGCAAAACCTAGAGCCAAGCCCAACTGACTAACAGGTAGTTGCAGGTGCATGCCAAATGACCACAGCCTAAGTTACCTGGGTCATTGAGCCAATGTATGAGAATGAGTAATATTACTGTAAGCCCTGGGCTTGGGGTAATTTCTTATGTGGCATTATTACAATCATAGGCAACTAATACACTACAACAAACACAAATTAGAGCTTCTTCCACTTCTGTGCACATTCTTATGCACATACTCAACCCGCAGCATCCATGGGTTCCAGCCAGACATAGATGGAAAATGTTTTTTTTTTCCACTTCTATTCTGAACATGTATAGACTTTTTTCTTGCTGTTTGCCTATAAACAACATTAAAACTATTTATATCACATTTATAACGCATTAGATATTACATGCAATCTAGAGGCTATTTAAAGGACATGGGAGGATGTGCACAAGTTATATCCAAAACCTAGACCATTTCATCTAAGGCACATCAGCATCCTCAGATTTTGGTGTCTGCAGGCAGTTGTGAGAAACAACTGTATTCTCTTCTTGAACCCACTGGGTTGCCTGAGCACATTGTCAAGTTTCCAAGTCCAGTACTGTTTAATCCAGTGATTCTTAGTGTGGGTTCATCACTAGTTTAGAGAGGAAAAATAGTTGTTAAAGTCCATAATTAAGGTATGATTTCCATAATTAATAATTAATTAATAAGCCATAATTAAGCCATGATTTCATGTACATTGCTCTGTAGCTATATATTTGCTCAAGGTTGAGCAACCTGAAAGGAACAAATAAAGTCTATGCAATATAAAGCCATATTTTCCACTCAGACTCTTCAGCATGTAACATAAGTAGAAAATCCCTAGCAATGAGTGATAGATATGGAGAAAAAAACAGAACGTTCCTATTTGCCCATGGTTGGTGTCATTTTGCCACCAAGTATCTCCAGTACTAACCTGTTTGAGGAGTTTCTGGGGATCAATCCAGGTGTAGGGGAAGGGATTGGGAAAAACTGAGTCTGAATTCAGCTTGCAGATTAAATTTATGTATGCCCAGTCTCTATCATAATTCTTATTTTATCTGCTAAACTCGGAAAGACTTTAAGTAATAGATTTTAAAAATTCCTTTTCATATTCCCTGTACCCCACATGATTCTGAGTTCACTTCTCAGATACTGTGCTTGGACCTATGGATGTGGAGAATAAAAATACTTTGAGAGTCTTAACCTTCACTTCAACCTACAGAACAATATCTAGAAATCCTATCATCAAACCTATGGAAGGATAACTAAAACAAATTAAGATATAAAAGTACTTGTTCCTAGCAAGCATCTCTGGGGAGTTCAGAGTTGGGCCCCAGGTGACTTGATACCATAAGAGTGAAGTTATCCTCTGTGAGTGAGATCCCAGTGGAAAGAACGGGCCATTAAAGAAGGAGGTACCTTTCTCTGAAGGGAGGAGAGAACTTCCACTTTGACTATGACCTTGTCTAAATAAGATCAGAGTCAGCGAACTCAAAAGGCTTCCATAGCCTTGGCAACTCATGACAAGAGCCTAGGGAGATTACTGACGCCATAAACAAGAGTGTCAATTGTTAAGTCAACAATAGGAGTCACTGTGCACTTACTCCTCATGTAGGATCTCTGTCCTTAATGTGTTGTACAATGTGAATTAATGCTATAACTAGTACTGAAACAGTATTCTACACTTTGTGTTTCTGTGTGGGTGCAAATTGTTGAAATCTTTACTTAATATATGCTAAATTGATCTTCTGTATATAAAGATAATTGAAAATGAATCTTGATGTGAATGGAGTGGGAGAGGGAGCGGGAGATGGGAGGGTTGCAGGTGGGAGGTTGTGTGTGTGGGGGGGGAAGCCATTGTAATCCATAAGCTGTACTTTGGAAATTTATATTTATTAAATGAAAGCTAAAAAAAAAGTGAAGTTATTACCTTTTATGGCAGACAGTGCAGGACAAATCTCAAAACATTTGCTATATTTTAAAAAGCTGAATTTTTACAGATGTTATGTCCTTTCTACTTTTTTGTATACCCAGAACCTTTTCTTTCATGGGAGACTAGTGAAGACAGATGCTGGGATTGTGTGTGTGTGTGTGTGTGTGCTTATATGTGTAAGCATCATGGTTTCTTGTACCTACTTTGGCATGCATAATTTTAATGCACAGAATTTCTATTGATAATTTACTTTCAAAAATTTGACTTAGACCATTAAATGGGTCTGTCAGTGAGTCAGTGGAAATCAAAGGAACTTTCTATTGGGATTGTCTGTCTTCCAGGAATGCCCAAAATAGACTAGAGGAACAAAGTTTCCAAAGAAAATGATAATTTCTCATATTCATGGCTCTGTCATCTGCTATGTTTCATCTGAACCTGTCCACAAGCTGGGAGAAAGGTAGCATAGAGGTTATTACACCTTTACCATTGCAGGAATTAATTCTCAGAATGCTTAAGTCCCACCTCAGCATCAGAATTAGAATGTGAAACCAGACCTTCTATTCCCAGTTTAAGGTTTTTCTCCTAGAGTTTAGCAGTATCCCCTCTAGCAAACTGCTAAGGCCAAACTTGCTTGTTGGGTAAGAAAATGCTTGCCCAAATTTTGATCAAGCATCACTTTTTTGTGTTATATAACTATTTAGAACTCCACTATTAGACTTTCTAGAATACAACCTTCTCTACTTTCTAAAATTTTGCCTTTCAGAACAAAGAGTAAATGTCACCTCCTCCTTGAAACCTTTTCTCAGCCCATGTCTTCCACTCAACCAGATTAAATTTATCTCTGCTCTAAATGCTCCAGTGAGCCTTGGCTTCGGGCATATGTGTACCTGGTTATATGCACCTGCTACTGAACTATAGACGTCACCAGGATACCTCCTCTTTCCTTTTGCTAATACATCATAATCCAGATTAGTTTTTAGTATTAAAGCAGTGAAAAATCTGAGCAGTCCCTCAATCATTCATCAAAAATTTATAATCCTGAGCCTGTTCTGTCTTCCCTCATATGAGCTATGGAAATCAGGAGACACAAAATAAAACCGCCATGAATTTTCCTTGATGCTGCATAGCACGATGACATGGAAAAGCAATCCAGTTCTCTAACATTCCAGCTAAGTACATTTGGGAAAATCATTGAAATATCCTTTACCTCCCTTTTATTATCTATAAAAATCTCATTTTTATAAAAAATAATTATGTCAAAGTATATGATGGGCTTTGTATACCTGACACATAGTAAGTGCTCAGTTCAGTGGTGGTTACTTTGTTGTTTGTAATGTTGTGGTCACTTTTTCTGCTGATCTTTCTAATAAAATATGTAGCCCACACTACCCCTGTGGAATCATTAGGTCTGTGTACCATGACTTTTTACTCACAGCCATCTTTGTCTTCTCTCCTTTACAGCCCTTTGCATGGGGCCCCAGCAAGCTTCCCAGTGCAATACATAAATAGTGGCTGTTGGAACCAGGGTGTTAATTTAGCCTAGCCTTTGTTCCAGCTTTCCCACTGGCCTGCCTTCTATCTAGATGGATGAACTGGAGCAGAAATAAGGAGGCAGTGTTCTTTCTTTACATCACACACCTAAGGGAATCTTTTTTTTAGTCTTCTGAGAACATTGAACCCACCTCAAGCTCAAAGTAGCTCTCAATGAGAGAAATCATTCATGAGAAACTTGGAAAGTCTGCTGAACTTCAAAGCCAAGCAGAACCACTGCTGGTTCCCCATGCAACTTTCTCAAGAATCTGAAAGCAGCATTTGGGCAACCAGAATGTTAGACAGGGCTTGGGGCAAAGATAAACAACCACCCTGGCATTCAGACAACACCAACAGGTGGAATCAAACCATCATTTGAAGGGAATTTCTACCTAGATGCATCTTCTGCTGCAGAGGCGACTTTCATGTTTTACTTAGCATTCTCACAGGAAACCTGTAAGTCATACTTTGAGACTGTTGCCTGGAACTTGGGAGTGTTAAAGATGATGAATCAAGTTACCTTATAGGGAAGTTTGAGCCAAAACCAGCTTTTTTGGTTGTTATTTGTCTCATAGACATGTTAAGAATGGATTGCTGGCTCTTAACTGTAGCTTATTCTTTGGCTAGTTATGCAGAAATCGCTACCTTGGATTCCCCCTGAATTTCTGGCTTTCTGATGGAAACTTTAATAGCTCATTAAATGGCATTCCACTCATGTTTCCCAACCTCACTTTCTGCTATTTTAATGTGTGCTTAGGACTTTTAACAAACAATGCCAAATAAAGAGCTATGCTCAGCCACAAATACACGAAAGCATTTTTTTAATAGTCTAAATTCAGTTGATGAGTATGGGAACTATTATTGAAGCAGAGATGTTGGAGACTTGGGTTGAATTCCTACTTCCTGGCTTTGACCTGGTCCAGTCCTGGCCATTTTGTGCATTTGGGGAATGAACAAACAGGAGACTCCCCTTAAATAAAATGTTTTAGAAAAACCACTTTCTTCTCTAAAATACAGCTCTAAATTTTTTTTCCAACTGCTTCCACTCAGAGAATCTGATCTATTGGGAGAAAATAAGGGAGTTGTTGATGGTTAACAATGATAAACATTTATGAGGCATCACAATGTAGATACTAAAGACAAATGGATTCAGTCCTCCCACAGGTGTATATATATTTAGACCACTTCCATGCAAAGAAATATCCAGAAGCTCTTATTAACAGGATGCCTTAAACATTGAAACAGGTGAACATTTTAGGAAAACAGGGAGAGAGAGAAAGAGAGAAAAGGAGCAGTGAAGGGATTTCTTTTTGTTTTATTCTTATTCTTATCCCCAATGACCAGCATATAAGAGGTACTTAGTACGTCACTGTGAGATGGATGAATGAGACAGTTGAACTTCATTGTTCCCAAGTTCATTACAGGCACTTTGGCCAGTGTTGAGACTTCTTGATGACATGATGAACGTGACCAAGCTGATAGCTCCTACTGGTCCCTGAGCAAAGATTTTTGCCTCTCTTCTGCCTGCAGTCAGGGTTCAATTCTCAAAACGCAAATTGGGTCATGACTTTCCAACTGGTTTTGGAAGAAAATAAAGACTCCACCAAAAAAAAGTTTTGCAGGGTCCTTCGATGTGAGCTTCCTGCTTCATCCAGCTGCTTTGTTCAGACTCGTCTGATTCCTCTCTTCTCCCTCATAACCATCTGGCCACACTGGCCTCCTTTTAGTTTTAAAATGTACCAGTTTCTTTCCTGCCTAGGGGCCATAGTACATACTAGTGTTCTTTCTAGACTGGTCTTTTCATCTCTAGATTTAACAAACTCCTCTTCAGCCCTCAAAGTCTAAGGAGAAATATTCCACCCTCTGAGAAATTCTCTCTGCCTCCATTTCAACCAGGCCTCTCTCTTTTTCTTCCTAATAGCCTATCTACCTCTCCTGACTTTTATATCAATTTGTCATCACGTATTTGTGTAGTTGGCTATTTAATAAGCTTCACAGATAGAAGGACTGTGTCTGTTGTTTTCATCATTTTATTTGGCAGTGACTTAATACATACCTATTGGCAACAAACACTAATGGCCTCTAGGGAGTCCTTTAAAATCTAGTTTTTAATATGTTAGTTGTGGTCTGCATTTAGATCGCTGGAAAGCAGGCACTTGTCTTGCTTATATCTGTCATTCCCTTCAGCTGTGTTGATAGGGGAACCATCCCATAAAGGAACACCAGCCAGTGTTATTCCCAACTCAAAGGAACAGATATCCAGCAGAGGATGCCAACAGCCTAAATCCGATGAGAAAACTCTTTACCTCCCTCCCTGCCTACCTTGTTAAGCCAGCTAATGTTCCTCAACAGCTCTGTTGAGTTCCCATTTGTATTTGAAGCTGTGTTAGTGAATGTTATTTTAATTCAGGTGTCATTAGTTTGAAAACACTTTAACTAGCTCTTGCATCAGTCTCCAAAAATATCAGCAGCCTAGCTGAAGATGGCTTCCATGGAGACTAGTTATCTTAAGACTTTTAAACATAAGTCAAAAGGGGAGAAGAAAAGAAAGATACTGACAGCCTTCAGACTACTAGCCTCCATCCTCTGCAGCGTAAGTCCTTCACTGCAGTTTTAGACCAGGGAATTCAAATGGGATTGTTGGTCAGAATGAATGAAGCACCCTGAAGGAATCGTTGTAGTATTTACTCCAAGATACCCTTCCTATCTTCCTAATCCCTCTATAAAAAGAGCTTGAGTTAATTATATATGCAAGGAACAGAAGGTAAAGAAAGTAAAATGCAATTCACCAGTAGAAAGACTTGTGCCCCCTCCCAGCCTGCTAGAGAACTTCACTCTCTGCAGAGCTGAGTGGAAGCATCATGGCTTTGGACTGTCCTTGGGTATTGTTCCCAGACCATAACGTCTGCATCATGAGTCTTAGAAATGAAAAATCTCTAACTCCTAATCTACTGCATTTGAATCTGTCTTTTACAAAACCTCTCCCTCTTGGATTGTTTGCACACTTATCTCAGAAGAAAGATAAAGAACAGAAGGAGAGCTACAGCCAATTACTGAATCACATGTGTCAAACCCTAGTCAATGCCCCTAGACCTACAAAAGAGACCATTAGGTTGGCAGAACTTTTGGGAACTTATCCTCCCATGTGGTATACCCCATGTTGGAAGAGTCAAGCAAACACCTGGCCCAGGTTGACTTAGAAATGAAGGTCTTCGTGTGGATTTCATAAAGTTCATGATGTTAGCAAGTCACAAACTGGCCCCAATGAATTCCTTTGGCCAAAAACTACAAATATCCATGTCTCTGTGACAGACTGAAAGTGGAGAGCTGATGAAAGCTTACTATTGAATATTTCAAAGATACAAGAATTAACTCTTTGGCACTCAGTAATATAATTTGGAAAACATAAATTTCTTTGATTAAAAAAATGAAGTTTTTTGCCGGCGCTGTGGCTCAATAGGCTAATCCTCTGCCTCGCGGCGCTGGCACACCGGGTTCTAGTCCTGGTCGGGGCACCGGATTCTGTCCCGGTTGCCTCTCTTCCAGGCCAGTTCTCTGCTATGGCCCGGGAGTGCAGTGGAGGATGGCCCAAGTCCTTGGGCTCTGTACTGGCATGGGAGACCAGGATAAGCACCTGGCTCCTGCCTTCGGATCAGCGCGGTGCACCGGCCGCAGCGCACCAGCCGCGGCGGCCATTGGAGGGTGAACCAACGGCAAAGGAAGACCTTTCTCTCTGTCTCTCTCTCTCTCACTGTCCACTCTGCCTGTCAAAAAAAAAATGAAGTTTTTAAAAAACTATTTCATTTCATTTTATTTTATTTGACATGCAGAGTTACAGAGAGAGGGAGGGAGAGACAGCAAAAGAGATACGTCTTCCATCCCCTGGTTCACTCCCCAAATAGCTGTAATAGTTGTAGCTAGGCCAGGCTGAAGCCAGGGAGCCAGGAGCTTCCTCCAAGTGTCCCATGTGGGTGCAGGGGCCCAAGCACTGAGGCCATCCTCTGCTGGTTTCCCAGGCACATTAGCAGGATACTGGATCAGAAATGGAGCAGCCAGGACTCGAACCAGCACCCATGTGGGATGCTAGTGCTGCAGGCAGTGGCTTAACCCACCATGCCACAACACAAATCCCTTAAATGAAATTTTATTCACATTAGAAGGGGTACAGTGGTACAGTGGGCTGCACCTGGTACTCAGAGCTGAGGTATTGATAAACAGAAGATCAAACTCAGTTATCTCAGTTACCTAGGAAGAAAAATAAGAAAATTCACTATGCCATTGTATAACCATTTAAAAGGACCTAATGTTGTATACTTGAGGTGGATATCAGAGGAACAATTATAGATTTAGAATCAGTTTCAGTTAATTAAAAACTTATTGAACTTTTAAGACTTTAACTCATATACTTTAAAACCATATATATATAATACCCACTTAAGAGATGAGCCAAGGACCTCAATAGACATTTTTCAAAAGAGGAAATCCAAATGGCCAACAGGCACATGAAAAAATGTTCAGGATCACTAGCAATCAGGGAAATGCAAATCAAAACCACAATGAGGTTTCACCTCACCCCAGTTGGAATGGCTCACATTCAGAAATCTACCAACAATAGATGCTGGCAAAGATGTGGGGAAAAAGGGACACTAACCCACTGTTGGTGGGAATGCAAACTGGTTAAGCCACTATGGAAGTCAGTCTGGAGATTCCTCAGAAACCTGAATATAACCCTACCATTCAACCCAGCCATCCCACTCCTTGGAATTTACCCAAAGGAAATTAAATTGGCAAACAAAAAAGCCATCTGCACATTAATGTTTATTGCAGCTCAATTCACAATAGCTAAGACCTGGAATCAACCCAAATGCCCACCAACAGTAGACTGGATAAAGAAATTATGAGACATGTACTCTATAGAATACTATACAGATGTAAAAAACAATGAAATCCAGTCATTTGCAACAAAATGGAGGAATCTGGAAAACATCATGCTGAGTGAAATCAGACTGTCCCAAAGGGACAAATATCATATGTTCTCCCTGATCAGTGACAACTAACTGAGCACCAAAAAGGAAACCTGGTGAAGTGAAATGGACACTATGAGAAACAGTGACTTGATCAGCCCTTGCCCTGACTATTGATGAACAACTTAATACTTTATCCCTTTTAGTATTTTTTTGTCCTACTTAATACTATTGGTTGAACTCTGTAATTAACACACAATTAGTCTTAAGTGTTGAAATTTAACTGAAAAGTGATCCCTGTTAAATATAAGAGTGGGAATAAGAGAGGGAAGAGATGTACAATTTGGGACATGCTCAATCGGACATGCCCCAAATGGTGCCAGGGGATTCCAATTCAATCCCATCAAGGTGGCATGTACCAATGCCATCTCACTAGTCCAAGTGATCAACTTCAGTTCACAATTCATCACACTGATAGGTCTAAGAGTCAAAGGGATCACACAAACAAGACTAGTGTCTGCTAATACTAACTGATAGAATCAAAAAGGGAGAGAAGGATCCATCATGGGAAGTGGGATACACAGCAGACTCATAGAATGGCAGATGTCCTAAATAGCACTCTGGCCTCAGAATCAGCCCTTAAAGCATTCAGATCTGGCTGAAGAGCCCATGAGAGTATTTTAGGTATGGAAAGCCAAGACACTCTGGAAAAACAAACAAACAAACAAACAAACCCTATATGAGAGATCTCTGTGAGTGAGATCCCAGTGGAAAGAACGGGCCATTAAAGAAGGAGGTACCTTTCTCTGAAGGGAGGAGAGAACTTCCACTCTGACTATGACCTTGTCTAAATAAGATCAAAGTCAGCGAACTCAAAAGGCTTCCATAGCCTTGGCAACTCATGACAAGAGCCTAGGGTGATTACTGACGCCATAAACAAGAGTGTCAATTGTTAAGTCAACAATAGGAGTCACTGTGCACTTACTCCTCATGTAGGATCTCTGTCCTTAATGTGTTGTACAATGTGAATTAATGCTATAACTAGTACTCCAACAGTATTTTACACTTTGTGTTTCTGTGTGGGTGCAAATTGTTGAAATCTTTACTTAATATATGCTAAATTGATCTTCTGTATATAAAGATAATTGAAAATGAATCTTGATGTGAATGGAGTGGGAGAGGGAGCGGGAGATGGGAGGGCTGCAGGTGGGAGGGAAGTTATGGGGGGAAAAACCCATTGTAATCCATAAGCTGTACTTTGGAAATTTATATTCATTAAATAAAAGTTTAAAAATAAATAAATAAAGCAACATAGTATGTAAAAAATGAATGAATTCATGATTAAATACATAAAGAAAATATTATTTCTTCTTTCTAAAAAAAACATATATATAAAGCCTTTTAACTTGTAATAACTCCATCCAAGTAAATGTGCTCTAAAATATTCAAGAATATGACCAATAAAATAAGAGCCCCCTTTTCTTGTGAGGAGCACTAAAGAGGATAATAAGGAGGGCAGAGTGCAAAGTACCCTTATGTAGACAGGCTCAGAATGGAAAACAATTCTCAAGTTCAGCAAGGAGGGGCAAGTGTGAGTGCAAGGGCTGAGTAAATAGCAGAGTACCTGCCAACTTTAGACCTTTCTGAAATTCTTATAGAATCCTTAAAAGAGCTTTAACTATGTTCCCCAAGTGGGTGGGAAAATAGTGCCTTTTGAATATATTTTCATGGAGTAGTATATCTTGATCACTTTCCCAATGAACCAACTCTACTTCCAGCAGAGTGAGGAGGTACCCAAGGAAGCATCAACCCACCCCCGCCTTCCCCAACAAACATACACAAAGGGCCCTTCCACATAGATATGTAAATTCCCAGTATCCTAATTAGCATGCTTTCATTTTCTATTAAGGTTTTTTAAGATAGAGTCTTAAATGCTGACTTGGAACCCTGAGGAGCAATAACCAAATTGAACATTGAGTTGTTTTTTCCTCTCAACTCACCTGTGAGATAATTAAATCCAAAAACAAAAAAGCTTTTGTAAATTTTTATCTCTTGGCATTGCGAATAGGTGAGCAACTTTAGAAATGCGTGAATGACTTACTTAAAAGAAATCTGATTTGTAATAGACTTCGATACTCTTCCCACATTATCTCTGCTGTCTGCTGAGTGGGTTGGTCAGAACCTGATGGGATTTATGGTATCGATGTTGTCTTAACAAAAAATATGGGTTCCTGTTACTTAGGCAAAATGCATTTTAACTGTACGTATACAATAACCAGCTTGTGTGATGGCCAAAAGCTCCCCCGAAGTAGGCAGAAAAAATACAATAGATTCTGCTTTCCTATGAGGAAGTTGAGATACTTACTCAGAGTAGTATCTCTAGGAAATTAACCAAATTTTCTGACTACTATGCTTGCATTATTCTCTTCTATAAAGTTGCCTTATCTGCTTCTAGAAAAGCATTTCTATGAATTCCATATCATGCATTGATATATGCCATGATAGTTAAAAAAATTGTTTACTTGATATGCAGTTTTGCAACAAATGAAAATTATCTTTTAAAATCTGCTGTGCCTATTTAATAACAAGTGAGTTTTTATAGAAGGGTTTACACAGATGTTCACAAAAGGCATGAGGCTAATGTCCTGTATCTGACCAGTCTTCAGTGTGGCTGCTCTCCAAGGTGCTAATATGGAACACATCATTTCCTCAAGAACAGATTTGGTTCCTACTTCTTTACAGAGTGTAGCACTGAAATCTATTTTCATAACTCATCTTCTAACTGTGTTCTCCATATCTACTATGCAGTAGAGAAATAAATCAAAAGCAAACCTTGTTCTCAATAATGTATAAATCCCAGCTCCTGAGTAAATATAGCATGACTTCAAAGAAAGGAAGGGTTTTATCTAGGTTTTGGGAAATAGCTCCTATTTGTAGGTGGAAGTTGAAATATCTAGTATGAGAGTAACAATTCTCATGCAGTGGTATGGAGATGGGAAATCTTCTAAGGAACAGTTTTTGAGTAGAGAGTCAAATAAAATATGATAAAGTCAAAGATGTGAGTAAGAAGTGAATTTATCAAGAACCATTTTTTAAACTTTTGGGGCAATGAGTTTTACAATGATATGTTTTCTAGGTAATATTATATTCCCATTAGTTCCTATCAATTTAATTCTATCATGCTACCAGCGAAGGAACCAGGAAAAGTGAAAAGGATTTTGGAAGAAAAAGACCTGAGTGCATTTCTGCCACTTCTGACTCTTTGACTTTGAACAAGTTACTTAGCCTCTCTGAAATTGTTTCTTTATTGGTAAAATAAGCAATGTTATAAAAACTTTCTCAAGTTTTATAACTCTCTGCTACATCTCAGTAAATTGGGATGATATGACCTGCTTAATGAGATTGCCATAAATATTATACTAGAAAATGTGCATAATATACCATGCAGGACTTTGCCAATATTAAAAAATATAAGGCTCTCTGATTCCAGTGTTACCTTTATATCTATGCAGCAAGATTTCACAGGCTGAGATTTTCCCTTTGCATTCCACATCCCTAGTTAATAATTATAATATTTTAGTTATCCTCATTTGTATTGTCTCAAAATTTCTCTCTTCTCCTGTCCCTGACCCCAAGATAGAATACACTCAAGGTAGTCAAGGCTCTGGAGTTTCTTCTAGGGATTGGTTTGGCTTGCAATGAGTGGTATGTTAATGACACTTTCTGAACCATTTACTTTGGTGCCTCTATTTTCCATCTCAGAGAGAGCCAAAGGGGCAGCAGTGGTTCTTATGGCCTTAACCCAATGACTGGTGATCATGGCAAAGATGTATCCATTCTTTTCCAGAGCTCAAAATTTTAGGATTTATCCCACTGTTTGATCAGAAAATAACCATCTTTTCACAAGTAGGTCCCCCAGGGCAGTTTTTCAGAATCTGGGGGTCTTATCTCTCACTGGATTCTGTTTCCTTCTAAGATGTAGTCACAAACAGGACAAGCACTAATGCATCAGCTATTTCATCTTAATTACGAAGACATGTTTAATAAATCATAGCATACACTGGTCATTTCCTATTGACTGGTAGAAAGTTGTCAGTTACTTATTAACAGTGAACTAAAACACCCCCTAGACTGCACATTAGTACCACATTGGAGGCTTATTCTAGTTGTCAAGGTTAGAAAATCAAAAACTTGAAGAGTTATCTCCTACACACCTTCCACCTGTCTTAACAGTAGTATTCCTTTCAGATAATTTTTTCCAAGACAAACGTGGTCCCAGTCTCTAACAACAGCATGTATTACTAGGTACATGTCTTTGTTTATGGAATCACTCCATGTGTGGCAGAAATTACCACCCTCTGACTCATTTAACTAATATTTATTGTATGATTACACTGATATCACAATAAATAAAAGATATAAAATCTTGTCCTTTGGTGGTGTTATATATAGTAGTATCCATTATTAAGTTAGGGTAAGAACAAAGGAAAAAATAAGTTAAGCACTAAGTGGAAGTGGCAGGTGTTGGGGAGTTATAATTTTATGTGTAATTATCCTGGAAGGCCAGAGAGGCAAGTACTTGAGTAAGGACCAGAAGGGTTAGAGAAGTGGCACATGCAAATATTCCAGGAAAACAGCAATCCAAGGAGAGGGATTGGGACAGGCAAACAGCTGGAGGCAAGAGCCTACTCAGTGGCTTTGAGAAATTGGAGAAGGGTTGTATGAGTCACAGAGTTAAAGTAGGTACACAAGTGGAGGAGGACCTCAAGTTCTGAACACGGAAGGTTTTCAAAGGCATGCAAAGAACTTAAGAGTTTATCTCTGGGTGAGATGGAGGCTACTAGAAGATTTTAAGCAGAGGAATGACATGACCTGACTTATGTTTTAAGAGAGGTGCTTTGGCTCCCGTGTATCCATGTAGTAAGGACTTAGCATCAGGCTTGCCCCTGGATTTTGGGCATACAACCTTGAGCTAAATCTTGTCCCTTCTTTCAGTTCACAGATTCTGCAGCAGCTATTTATACAGGTTGCCAGAAAATGAGGAAATGTTTTGTTTAATTAAACATGGGCAAGCACCATGGATTGTGAATGAGTGGGGCTATAATTTTATCCTGCTGCTAAGTATCCTTCCCATTCCCCATATATTGCCTTCTGTTTACTTGGTGGTAAACTCATATTTCTTAGGCTCAACCATTATCCTCCATAATCTGATGAATAACTCCTTTCTTATAGCTGAACCAAAGCTGGTGTTTATTCAGCCAAAAGTGTTCCATAGCAAGCTATGTTTCATCAGATTTTCAAAAGCCAATTTTTCTTTGTAAAGAAAATTGAAAAATATCCACAGGTGTCTTATCATCATTTGAAAGTGTGGGTTGCTTTATTGAGGATCAATCAAGTCAGGAGTGCTAAAATCACTTCTCCCTGACCCTCTCCAGAATACTGGTCACATCATGTTGTTTGAGTTCTGAGGTAGAATGCAAGTTTTTTGGCCAATGTTGGAGTACATTACCTGGTAACAGAATCCAAAAAGAAGCCTCCCTAATTAGTGTGTAATGCAAAGTCACTAGTTACTGTTGTTGTATCCATAACATAGTTTACAAATCAAATTCCCATTTGTCAGGAGGTGAATATGTGAGTATATGAATATATTCTTCTTATGATGTATATTAGTCAGCTTTTGCTATATATAAAGTATCCAAAGTTCTCAGTGGAGCATTTCATCAGCAATTATCTCTTGTTCAAGTTCAGCAAATCAACTGGTGTGCTCTGCTTCAGGCTATGGGTTGTGTTCCAGCCTACCAAAATGTGGCTTCCATGACTGGGGCATGTTCTTCTCACTATAGAAGTCAGAAGCTCACAGAGTATGTTAAATTGGATGATTGCATCGAAAACAGGATTCCCATGCTCTAATCTCTTGAATCTGTGAATGTGATCTTATTTGGGAAAAGGCTGTACTAATTTACTGAATGTTTGTGTCTCTCAAAAATCCACGTGTTGAAGCCCTAACTGCAAATGTGATGGTGTTTGCAGTTGGGCCCTTTGGTGGGTAATTATGTTTGCGAGAGGGTGGAATCTCCATGAAGGTATTAGTGACCTTACAAGAAGAGAAAAGGATGGGGCCGGTGCTGTGGCACAGCAGGTTAATCCTCCCCCCGTGGCACTGACATCCCATATGGGCGCTGGTTCTAGTTCTGGCTGTTCCTCTTCTGATCCAGCTCTCTGCTATGGCCTGGGAAAGCAATGCAAGATGGCCCAAAAGCTTGTCCTCCTGCACCTGCATGGGAGACACAGAAGAAGCTTCTGGCTCCTGGTTTCAGATTGGCACAGCTCTGGCCATTGCAGCCATTTGAGGAGTGAACCAGCAGATGGAAGACCTCTCTCTCTGTCTCTCCATCTCACTGTCTATAACTCTCTCAAAAAAATAAATAAAATATTGAAAGAAGAGGAAGGGATATGAGCCTTCTTGTTCTCCAGCACATGGAGACACAGAAAGAGAATAGTCATTAGCAAACCAGGAAGCGGGCCCTTACCAGACGGAGAATCTATTAGCCTCTTGATTTTGAACTTCCCAGCTTCCTGGATGGCAAAAACAAACTGTATTGTTTAAGTCACCTAAATGGTGGTATTTCTGTTGTAGCAACCCAAGCTAAGACAGGATCCTTGCAGATATAATTAAGTTTAAAAACTGAAGAGGATTAGATTTGGATCTTTGGTCAAATATAAGTTGGCTGTAGATGTTTGGATTGATTTCTGGTGTTTCTATTCTGTTCCATTGGTCTATCCATCTGTTTCTGTACCAGTACCATGCTGTTTTGATAACAACTGCCCTGTAGTATGTCCTAAAATCAGGTATTGTGATTCCTCCGGCTTTGTTTTTGTTGTACAGGATTGCTTTGGCTATTCGAGGTCTTCTGTGTCTCCATATGAATTTCAGCATCATTTTTTCTATATCTGAGAAGAAGGTCTTCGGGATCTTGATGGGTATTGCATTGAATGTATAAATTGCTTTTGGGAGGATAGACATTTTGATGATATTGATTCTTCCAATCCATGAGCATGGAAGATTTCTCCATTTTTTGGTATCCTCTTCTATTTCTTTCTGTAAGGTTTTGTAGTTTTCATCGTAGAGATCTTTAACGTCTTTGGTTAAGTTTATTCCAAGGTATTTGATTGTTTTTGTAGCTATTGTGAATGGGATTGATTTTAGAAGTTCTTCCTCAGCCGTGGCATTGCCTGTGTATACAAAGGCTGTTGATTTTTGTGCATTGATTTTATATCCTGCTACTTTGCCAAACTCTTCGATGAGTTCCAGCAGTCTCTTAGTAGAGTTCTTTGGGTCCCCTAAATAAAGAATCATATCATCTGCAAAGAGGGATAGTTTGAGTTCGTCCTTCCCGATTTGTATCCCTTTAATTTCTTTTTCTTGCCTAATAGCTCTGGCCAAAACTTCCAGAACTATATTGAATAGCAGTGGTGAGAGAGGGCATCCCTGTCTGGTACCAGATTTCAGTGGAAATGCTTCCAACTTTTCCCCATTCAATAGGATGTTGGCCATGGGTTTTTCATATATTGCTTTGATTGTATTAAGGAATGTTCCTTCCATACCCAGTTTGCTTAGAGTTTTCATCATGAAAGGGTGTTGTATTTTATCAAATGCTTTCTCTGCGTCTATTGAGAGAATCATATGGTTTTTCTTCTGCAGTCTGTTAATGTAGTGTATTACGTTGATTGTTTTGCGAATGTTGAACCATCCCTGCATACCGGGGATGAATCCCACTTGGTCTGGGTGGATGATCTTTCTGCTGGAATAAGGACAGTCTATTCAATAAATGGTGCTGGGAAAATTGGATTTCCACATGCAGAAGCTTGAAGCAAGACCCATACCTATCACCTTACACAAAAATTCACTCAACATGGATTAAAGACTTAAATCTACGACCCGAAACCATCAAATTATTAGAGAGCATTGGAGAAACCCTGCAAGATATAGGCACAGGCAAAGACTTCCTGGAAAATACTCCAACAGCACAGGCAGTCAAAACCAAAATTAACATTTGGGATTGCATCAAATTGAGAAGTTTCTGTACTTCAAAAGAAACAGTCAGGAAAGTGAAGAGGCAACCAACAGAATGGGAAAAAATATTCGCAAACTATACTACAGATAAAGGATTGATAACCAGAATCTACAAAGAAATCAAGAAAATCCACAACAACAAAACAAACAACCCACTTAAGAAATGGGCCAAGGACCTCAATAGACATTTTTCGAAAGAGGAAACCCAAATGGCCAACAGACACATGAAAAAATGTTCAAGATCACTAGCAATCAGAGAAATGCAAATCAAAACCACAATGAGGTTCCATCTCACCCCGGTGAGAATAGCTCACATTCAGAAATCTACCAACAACAGATGCTGGAGAGGATGTGGGGAAAAAGGGACACTAACCCACTGTTGGTGGGAATGCAAACTGGTTAAGCCACTATGGAAGTCTGTCTGGAGATTCCTCAGAAACCTGAACATAACCCTACCATACAACCCAGCCATCCCACTCCTTGGAATTTACCCAAAGGAATTTAATTTGACAAATAAAAAAGCCATCTGCACATTAATGTTTATTGCAGCTCAATTCACAATAGCTAAGACCTGGAACCAACCCAAATGCCCATCAACAGTAGACTGGATAAAGAAATTATGGGACATGTACTCCATAGAATACTATACAGCAGTAAGAAACAATGAAACCCAGTCATTTGCAACAAGATGGAGCAATCTGGAAAACATCATGCTGAGTGAATTAAGCCAGTCCCAAAGAGAAAAATATCATTTGTTTTCCCTGATCGATGACAACTGAGCGCCAAAGAGGAAACCTGTTAAGTGAAATGGACACTATAAGCAACAATGAACTGATCAGCTCCTGTCCTGACTTTAGATGTACAATGTAATACTTTATCCATTTTAGTATTTGTTGTTGTTGTTGTTGTTCTAGTACTATTGGTTGAACTCAGTAATTAACACACAATTATTCTCAGGTGTTTAAATTTTAACTGAAAAGTGATCCCTGTTAAATCTAAGAGTGGAAAAAGAGAGGGAGGAGATGAACAATTTGGAACATGCTCAATCGGACTGGCCGCAAATGGTGGAGTTAGAAATGTGCAGGGGATTCCAACACAATTCCATCAAGATGGCATGTACCAATGCCATCGCACTAGTCCAAGTGATCAATTTCAGCTCACAATTGATAGCTCTGATAGGTCTAAGAGTCAAAGAGATCACACAAACAAGACAAGTATCTGCTAATACTAACTGATAGAATCAAAAAGGGAGAGAAAGATCCAACATGGGAAGTGGGATACACAGCAGACTCATAGGATGGCAGATGTCCTAAACAACACTCCGGCCTCAGAATCAGCCCTCAAGGCATTCAGATCTGGCTGAAGAGCCCATGAGAGTATAGCAGGCATGGAAAGCCAAGATATCATGGGAAAAAAAAAAAAAGACCTAAATGAATGATCTCTGTGAGTGAGATCCCAGTGGAAAGAACGGGGCCATCAAAGAAGGAGATACCCTTCTCCGAAGGGAGGAGAGAACCTCCACTTTGACTATGACCCTATCGGAATAAGACCAAAGTCAGCGAACTCTAAAGGCTTCCATAGCCCTGGCAACTCATGACTAGAGCCTAGGGAGATTACTGACGCCATGAACAGGAGTGTCAAATTGTTAAGTCAGCAACAGGAGTCACTGTGTACTTACACCCCATGCGGGATCTGTCCCTAATGTGTCGTCTAAAGCCAAGTGATGCTATGACTGGTACTGAAACAGTATTTTTATACTTTGCGTTTCTGTGTGGGCGCAGACTGATGAGGTCTTTGCTAATTATATACTGAAGTGATCTTCTGTATATAAAGAGAATTGGAAATGAAAAAAAAAAAAAAACAAAAAACAACCTGGTGTTAAAATGGAAACGGCATAGAAAATTAATTATTTTGAAAAAAAAAAATTATGTGGGATCTCTGTCTTTAATGTGCTGTACATTGCTATTTAATGTTATAATTAGTAATCCAATGGTAGTTTTTTCACTCGATGTTGCTATGGGGGCAAAATGTTGAAACCTTTACCTAATATATACTAAATTGATCTTCTGTATACAAAGAGAATTGAAAATGAATCTTTACATGAATGGAAGGGGAGGGGGAGCGGGAGGGGGGAGGGTTGCGGGCGGGAGGGAAGTTGTGGGAGGGGGGAAGCCATTGTAACCCACAAGCTATACTTTGGAAATTTATATTCATTAAATAAAAGTTTAATTTAAAAAAAAAAAAAAAACTGAAGAGGAGATTATTATTTGCAATTCAAGAGGGCCTGAAATCCAACAACTGAGTGTCCTAAGAAGAGATATAAGAGAAGATGGCACATGAGACAAGGCCATGTGAGATGAAAATGGAGACTAGCATTAGTTACCCATAAACCAAGGAACACCAAGAGTCACAAGAAATTGGAAAAGGCAAAGATGGATCACCCTAACAGACATCAGAGGAAGCACAGCTTACTGAAACCCGTACTTTGGACTTCTAGCTTCCAGAACAATGAAAGAGTTTGAAGTCATTATTAGAGCAACCACAGGAAACCTGAACACAGAGAGATGAGTAACAACAAAGGCTTCAGCATAAGCTTTCAGTTTGTGCACTGTCTTGTCTGTCCACTTTCCATTAGCCAAAGCCAGTCAGTAGGCCAAGCCCAGTATCCATTACAGTTGGGAAATACACTACTCCAAGGAGGCCAGGGAAGCGTGAATGCAAGGGTTATTTTTCTGAATAATATTCTACCATATTTTTGTTTCTTTGGTGACATTTGCAAACTAGTTTTTACTTCCAAATCCAAGATTCCAAGAAAAAATTCAGAACTTACATAGGAAGTTCTAAACAGAACAAAAGGTGCATCACGATTTTTAAAAAATGCAGTAGGCATGAGCTGGGTCCTCAAAGAGTGAATGATTAGGAACTCTAAGGTGCAGCCAGCCTCCCAATATTTAGGTACAAAAGATATTCCCTGAAAATGAATTTCTATCGCTACCTAAACAGTTGACCCTCCAAACTTATGTTCATTAACTGTGGTAAGCTGGGCTGAGATATACTGAGATACACTTTTTCATCTTATTCCTGTATATACATCTTTTTAGGGTGGGACTTGGACTGCCAGCATTAGGATTCCTCAGGGTAATCATTACAGATATTTTTAATATTTATTTTATTTATTAGAAAGGCAGAGTTACAGAGAGAGAGAGATAGGAGATTGACCATCCACTGGTTCACTCCCTTGGCCGAGGCTGGGCCAACCTCAAAGCCAGGAGCCAGGAGCTTCTTCTGGGTCTCCCATGCAGGTGCAGGGGCCCAAGCACTTGCGCCATCCACTGCTGCTTTCTTGGGCACGCTAGCAGGGAGCTGGATAGGAGTCAAGCAACTGGTATGCTGGCACTGCAAGCAGTGACTTAACCCACTATGCCATAGCACCGACCTTTTATAGATTCTTAGGTCTCACCACTCACCCACAAAATCAGACTCTCCGGACATCACAGAAAATTTTGATTCACGTCAACATGTAAGCTCCACTGTTGTTCTCAGATTTTTATCCTAACTTGTTCCCATCACCAACATATTAATGGATGTGAGTGACTCCCTGTCTGTGTGTATATGGGATCACCATCCTAAGCCTCCAGGTTAGGAATTCCTTTGAACTCTAGTGTTATCTTTGTCAAGTTCTTGAATATTTAGCCTTCTATGATACATGTATTTAATCCAATGAAGACAAATATTTCCTTCTACTCTTCTAGAGAGAGAGAGATTTTCCCTCTGCTGGTTCACTTCTCAAATAGCCACAATGGCCAGGGCTAGACCAGGCCAAAGCCAGGAGTCAGGAGCTTCTGCCTGATTTCCTATGTGGGTGCAGGGGCCCAAGCACTTGGGCCATCCTCCTCTGCTTTCCTGGGTGCATTAGCAGGGAGCTGGATTAGAGGTGGAGCAGCTTGGTCTCAAACTGGTGCCCATATGGGTTCTGGTGTCACAGGTGGAGGCTTTACTCGCTATGCCACAGTGCCGGCCCCATACTGTTCTTTACAACCCTTCCACCCATGTCTTCATCTTGGTGCTGCTCTCTTTGATGTTGAGGAAAGATGGGAGAGACTCTCTTTCATCAGACTCTCTTTCCCACTGAATTCTATCAATACTCAAAACAAAAGCACATGGTTTAATTCTAGGGGCTCACAACCACAGGAAAGCCTTCTGTGGGCTCCCAGGTGAGAAAGTCCTAGTCTAAGCCTTATAAGAGTAGGGAAGATAATTCATTTCTATAACTGCAACTACAATAAAAGTGACAACAATTAGCTATTATTGGGCACTTACCATATGCCAGGCACTGGGCTGAACTCTTAAGTCCTTTCACTCTACATCTGCCTGAGGATTAGGTGGTATTATTATCTCCATTTTGCAGTTGAGATACATGGGCCTTTGAGGGTTTATGTAGACAGCCCCAGTTAAATAGCCTCAGGGCTCATTATCCCAGGCCAGATGCTAACTTGCTTAGATCTTCCAGAATTTCACTTGCTGAGTTCCAAGGTAAAATCACCTAAATGAACTATTGTCAAATTTTGCAGATCAACAGAATCCCCCATATTTAATCCTCCTTGGGAGAAAATCTGTAGAAACAGTGAGTAGTGTTGACTATTTGGCTTTGCCCTTGGGCATCCCATTGTTGTGTCTTACTTGTACATCACCTAATCTGTTATTTTCCTGGAAAGACCCTACATGTTGGGTATTTTGGCATGAACTTGAATTTCTGGTGTCGAGTGAGAAATACTAACGGTGTGTATGTTGGTGGTAATAAGAGCAATAAAGAAAGTAGGCCCTTTGAGGAAAGAGATCAGAGAGGTTCAGTGTGCTGTTTGAAATAGGTTAGGGCAGGGCCAGTATCATGGCACTGCCTGTTAAGATGCTACTTGGGACACCTGCAAGCTATTTGAGCAATGGTTCAAGTCCTTGTTCATCCACTTATGATCCAGCTCCCTGCTAATAGGATAGGGAACATCACTTCAATATAATGTCATATGAGCAAAAACTTGAAGGAGTTAGAGATGGAGTCATGAGGCTAAACAGGGACAAGACATCTAGACAGCAAGTAGAGCAATGGCAAAGGGAAAGCATGAAGATCACTGTGCAGTTTCATTTTCAATTACCTTCATATACTGAAGATCAACTTAGTATATACTAAGCAAAGATTTCAACAGGCTACACTCACACAACCGCACAAGGTATAGGGTATTGTTCGACTAGTAGTGTTTTTAAGTTTCATAGTAAAACACATTAAAGACAGAGATCCCACGTGGGGAGCATGTACCCAAGTGACTCCCGTTGTTGATTTAACAATTGGCACTCTTATTTATGACGTCAGCAATCACCCGAGACTCTTGCTATGAGCTGTCTAGGCTATGGAAGCCCCTTGAGTTCACCAACTCTGAACTTGTTTAGTCAAGGCCATATCACAGTGGAGGTTCCTTCCTCCCTTCAGAGAAAGGCGCCTCTCTCCTTGATGGCCTGTTCCTTCTGCTGGGGTCTTGTTCGCCAGGATCTTTCATTTAGATTGCTTTTTGCCACCATGTCAATCTTCCATATACTTTTTGAAGTCCCCTTGGATAGATCATGGCAAAGACTCTAGAATTCATTGTATATTGGGAAGTCTTTGCAGGGTAGAAGCACGATACAGCTACTCTTTGACAGGAATCGCCAAGATGGTTGTGTGAAGAATACACCACAGAAAGTGCAGGGAGAAGCAGAGAAACTGGTGAGAACAACAGTTTAAACTTCTTGTGTCCCTTTGGCATTTCATCCTTCTCCCAGAAATGTTCTCAAGTGTAGGAAAAGTACTTTGGATTGCAAAGAAAACAGTTATATAAAATGCCAGTAGCAAAAAATTATTTAAAAGATAAAACTGTCTTTTATAAAGATAGGTGTTTTTTTATGAAACCATTAAATGCCAGAATCTAGTGGTGAATCTACCATGATTTCAGACATGACAAAGGGTTAAGTATTATTTTGAGACACTTTGGACATCTGTAATGTATTAAAATTTCTATGATTTTTATTGGTAACATCACAGATTATTCCTATAGTACTGGGCTTTGCTACCTACAAAGTATAATTGTAAAAAAGTGTTAAATTTCAGTCAGAGGCTAATGCAAAGGAAGATTTTACGTTCACTGAAGTTCAAGGACCTCCTAAATTCTAGGCATGGACCTAGGTTGAGAACCCTTGAGTGAGAACACCGTTGCTTGTGAAGGGCTGGTCTGGGAGGGCTTTGTTGAGCATTTATTCTTTTAAATCAAAGCACAAAGAAATACACCAAAATGGTCCTCAGTCTCTATAAGCGGTACCTACTGCGGTCAGCCAAGGCCTCACAGTCGGGGAGAGCTGAGTGACCACACAGCAGGAGCAGTGTGACGAATCTCTTTGTCCTTCCTTTGGGTCTCAATTTCCCAATGTGGCAGGTGTCGCTGGTGATACTGCCTGAGATCTCGGGTGCTGGATTCTTGCTTGGCACACAGCCCTCTTGTACTTGTGTCATAGTTGTCATTTGAGAGTTGTTTAAGTGATCTGTACTGGTGGTTCTCCGCACTAGCTGTGTGTTCGGATCACCTGAGAGCATTTAAAATTCCCAAATGGAGACTGCACCCCATATAATTAAGTCAGAGTCTTTGGGGTTTGGACCTAAGGACCAGTAATTTTTTTTTTTTAAGGCATGCTGGGTTAATGCCAATGTGCTGTCACAGCTGAGGACCATCAATCTGTGTGTTCTGTTGAAGTTTATCTTACAAATGTTGAATTCCAGTGGCTCATGAAACAAACTCAGGATCTCAGCCTGGCCGCTTTCCTCAGGCTGGGGCCAGCAGAGTGGTTCCCCAGCTAGTAACGTAAATGGAGCGGAATGAGATAAAGTGTGAAGACTTACTTTTCCCATTTCCTCTAAAGGTAACCAGTGTTGGTTTATGTGTGTTTTCCTGCAGTTATTGACTGCATACATACACACATTGATATGGATGTATTTGATATATATTAAATTGCATCTGTATCTCAATTTACGCAGAGATGTTATACCATATAATTGATAATATTTCTAAAACATTTTGTCAAAAAGCTTCAGTAATAATCTATGAGTGTTCTCTTAATGTTTATCATTTCCCATCCTTTAATATAAAAATTACTGCTGTGAAAATTAATAAATGCAAACCGTACATACTTTCTCAGGTTAAAAAAAAAGAAGACTGCTGTTGCAGTATCCTAATAGGATAGGCTGATGGACTAAATTATGATCAGCTTAATCAGATTTAGAGCGCATTGAGAGAAATCCAATTCATTTTAATACATAATGGCTATTTTTCTAAAAATCAAATTCCCAAGGCATGGCCTATCTGTCCAAATCCTATTTGTTCCTATTATTTATTGTCTATCTGTGATTTCAAGGTCCTGAACTTTAAATACTCCACAAAAGATCAGAAAATCATTTTAAAGAAGGAAAATGGGGGTTCAGCACTGTGATGTAGTGGATTAAAGCCCTGGCGTGCAGGGCCGGCATCCCTTATGGTTGCTAGTTTGAGTCCCGGCTGCTCGACTTCTGATGCAGCTCTCTGCTGTATCATGGGAAAGCAGTGGAAGATGGCCCAAGTCTTTGGGCTCCTGTACCTACACAGGAGACCCAGAAGAAACTTCTGGCTCCTGGCTTCGGATCAACTTAGCTCTAGCCGTTGCAGTCATTTGGGGAATGAACCAGCGGATGGAAGACTTTCTCTCCCTTTGGCTCTACCTCTCTCTTAACTCTGTCTTTCAAATAAATAAATCTTTAAAAAAAATAAACAGAAGAAGGGAAAATGTTTATTCCCATGATTTGATACATACTGGTTGTATACATGTATTGAAATGTCACACTGCACCCCATAGATATGTACAAATATTTTTAATAAGTATATTTGATTTTTAAAAATTCTATGTATAAGTAAAGAAAAAGATAGGGATACATACAATGGCAGTCTGGTGAGCTAGTTGAGGGCTAGAATAATATCTTCTCCCACTGTCTTTACAGCACCAGGAACCCTTGTTAAACTGATGTGAAGTATTTATACCCTGCTTCCAGTCCTGGCTATGTCTTTTTTAAAATAGTTTTCCTTCCTCTAAAATGGAGATAGTGAGATGCATCACCTGTGAAAATCAATGTAAGTAATGAGTTAACTATGGTTTGGCCAAGCCAAGCTCCATAGCAAAGAGGACTGTAATAGTGCTGCAGTTGTCTAGTAATGTTTGTCCCAGCAACAAGCACAACATATTTCTCATCCTTATACTGGGTAGTTTAGAGTATTCAGAAAGGGGGGCAGTGGTAATTAGGAAATGCTACCTTGAAAGAATTCAGGCAGTAAGCCTGGCTCTGACAGAGGACAATGACTCTCAAACCATGGAAATAATAGTGTGAGAGTGAGCTGATAAAATCATTAGTTTGCCCAGAACTTTCTTGGTATATTCATTTTGCCTTAAATCTGATATAAAAACATATAAGTATTATATCATTCTCCTTTATAATAACCCATCATGATTTTATTTTGAGAAAATGTATGCTTATACCAACTCCTTTCCCTCCATATTTTGTATCCCAGGGGATTTGAATGTGACTGGGAAGAAGACAATTTTCTTTGCTGTCTCCCGAACCATTGGTGATTTTTGTTATAAAATGTCATCTTTTTCCACCAAGTTTTCACTTGTTACAATTTAAAATGGGCAAGCAATCCACACTCAGGGAGGAAAAAAGTCTGGGATCTATTGGAAAGTATGACAGCCCCTTAACAATAGCATTGCAACGAGATGTTAGTACTGTAGTTTATAAATAATTCATCGATCCCATGGCTTTGAATAGTTCTGTCAAACTCCACTAGAAGAGGTGGCAAATTATTTTTCAACACAATCATTTGTTTTCATCCATGAAAAATAGTATGCATTCATACTATGGCAAATAAGAATTGAAACTCCAGCCAGGCAATGTGTTAGAAGACTTTTGCCATTCAAACTTCATGCGTACTTGGTGCAATTGCCTCTTGGGCCATCACTGCATGGAGCCACTGTCCCTGTTAATTGTATCAATTTGTAGGTTTGACAGACAACCTCAGGAGTTGTTCTCAAATTCTGCATTAGGCCCAATGAAATGTTTTAGCAAAAGATGGACAAAAACATAGCTTAATCAGAATGTCAAGAAAGTTAGGTATTAGCTTTATGAGACAGTAATTCGATCATGTATGATTTCTTGTATGAATCTGTCTTCTCTTCTGATCATTACAGAAATAAAAATATAATAATAGACAAATAAATGGATGATAGAAGTGGATGGATGGATGGATGATGGATAGATGAGTAGATAGACAGATGACAGGTAGAAAGAGAGAAAGATGAAGGAAGGAAGGAAGGCAGGCAGGTAAGGAGGCAGGGAGGGAGGGGAGGGAGGGAGGGAGGGAGGAAATAGATGGAAAAATGAAGATTGATGGGAGAAAATATTCTAGGTATCCTGAATAACTAGCATGAGATGCAACCTGTAGAATATATCAAAATACATCTTGGTGACTCTAGTGATTTCTTTCCAAACAGAAACTGATTGAATGAAGTCAGAGTAAAGACCTGAAAGATGAGTTGAGCAAGAGGTATTTCCTCCTGATTCTTACCCAAACATCCACACACACAGCTGGACACTATTGAGAGGACTTTGTATGGGCTGAAGGTTGCGAATTTAGCATGATGGAAATGAACTCAACGAAGCAGAAAAATACGTGGATCCTAGGCATTCACTACTGTCTCTCCTATGCATTACTGTACTACAATGTAAAGCCAAAAGCCAGTGTGAATGATGAGCCCTTTACCTTCTAAGATCCTAATCATATGGGGGGGGGGGGCAGTGTTGAATTGTATCTGGACAATCAGCCTTAAATGAGAAAAATCCTGGCTATGATCATGGATCAGCTAATTTGTAGCTGAAAAATAAATCACTCTACCTGTCTGGGCTTCCACTGTGTGCCCCGAAAATCAGGCAGCTGGATTGTAGAACCTACTGGGTGCATTTTGGCTGAGAGTTGTATAATGTACAAAGGGCTTAAGAGTGTAGATGTTTACTAAGCCCTCACATAAATATCTTCTTTGAAAGAATTTATTTATTTATTTTAAAGGCAGAGTTACAGAGAGAGCTTCTATTCACTGGTTGACTTCCAAAATGGCTGTAGTGGCTGGGGCTGGGCCAGGCTGAAGCCAGGAGCCCTGAACTCCATCCTGGCCTCCCACATAGTGGTAGGGATCTGGGTCAGACTCTGCTGTTTTCTTAGGTGTATTAAAAGGAAGCTGGATCCGAAGCAGAGTATCCAGGACTCTAACCAGTGCCCATATGGGATGCCAGCATTGCAGGCAATGGCTTAACACATTACACCACAATGCTGGCTCCTAGTTTTTTTGTTTTGTTTTGTTTTGTTTTTAAACAGGCAAGTGTTATGGGGAGAGTTTAGGAAGCAAGTTGTGTTTTTTTAAAAAAGTTGTGTAGTAGTGACACAAAGTAATGCCATGAGGCAGTCCATGTACTCTCAAAGCCAACTTGGCAGGTAATGGGCTAAAGTTAGACCATGTTACCTATCCCTTTCTGTGAAACTTTTATTAAGATTTATTTATTTATTTGAAAGTCACAGAGAAGAGGAAAAGGGGGTGCTGGGGAAGAAATTCCATTTACTGGTTCATTCCCCAAATGTCCACAGCAGTCAGGATGAGGCCAGGCCAAGCCAGGAGCCATGAACTCCATCTGGGCTTCCCATAGGGGTGATAGAGATGCAAGTTTTTGAGCCATCAACTGATGTCTCCCAGGTACATTAGCAGGAAGCCGCATCATAAGCAGAGTATCCAAGACTCAAATCAGGCATTAATATGTAGGCTGCAGTCAGCCTGGATTTTGGTTTAACCTACTGTACCACATTGCCCACACCTGTGCTGCCACTGTTTAAGTTTTTAGTACAATCAAGCAGGGTTAATTTGGATAAAGAGCAGGAATTAAAAATTAAAACAATATTATTTCTATCAACAGAAAGCTTTCAAAAGTAGAGTTTAAAAGTTTTTCATCTGTTCAACTTTTTCAAAATAAAACTTCCTCATCAGGTACATGTCAGTGCTACATATTATTTTCTCTCTATCCATCCACTTCTAAGATCCTGGCAAACTGTGAGGTCATGGAATGAGGAAGCAAACATATCCATAGATTCTGTTGAAATAGAAATGCCCTCTGAGTAGGCTTCAGAGTTCTGTGCTAAAGGCAAGGGCACTCCCAGGCACACTCATTATCATTTCAGAACACAGCCAGAATGTCCCGGATGAGAGAACCAACTCCAGAAGGGAGGTAGACAAGCCACATTTTCTAAAAGCAAGTTATAAAATATGAAATTGGTTTCTTGAGTCCATGGGTTAAGGAACACTAAAGCTGTGCCTTGAATTAAAGGCCTGTCACTTTCCCTACAAGGTCCTTCTGTTTTCACATGGAGTTTTATGTAGAAGATGAAATAGAAGGGAGAGTTTTCTCAAGATGTGTAGCTTTGAAGAAAAGTGGTTTTGTTGTTTGGTCGTGCAAGGAATTGACTTCAATATATACAGTAGGGTTTACTTCAGTGGCTGTGATATATCTATCTATTTGGTTTTTATAGACACTTATGTTACTTATATTCCTGGCATTTTCGCCAAACTGACCACTCAAAAATTAGGGAATCATCTAATATAAAAATTTTTACAAAGTTCTTCACTTACTTTGTTTTTGAAAAATTCGGTATAATTTGGGCAAAATATAAGACGACCCTCAGTCAATCCTAGGTTAAGATGCCTATAGAAATGCCTGTACACAGTTGAGCTATTTTACATTTATTTTCTACTTCTCTTTGTGCACAGATTACTTATTTCTGGAGTTGTGGCTATCATAATTGCCAAGATTCACTGTCAGGGATGGATTTTTTTAAACATCTCTTTTAAATAAAGTAGTGTACAGGGTGGCGTTGGAGAATCACAAACATAGCCACTGCAAAATGAGAGGGACATTGTCTTTGTATGTACATAGTAAATTTCAAATAGTCAAACCTGGCAAAATACCTGAACTCACAAAGGGGTGCGTGACTAACTGAGACACAGAAGTGATGTAGTCTGGGGAATTGTTAGGGGACTCAGAGTAGTCCAGTGCTCCCATACACACTGATTCATAGATGCAGCCTACAACTGTCAGGGCTGCCATGCTCTGCCTTAGCTACAGAGGGATGTCTCAGCCAAAAATATTCTCCGCCCAGGGAAGCCCACATTCAACGGCTGATGAAGTAGGAGGATAAGGGCCTGGATATTTGGGCCCGACCTTAGGCAAATCTAATGGCCGTATCCACTCCTGGGCTCTCCATAAAGTGAATCATACTGTGTCAGCCCCTTCTTTCTACATAGCTCGATCCTACTTCACACCTCCTCTCTACCTGCCTCCTGAGGATTGGCCCTTAATAAAAGCTCAACAACTGCTTTGCTGGTTTCAGAGAACTCAGCTTCCGTGAGCAGTGTGAGAGGCAGAGAAGAAAGAAAATGAAGAGTCTGTTCCATGCTAGGTATGTATAAGGTATCTGCCAGACAGCTAAAGAGGAAAGCAAGGAAACAATTTTATATCCAAGCCCAGTGCTCAGGGGAAAGGTCAGGACTGGAGATACAAACTGATCGATAGACAACAACTAACAGTCAGTGTCTACAGCATGGGACTAGATATCTTAAAGAGAAAATGACAATAGAGAAGAACATTTGCAAGATTTAAGCCCTAACATTTAGAGGTCAGAAAAAAAAAATAGAATCCAAAAAAGGGGAGGGGGGACTGAAAAGCAGCCAAGGAAGTAAAAGAAAAGTCAGGTGAATTTGATCCTGGACACTCAGGAAAGAATGAGTTTCAAAGAAGTGGTTAGTCATGTCAGTGTGTCGAGGGGTCCAGTAAGATGGGGACTGATTAGATTTGGCATGATGGAGCCATTGTCAACCTGACAGGAATGATTTGGAGGAATGGTCTGGATAAAAGCCTGATTGGAGTGCTTTCAAGATAGACGGAAAGGGAATATGAAGAATTCTTCAGTTTTGCTACAAAAGGGAAGAAAGATATGGAGTTATTGCAGGAGGAGCTACAGTTTAGGGAAATGCATTTTTAAGGAGGGGAAAATGTTTTAAGGGAGGAAAATAATTTTATCATTGTTATCGACATATTGATGTGATCCCACAGAAAGTGAAAAATAGTGACCAAAAAGAAAGAGGAAGATTCCAGGAGGACAGTCTGCGTGGGTGAGAGCCATATGTGTACACAGGCAAAGGAGCCCAGTGGTAGGAGGGACAGGTTGTTCCCTGCACCAGGAGACAGGGAAATTAAATGGGTACAAATGCAGACAGGTTTCTGATTGTTCCTATGTTCTCGGTGAAATGAGAAGCAAGGTCATCACCTGAGAGTATGAAAACACAGCTTGACCTTCTAATACAAAAGCATAACTCTTAACTCCTCTCCAGCCATGCTCCCACTTGATGCACTGATTGCGTGGATTTTGAAGTGTGTGAGATCGGTGCTGCCTCACCTTCCTTCGCTCTCGCAGTAGTTGCATCTGGTTCTGTGTCCATGGTTTCCTGAGTCCCTTATAAGCAAGATTGCCCCGTTGGCGACACGGCAGGGCTCACAGTCCCGCCATCTCTGCAACCTCAGCCTTCCCTTCATCAGCCCTCACAGGCATGGATGTAGTCGCTTTTTCCATTTGCTGGGGTGGGGTTTGTCCTAGGCATTTGTATTTCTCAGGACCCAATGTGTGCCTTCTGGTTCAAATCTCAAGTCCTACAGGGGAAAAAAAATTGATTCCAAATAGAACTATCTAGTAGTTAAATATTTTGGTCAGCTCTTTGAATATGTCTGCTGTCTCCAGGCCTTTTTTTTTTTTTTTTTTTTTTTTTCAGGCAGAGTGGACAATGAGAGAGAGACAGAGAGAAAGGTCTTCCTTTGCCATTGGTTCACCCCCCAATGGCCACCGCAGCCGGTGCACTGCGGCCAGCGCACCGCGCTGATCCGAAGGCAGGAGCCAGGTGCTTCTGGTCTCCCATGGGGTGCAGGGCCTAAGCACTTGGGCCATCCTCCACTGCACTCCCAGGCCATAGCAGAGAGCTGGCCTGGAAGAGGGGCAACCGGGATAGAATCCGGTGCCCCAACCAGGACTAGAACCCTGGAGTGCTGGCGCCGCTAGGTGGAGGATTAGCCTGTTGAGCCACGGCGCCGGCCTCCCGGCATTATTAATAATCACTCCAAACCCTGGAATACACTGAAATGTAGACCATTCGTCCAATGACAGGTCACCACTTTCCACTGAACATTCAAACACATACACACACACACACACATACACAAGATTATTACATGCCAAGCATAATCTAGACTCTGGACTCAATGGCTGATTTGGAAACTTGGTTCTGCCACTCCCCAACAACTGATTATTAAAAACATTTGATAGTTCTGTGCCTCAGTTTCATCATCTCTAAAAGGGAGACATTAATACTCTTGAATCTCATGGAGTTCTTGGGACAGTCAGATGAGTTACGGTGCCTAATATCTTCAACATACCTTCTGGGAAGAAGAGGGAAGGGTTTAGAGGCAGGCATTGGTGCAGGGGTTAAAGTACTGCTTGGAATACTCACATCCCTTATTACAAGATTCAAGTTCTAGCTCTGCTCCAGCTTC
Organism: Lepus europaeus; assembly: GCF_033115175.1. NCBI lineage: Eukaryota > Metazoa > Chordata > Mammalia > Lagomorpha > Leporidae > Lepus > Lepus europaeus. Next base: position 42,819,946 of record NC_084835.1, read on the forward strand.
CAGCTTCCAGCTTCCTGCTAATGCATACCCTAAGAGGCAGCAGGTACCATGTGGGAGACTCAGACTGAGTTCCGGGCTTCCAGCTTAAGCCTGGCCTAGCCCTAGTTATTGCAGGCATTTGCAGTTATTTGCAAAGAGATGGAAGGCCTCTGTGTATATCTGTTGCTGTGTCTCTCTCCATTTCTCTCTGTGTGTTTCTGTCCCTCTTTTTCCCTTTCAAATACAATTTTAAAAATTAAAAGTTAAAAAAAGACAAGGGTTCTGTCTCCAGCAGCAGCTTATGTTATGTCAGAAGCCCTGAGAAATTTTTTTAGAGATAACATCTTTTACTTTCTCCTAGCTAAAATTTTGTTGACCACAGAACCCTTTTGTCACTCATTACATATTAACCCTTACAATATTGCTCTGGAAAACCCACTAAGGATGTATATGTTAGTTTCCTAGGGCTGCCGTGACAAAGTACCACAAACTAGGGGGGGTCCAAACCACAGAAATTAATTCTCTCATAGTTGTGAAATCCAGAAGTCCAAACTCAGGTGCCAGCAGGGCTGTGACCTTCTGAGGGCTCATGGATAGAAGGATCCTCTGTGCCTCTTCTGAGCTCCTGGGAGTTGCACACTCTCCCTCATGTTCCTCGGCTCGCAGCTGTACCACTCCAATCTCTGCCTCTATCTTTGCATGACCCTCTTTCCCATTTCCCCTCTGGTTACCTAATTGATCTCTCCTTATGAGAACATGGGTCATTAGATTTAACTCCCTCGCCCCATTTCAGTAAGATCTCAACTGGATTGTACCTGCCAAGACCCTATTTCTGAATACCGTCATAGTCACAAGTAGCAGAGATCAGGACATGGACATATCTTTGTGAGACACAACCCAACCCACAAGAAGGTATAGGAAACAAATATCTCCAACAGTACTTATTTTTTTTTTTGTTCCCGTGACTGTGCCTTAGTAACTGTCTAATAGGTCTGGGCTCTGATAAGCATGGTAATGGAAAATGCCATGAAATCCAAGCATGTGTTCAAAGGACTTATCTTGTTTCAGCAGAATAAGCTGGTTTGGATGGTGCCTGGTGAATCACATGTGGCATGAATTGTATATTGATTGCACCACGGATTGGAAAGTTTTAAAAGCTTTGCTCACTGCAGGTCCCTTAAGATGCACTGATAGGGCTGACTTGCCATGAATGGTTGTAAATGGAAAAAAGGTATACCAACTTCCATTTTCCCCTAGTTATTCATATAAAGCCCAATCCACACTCCCATCCTTAGACCCTAAACAAAGATTCATTATTATTTCAGTTAACTAATTATTTTAGCTAATTAAAACCTCTCCCTTTTCCTGTTGAAGAACGCAGGCTAAACTTTCGGGAAATAGTTCAGGGCACAGTTTGTTCATTGTTTGCCAGCAACTTTGCCACTGTGTACTCACGGGCTTCTTCATTTCAAACAAACCATATGAATCAGGAGCATTTTAAATGCCTTTGTAACAGGAAAGAAGTTGTTCTCAAAGTGAAATATGGAGTTTGCTATGTCTCTTTGTCATTTCTGCCTCCTGAACATATGCTATTGACAACGCTATGACTATCTCTGCACTTCCAACTTCAGCTTCCAAGTTTTTGTATTTTCTTATAAACAGATGCATTGTTAAGGGGAATTCTTGCTTTGCTAAATGGCATTTTCCATAGGAAATATAATATCATCTTACTCATTAGTGAGTTATTAGTCTGGGAATAAAACAGAGGCAATATCAAATTCTTATATAACCATGATTTTTAGGAAGTGTTATCTGTCAGACTCAAGTTTGGATAATTGTTTCTTGTTTGTTTGTTTTTTTAAAAGATTTATTTTTTTTGAAAGTCAGAGTTACAGAGAGAGAGGAGAGCAAAAAGAGAGGGGAGGGGGAAGGTCTTCCATCCGATGGTTCACTCCGCAATTGTCCACAATGGCTGGAGATGTGCCAATCCGAAGCCAGGAGCCAGGAGCTTCTTCCAGGTTTCCCACATGGGCACAGGGGCCCAAGGACTCAGGCCATCCTCTACTGCCTTCCCAGGCCATAGCAGAGAGCTGAATCGGAAGCAGAGCAGCCGAATCTCGAACCAGTGCCCATATGGGATGCCAGCGCTTCAGGCCAGAGCATTAACCCACTGCGCCACAGCGCCGACCCCATCTTGTTTGGTTTTTGTCATTGTTTTGGTTTTAGGTTCTGGTTTTGTTTGGCTTTTAACAATGTGGTGAAACTTAACATTAGCTATAAGTAAATATATACATCAAATTGAGCAAAAGAATATTGTCCTTCTCTCCTACACACTAGTTGCCTAACTCCCATTGCAGAGTTCATCTCTGTTTTCCATTTGTTAGATGTCCTGTGAAAAAGAGAATATGTATGTGTGTGTGTGTGTGTGTATACACAGGTATGTATTCATATCCATAAATCCAAAACAGTCACAGCATGCTTTGCCTACCATACTGATCTTGCTGAGAATTTATCCTGTAGATAGTTTTAAGTCACATGGAGTGAGTCTTCCAAGATGACTCCCGTGACCTAGATGAACTTGGTATTCGTGCCCTGGTATAGTTTTCCCCCACATTGATAGGGTTGATTAACATACCAATAAGATATTGTGGAAGTAGCAAAGTGAGTACAACCAAGAGTAGGTTTTACAAGGTGTGTTATTATCTCCTTCCTCTTTCTTGGGTCACTCACTTGGAGGTAAGCCAACCACCATACTGTGAAAGCATTCAATAGCACTATAGAGAGGCAAGGAACTGAGACCATGAGTCAGCAATCCTGTGAGTAAAGCTTTTGGAAATGCAGCTTCCAGTTGAAATAAAGCTGGCAAATAATGCAACTTCAACCAACGCCTCATCAACAACCTCATGAGAAACTGAGCCAGTACCTCCCAATTTTTGAACAGCAAAAACTGAGGTAATACATGTTTGTGGGTTTGATCCACCTGTTTAAGTGATTTTAAATAACTAATATGAGTGTATACCATTATATGACATTTATATTAGTAATTGCATGAGATATACTGTAACAAAGAAGCAATAATTCTAAAATACACTGACTTAAATAAGAAGATTGTTTGTCTCCCGTAAGTATCTTAGAGATGTGAGGCACAAGCTGGTAGAGAAACTGTGCTCCATACAATGTTTCAGGGGCCCAGATCCTCCCAACTCATTGTCTGCTGCCCCTCAGATTATGGTCAGAGTAAAGCCGGGTTGCTGTCCTGTGTCTCAGCTTACAGAAAAGATCAAATAAGAATGTTCAAGGCAAGCAATTTTCTTATGGACCCAGGAAAATGAAATTGAACTCATTTGAGAAAAAAAATTATTCACAAATCTACTATTCTTCAGCTGCAAGAAAAGTTGGGAATAGTTATCTAACTGGCCAACTATATACTGAATAAAAAGTGAAGAGTGGATTTTAGGAGAACCACTATTATTCTTCACAGCTTCATAGTGTCCTTTTGTTTATATGTATATACTCTTATTTAGCCAGTCACTGAATGGCAGTCACAGATATCCAGCCTCTTAGAGCATTGTAGAAAATTACCCTGAGAATGAAGAAATGGGAGAAGTTAAGTGAACATCCACATGATAGCTGCAGGAAATCTATATAAAGTATTCAGATAATGCACAGTTTGAATTATCATGGCTTTGGAGGCAACAGAAATTGACCCATACCTGGGTGTCACACTAGAAGCCTATGACAGGAGAGTAAGTGTAAAAGCAAAAGGCACCTTTGTCACAGTTGCTCCGTGAATATTCTTTGAGCTCTCCATTTATTTCGTGTGTAAATTCTAGAGCCCATCTCTCTAAGGGCAGAGTTTTCAAAGTATGGCCTTTGGATCAACACCATCAGAATAACATAGGAGCTTCAAAATACAAATTATTTTTGCTTCATCCAGAGATACTGAGGTTGGACCCAGACATCTGTGTTTCCATAAATCCACCAAGAGGGTCTGTTGCTTGCTAAAGTGTAAGAACAATAGGTCTAAAGACTGACAGTAGTGTGTGCCCCTTACAAGGGATGTGACTTTGAGCAAGCAAGCTAACCTCTTTGCCTTAATTCATCCATCTGGGAAGTAGGCAAAGTAACAGTATCTGCCATTGTTAGATAAGAATTGAAAGAGCTAAAGTATATAAAGCACTTTTAACAGTGTCTGGCATATGGTGAACAGTCAGGAAATACTAGCCATTATTGATGCTGTTGTTATTGTTATGTTCCTGACAAGTGGTTCCATCAGTTTGTGGTTCCACCAATTTGTGGCTCAGAATGACCTTGGGACATTTTATGCGCATGTGAAGTGGCTCTGAGACACGTGGCTCCCTAGAGAGAAAATGGCCACCTTCCCTCACCTGGGGTGGCTCCCCCTCTTTCACCATCCCAGTGCCTCTGAGTACTGATTGTCAGTGACCCCAGCAGCCACCAGATGGCTGGATGAACACTTTATGCAAAGAAAGGTGTGGAGGCCGGCGCCATGGCTCACTTGGTTAATCCTCGGCCTGCAGCACCGGCATCCCATATGGGCACCGGTTCTAATCCCAGTTGCTCCTCTTCCAGTCCAGCTCTCCGCTATGGTCCGGGAGGGCAGTGGAGGGTGGCCCAGGTGTTGGGCCCCTGAACCCGCATGGGAGACCAGGAGGAAGCACCTGGCTCCTGGCTTCAGATCAGCAGAGCACCGGCCATAGCGGCCATTTGAGGAGTGAACCAGCGGAAGGAAGACCTTTCTTTCTGTCTTTCTCTCTCACTGTCTGTATCTCTACCTTTCAAATAAGAAAAAAGTGTGGAAATAAGGATAATATAAGAGTATCTACCAGAAATCCAAGTCCAGCAGAACACTCCTAACAATTTTTCATTTTGAGTTCTGGCTGGATCAAGCTATATGTTAGGTGCTGAGGAATTAGAGGTATAATAAGAATTTCCAGCATGAGTGAAGGTCAGCCTCAGAGATGAAAAGATGGGGCAGGTATGGGACTGAAGTGCTCGGGACCTAAAAGAGAGCACAGGCAAAGTCAGCAAAATGCCCAGTGCCCAGCATCACTGTGTGTGTGTGCGCGCGCACACGTGCGCGTGCACGTGTGCACACCTGCTCTCATTTGGTATTTTATACATGGTGTCAATCACAGACTATTGGTTTCCTTGCCCTGTGGCTTTACATGGTAAAGGCCTTTTCACCTGTTTAACTCAGCTCTCTCTTAAATCAGGACTTGCTGCCTTGCGCTGTTCCCACCAGAGCCACCTTCCTGAAAGACTGACCTTGGGTGCATTGAATATAGAAGGGCAAGTGTGATCCTTCCCTTTGCACGGGGCACTGTCTATAGTGATGCAGTTTCCCTCCTTAAGTTGGCAGGGATAGAAAGTTTGTGGACCCTCTGAGCTTCATGATAAGAATGCCTATTGCCTAAATAATTATCTGGAATTGAGCACAATTGTCACCGGTAGAGCTGTGGCTACTGTTATTATAAGACTCTTGAGAAGTTTGCAGGCTTTCTTTTTATGGAAGCTTTTTTTTTCTCTTAGTGTTGTGGAGCTGTGTAAGCACGAAAAGATTAAAATTTATCTTGAGAACATGATATCCACTTATTAAGTAAGAAAAATGGATCAGGAGCCTACTCAAGCTCAGCTAGTTTTCCAAAAGGAGTCAAACACATCTCCTAAAATAATTCTTCTTCCAAAACAACTGGTAAGGTGAGGGATAGCTCTGACCTCACAACTGGTTTTATCAAAGGACCTCATCATTTTATAAATTTTGGGAATCTGTTGTCTATCTCTCAAAAATTAGCTCCACTCAATCCCACTGAAATTCAGCTTCATAATTTCTCTTCAGGGTATTTGTCCCTCGGCCATTCTTTTCTGTTTGTTTTGTTTAAAGATTTATTTTATTTATTTGAAAGGCAGAGTTACAGAGAGAGGTAGAGGCAGAGAGAGAGGTCTTCCATCTGCTGGTTCACTCCCCAGATGGCCGCAATGGCCAGAGCTGCGCCAATCCAGAGCCAGGAGCTTCTTCTGGGTCTCCCACGTGGGTGCAGGGGCCCAAGGACTTGGGCCCCCTTCCACTGCTTTCCCAGGTCATAACAGAGAGCTGGATCAGAAGAGGAGCAGCCAGGACTAAAACCTGCGCCCATATGGGATACCGGCACTGCAGGTGGCGGCTTTACCCACTAAGCCACAGCGCTGGCCCCGTGAGAGGGTAGTTTTGAGGGTAGTCTTTGAATTTTGTTTGGACCCCAGGAGGCCCTTACTTAGCTGTCTCCATTTTTCAACACACCTAAGACATTACATACATAGTTAGGTTTTTTTTTTTTTCTTGAGATTTATTTATTTTATTTGAAAGGTATAGCAACAGAGAGGCAGAGGCAGAGAGGGAGAGAAAGAGAAGTCTTGCATCTACTTGTTCACTCCCCAGTTGGCCGCAATGGCCAGAGCTGTGCCGTTCCGAAGCCAAGGGCCAGGAGCTTCTTCCAGGTCTCCCACGCGGGTGCAGGGGTACAAGGACTAGGGCCATCTTCTACTGCTTTCCCAGGCCATAGCAGAGAGCTGGATTGGAAGAAAAGCAGCCAGGACTAGAACTGGCGCACATATGGGAATCAGGCACTTCAGGCGAGGGCATTAACCCGCTGTGCCACAGCGCAGCCCCTGTCCCTCAGCCATTCTGTGCCATGTATAGCACCCCGTAATCCATGGGAGATTTGTTCAAGACCCCTCAGTGAGTGCAGGCTAAAATCATGGGTAGTACCAAATCCTGGTCAAGGAGACATCAAAACATTTTTTGTAAAGTGAGATTAAAACAAAAAACTTGTAAATTTATTTCTCAACATGAGGTCCATCAAGTTCAAGACACTTTTTCAGCAGTAATACCAGCCATTTGGTCCACCCTCAAAGAATTAATGGTCCTGGGAATTTAACCATATCAGTGTAGTCCTTTCTACATTATTAACTGAAGAGAAATGGGTATACTGGGAGCCAGCACTGTGGCTTAATGGGTGAAGCCACCGCTTGCAGTGCCGGCATCCCATATGGGTGCGAGTTTGGGTCCTGGCTGCTCCACTTCAGAACCAGCTCTCTGCTGTGGTCTGGGAAGGCAGTGGGGGATGACCCAAGTCCTTGGGCCTCTGCACCCATATGGGAGACCACAAGAAGCTCCTGGCTCCTGGCTTCGGGTGGGCGTGGCCCCGGCTGTTGCGGCTAATTTGGGAGTGAGCCAGCAGCTGGAGGAACTCTCTCTCTCTCTCTCTCTCTCTCTCTCTCTGCCTCTCCTTCTCTCTCTGTGTAACTCTGACTTTCAAATAAATAAATAAATCTTTAAAAGAGAAGAAAAAGAAAAATGGGTGTCCTTTAAAGGCGCTATTTAAGATTAGGAAACATAAAGAAGTCAGAAGACACAATATCTGGTCTGTAAGTTACACTCCTAATGATTCTCCAACAGAAATATCACAAAATAGCCCTTGTTCATTCACAAGAATGAACAAGAACACCGTTGTGGTAGTCAAGGATTCTCTGCAGAAGCTTTCCCAGGCATTTTTCTGCTAAACCCTCAGTTAATTTTCTCAGTCTCTTACTAAGCAGGTGTTATATTTCTTATGATGCTTCCTGAAAGTCAGCATTTAGCATCCCTCAAATCTGTTACCATGACCTTTGCTTTTTAGCAGTCCACTTCCACCTCTTAGTAGCCATGGCTTTGATTGTGCTTTGTCTTCAAATTCATATGGGTAAAGCCACATGACAAATCTTTGATGGAATGCCTTAGGATTATAATCCTGCTTGTTTAACATTTCTATGGAGAGCTCCTTTCTTTGCTACTGGTCCTCTGGGGGTAGCAGTTTTGGCACCTGGTTATTTTTCGGTAAGAATTGTGTGAGCTGGCCCACTTCAGATATCCATGGTGTTGGCTGATTTCCTCTGTTAATTGTCTGTCCTTTTCAAAGAGAGCATGAACGAGATTTTTTTTCTCACAGAGTGATGTGGATGATCTGTCACTGTGAGCTTCATCTTTATGATTGTCTCAGCCCCCCTATTTAAAATGAGTTATGCAACTATAAACTGCTGATTTATTTGGGGCATCATCCCCTTAAACCTTTTGTCAAGCATCAATGATTTTATCATTCTTGTACCCAAGCTTCACCATAAATTTGATGTTTCTTCTGGCTTCAATTTTTAGTACCATTCATGTTGTTCTGATAGGAGCTCTTTTCAAAATGAAATCTCCTTCGTGTCTTGAACTAGATCATGTTCATAGTGGTAAGAACTTAGTATCAGTTTATTTCAATGCAAAAAAAATGTTTGAAATACATGCAGGTTTTTTCATAATACTTTCAGGAACTATTTGAAGACTCTTCATATATACTATGCTTTCTCCTGTACATACATACCAATAATAAAATTTACTTTATAAACTACACACAGGGAGCAGATATCTAGCCCAGCACTTAAGATACCCACATCCTACCTAGGTTCAATTCCTGGCTGAAGCTCCTGATAGCAGCTTTCTGATTATGCAGACTTTAGGAGGCTCCAGTGATGGCTCAAATACTTAGATTTTTGCTGTACTTATGGAAAAACTGGATTGCCTCCCCAGCTCCTGGTTCTAGCCCTGACCCACCCTAATCCATTACAGGCATTTAAGGGGATGACCCAGCAGATGTGAGTTCTCTCTATGTGTGTGTTTGTGTGTGTATGTCTGTCTTTCAAATACATAAATAATTTTTAATTAGGCACAATATAAAAAACAATAATAACTAATAATAAATTAGAACATTAACACTGGTCACAGGTTATATGAATGCAGTCTGTCTCTCTCAAACTATCTTAATGGTTACTTAAACAATGCACTGCAATACTGTTACAGTTGATCCAATAACTGAAGTGGCTACTAAATGACTAATGGACAGATAGGGTATGCAAAACGGATACTCTGCACAAAGGGATGAGGCACATCTTGAGAGAAGAGAAATGATGTAAGACAGCATGAGATTTCATCACACTACTCAGAATGGCACACACTTTAGAACATAGGAATTTCTATCTGCAATTTTTCACTTAATGTCTTCAGAGCATGGTTGATCCTGGATTAACTGAAATTGTGGATAAGGATGGACTACTTTGTGTCAGGTGGGATGTTGTACGGGGGGAGTCCAAGATCTAAGAGGGCTTGTGCATAATGTTCATTGATCTCAGAGAAATGATCCATAGGTCTGATTGGGATAGGCATGGGTTTATTTTACATGGGAGTGACCCATGGCTGCTGATGGTCAGTACTCCACACTGCCTGGTCAAAACGCACAGTATTAAATAGCAAGAACTTAACAGCAGCCATAGTTGATTACTCTGATGCATGGCCAAAGCAGCCTGGTGTTTCCCCCAGTGTTCTGCAAAGAAAGGCTATCAGGTGGGGGGCACAAATTGCAGATATACTGAGCTTTTTTTTGCCTTTTCACCAGATTCCTTAAGACATTTCCCCTAGGGTTGTGGCCTATCTCAGGGGCTTCCTGCTACCTGGCATGTTCTTTCTCACAGGGGAAGGACAGTGGTAGGAGCCTTCCCCAAACAGGGTTAATGTCACACCTTCATTTTCAGTTGGTCTCTGGTTGGCTTAAGCTAATCCTCCCCAGAGGTTGGCTCAAGGGTGAGCATGTGACCAGATGAGAGCCAATAAATTCCCAGAAACATTTTAAAGAAGAGTAGTGTTCCTGAGAAAGGGTGCTCCTGCTCTCCCATTCCTGAAAAAGCACGGTGTGAGGAATTGGAATCTAGTGCTATACAGAAATACTGCTGCCATTGTAGAAATCAAGGTATAGCTAAAGGCAAATGCAGAGCCCAGGTTGAAGGAAAATGCAGGTGGCAGAACACAAGGTGAGAGCAACTTAGACACTGGTGAGGTGGGAGCCTTTGACTGAAGCCATGCCTGAAATCGACTACAGTGTCTGGATCGATGGTTTCTGTTGTGTGATCCCTGGACCAGCAGAGTTAGCATTTCCTGGAAACTGGTTACCAATGCAAATTTTTGATTCCATACTTCAGATTTCCGGAATCAAACCTCTTTTCACATGAGGGTCAGCCCTCTGCAGTTTAACAAACCCTCTGGGAAATTCTGATGCACACTACAGTTTGAGAATCACTGTTGTTGACTGATGCAAGTCAACGTTGATCAAGAGTCTGTTTTTTTTAAACTTAAGTACCAATATTCTAGAGCTTACACTCCCATGAACTAATCCATAACTTTCTTAGTAAAATTGATCTTAATTTGGCATTCATACTTGTCATACCTGTTTCAATCCTTTGGTTCTCATAGTTGGTAGAAAATGAGATGGGCTGCCCTAATTATAAGCCTCCTTACATTGGGTTAGCTTATGCGATGACATCTATGCCTCAGGCCATCCCTCTGTGGGACAAAGAGACTGAAGATATTTTGTGCACAGATTCCTCCTTGTGAGGATGATAAAACGAAAGTGGCCTCCCTGGCTAAAATCCTTCACATCTGGTTCTTCCTGCCACACCTGGTGGCCCATATAGCTGAATAATTAGACCAGCAGGCAGTGAAGTTGGGCAGACTTCAGCTTGAATCCCAACTTAGCTACATTCTAGCTTTAAGACATGGAGCACGTCATTCAAGATTTGTGCCTCCAGATTTCTTTTTTTAGATTTATTTTTTTTTTCAAAAGGCAGAGTTACAGAGAGGCAGAACTAGAGAGAGAGAGAGAGAGAGAGAGAGAGAGATCTTCCATCTGCTAGTTTACTCCCCAAAAGGCACAACAGCCAGAGCTGTGCTGATCTGAAGCCAGGATCCAGGAGCTTCCTCTGGGTCTCCCACATGGGTGCAGGGGAGCAAGCAACTTGGGCCATCTTCCGCTGTTTTCCCAGGCCATGGCAGAAAGCTGGACTGGAAGTGGAGCAGCTGGGACTCAAACCAGCACGTATATGGGATGCTGGCACTGCAGGTAGTGGCTTTACCATTACACCACAGTGCCAGCCCCTAAATTTCTGCATCTGTAAAATTGTGAAACATTACTATTCCCTTTAGATGGCTGGTGTGAGGATTCAGTAAGAATAAAGGTGGAACAGGCTTAGTGCTTGGTCTTCCACGGAGAACAATATTGTCAAATTCATCACACCATTGCTACTGCATCACTGCCTGTATCATGCAATGGCTATCCACATAGGTGACTGTATTGTGCCAAGGAGTGTCATTTAGGATAAGCAGTATTGAGTAATGCAGCCTGCTGATTTCCAGGGCCTCTCACCCAAAGCAGAATGGCTTCACACAGCATATAAAGGAATCTCATGGTCACCTTTGAAGCAGAAGCTGTGTTGCTTAGCCACATCTTCCTACTTCAGGCCTTCATTCTTCTTTAGGGGTTGGGCCTGCCATGGATTAGGAGTTGCTTATATTGCCATCATAGCAATTAAAAGATATTGCCATTCTTATTTTAAAAATATTTTTAAAAAAACTGCTGCAAGCAGCAAGTGTCATTCAGTTATAACTATGCTTAATGCATGTCTGTTCCACACCTAGGAGATGAATTTATCGAGGGTTTTGACTTCCTACCTTCTCTTCCCAGTGGCATGCTGCCTTGGAAGGAGAGGGACCACACAAAACTCAGGAATGGTTTTCTAACCTGATTTCTATGACTTTGCTCCAGCTAATTTCTCTGGCTTTTCAGCACTGCTGTGACTTGAGTGACACATCAAGGGCACTTGCGTGATAGACATTAGAGGTGGCAGAAATGATTCCCAATTTAATAATTACCTGGGTGCAAATACCAGATGTTCCACTTAAGACCTATGCTTTTTGAGCTAGCTATTTAGTCATATAATTCTTCTGTTTATCTATCTATAAAATGGAATTGACAGGTAGGGTTACAATGTTAAACAAAGTAATGTTTATAAACTCTTAGAAAAATAGGCCAGCGCCGCAGCTCACTAGGCTAATCCTCCTCCTTGCGGCGCCAGCACACCGGGTTCTAGTCCCGGTTGGGGCACCGGATCCTGTCCCGGTTGCCCCTCTTCCAGGCCAGCTCTCTGCTGTGGCCAGGGAGTGCAGTGAGGATGGCCCAAGTCCTTGGGCTCTGCACCCGCATGGGAGACCAGGAGAAGCACCTGGCTCCTGCCATCGGATCAGCGCGGTGCGCCGGCCGCAGCGCGCCTACCGCGGCGGCCATTGGAGGGTGAACCAATGGCAAAGGAAGACCTTTCTCTCTGTCTCTCTCTCACTCTCCACTCTGCCTGTCAAAAATAAAAAAAAAATTTAAAAAAAACTCTTAGAAAAATAAATACAAATAATAATAATAACTTGCCATTAACTAAAAACTTGATTTGTACTGCTTAACATAGATAACACCTCAATAAGTATTAATAGTTACTTTGTATGTCTTAGCGGTGTCTACATTTTTTTTTTTAAATCTACGCTTACTTTGTATCTATCTTAAGCACTTGACATTTATCCCAACCATAAACCAATGAAGTATAGAAGTATGATAATACTAATGATGGAAATAATAATTTTTGCACTAGGCACCATCCTGAGCATGATGGCATATGTCACCACAACCTTACTAGGGAGATTTCATTGTAATTTCCATTTTTTAGATGGGTAAACCCAAAACACAGACAAGTTAAGTATTCTATCCAAAGCTACACAGTGAGTAAGTAAAAGAATTAGGATTCCAATTCAGTACTGCCACCCCAACTCCATATTCAAGCCCTCAATTTCCTGCCAACTCAAAGCCACATACATGCTGCCTATGACATGAAGACATCAGTTTCACATTTGGAAGCACGCAAGTGGTATAAAGTATTGGTGCCATTTTTTTTTTCTGCTGGAGAATCGATTCCCATTGGGAGCTATGTGGATGGAATGGAAGGTTTTAAAAGCTCCAAATTTGCTGTGTGACCAACCCCATATGCTCCATGAAAAAGAGGGATTGCTTCTGTAGTGAAAAATGACTCCATTAGTAACAGGCTTTAAAAACTGTCACATCAGCTCCTCCCAGAAGATACTTGTTGGGTAATAAAAAGTAGAGGGTTTTATAGCATCCAATTATATGACAAGTGAGATACACTTAAAGGTATTGAAAAGAAATATTCCAAACATGAACTGAAGAGTATGAGAAAGTAGAACTGGTCCATGCAGTAACCTTTTTCTGAGACAATGAGGAAGGTGAATGGGACATAAAGGATAAGTGTGCAACCTGACTTAAATTTGGTACATCTACATGGAAGCTGTGTGTCTAGTGATCAGGGGTGTGGGGGAAGGATGATTCTAACCATCACTTGCAGGCTGCTACTATGGACCTGTTCTTGTCGAAAGCCCTTCCCAACATTTTTCTGCTCCTTACTAAAGTGGCTTAATTGGACCACTTATTAAACCTATTTTACAGATGAGAAAACCCAATCTAGGAGATAGTAAGCGACTTGCGCAAATTTCCTACTACCTGGGAAAAGCAAAACAGGGCTTCACAGGGAGTTACGTGGACTAGAGAGCTAATGCAATTTATTCCACATCATATTGCCTCTGTAAAGAGAACCCAAATGAGAAATACTAATATTTGAGGCCTCAACTATAGGAGAAATGACTTCTGATTTTCTTGGTGCCACGTCCCATATGCATATATATAGAAATGTACGTTTTTTTTTTTTAAGAGGTAGGGACAAATTAGCATCTTGCTATTATGGAAATACCTAGGAAAAGGTAGCCCCATGGGAAAAATGATGGCATATCCCTTTGGTAATCAGTCCAAGAGAAGTCTTTGTGTATTTATCTTTATTCCCAATGTTTTATGCCAAGCAGACTGCAGAGTACATGATTCATACATGTTTACTCATTTGGTTTGGATTTTGTTCTCCTGGTTCCCAAATCCCTTAGATGGAGCCGTGCATTTTAAGTTTCTTGAACTCTGGGAAAGTGAATGATATTATTCTTTGGTACCTGCTTTTCCCCTCTAAAGAGCAAGCATTACCATGTAGATGCTCAAATAATGCAATAAATACAAACCATACTGTGAATTCTGTTATAGCGAGCTTCAAGTTGTGCACAGAGAACTTGGAAGGACTGAACTGAACACTAATACAAATACAGACTCAAACAGTAACTGTATTCTGGGAAACTTTTACTAAGCCTGGTTCAGACAACAAAAATTGGATATTTAAATTTTTAAGTAAGATTTTACTGGGGCTGGTGCTGTGACGCAACAAGTTAAAGCCCTGGCGTGAAGCGCTGGTATCCATATGAGCGTCAGTTCTAGTCCTGGCTGCTCCTCTTCCAGTCCAGCTCTCTGCTAGGGCCTGGGATAGCAGTAGAAGATGGCCCAAGTCCTTGGGCCTCTGTACCCATGTGGGAGACCCAGAAGAAGTTCCTGGCTTCTGGCTTTGGATCAACATAGCTTCAGCCATTGCAGCCATCTGGGGAGTGAATTCATCGGATGGAAGACCTCTCTCTGTGTCTCTACCTCTCTCTGTAACTCTGTCTTTCAAATAAATAATACAAAAAAAACAAATCTTTTTTTTTAAAAAAGTAAGATTTTACCTAGTTCTTATCCATATAGTGAAAGAAGAAATAACACAAGCTAAAACACTGAACTTTTCCCGACTCTCAGAATCTTTACAATTCATGCTTCCTATCTACATTTTAGGATTAAACCCACTGTAGATTGAAAATAGTACAAGAAAATACATTTGTATTGAATATACCTACACTTATTTTCTTTTCATTGATTCCTAAACAGCACATTATAACTATTTATATAACACATACTTTGGAATTATGAATTATAAGTCATCTAGGGATTATTTAAGGTGTATAGAAGGATATATGCAGGTTATGTGCATGGACTATGGCATTCGTTATAAGCATCTATAGATTTTGGTATTGAAGGAGCATCCTAGAATCAATACCCTAAAGAGACCAAGGGACAACCAACTATAGAACATTGTTGCATTCATCATTAATGAGGAATTAGCACAGTTGCTTGAGCAAGGAGCCAGGAGCTTCATTAAGAAAACTGTCTTTCATTGAGGCTGGAGGTACCTTTTTTTAAGAGGTAGGGACAAATTAACGTCTTGCTATTATGGAAATACCTAGGAAAAGGCAGCCCCGTGGGAAACATGTTTAGTTTTATTTTGCCTTTCTAAAACTGACTTTTATTTTTCTTTGGCCATAGGATTCTAGTATTGCAGGGAAGTTTGGGGTGAGGTGTCCCAGAAAACAGGAGTAGGCTCTGGATTGTCCTAGCAGAGAAGGAGATTCCTGGTAGGCTAAGTAATGATCTCCTGAAGGTGTTCATATCATAATTCCTGCAACCTGCAAATATGTCACTTGAACCTACCAAAAGGATTTTCCAAATTGGACTAAGTTAAGGTTCTTGAGGAGCTGAAATTGTGGCACAGTGAGTTAAGCTACCGCTTGCAACATGGCATCCATATCAGAGCATCAGTTCAAGTCCTGGATGTTTTGCTTCTGAGCCAACTTCCTGCTAATGTTCCTGAGAAGACAGCGGAAGATGGTCCACATACTTGGGTCCCTGCCACCTATGTGGGAGACCAGGATGGAGTTCCTGGCTCCAGGCTTTGATCTGGCCTAGACCTGGCTGTTACAGCCTTCTGGGGGAGTGAACCAGTAGATGGAAAATTTCTCTCTCTCTCTCTTTCTGTCTCTCCCATTCTGTCTCATTCTCTCTCTCTCTCTCTCTCTCTCTCTCTCTCTCTCTCTCTCGGTGTATGTGTGTATGTGTGTGTTTGTGAAAGGGTCTTGAAATGGTAAACCAATGAGCCCAGTGCAATCACAAGAACCCATGTAGGAGGGAGGCCAGAGTGTCATAGGAGCCAGAGGAGAAAACATGATGGCAGCAGAGGTGAGTGGGGAGGTTGCTCATGTCAGGATGGAAGAGGGCCACAAACCAAGGAATGCAGAAATCTTCTATAAGCTGCCAGAGGCAAGGGGCTCAGTCTCTGCTCGAGCCTCCAGAAGGAGCCACATGAGACTGCCGGCCTCCACGAGAGTAAGATAACCGCTGTGTGTTGTCTGAGCCTCCTAGTTCGGGAGACTCTGTCTTCACGGCAGTAACAGGAGATGAACAGGTCTGAGCTCCTCAGCAGCAGCTGCTGGCAAAGAGAGGGTCATCCCCACTGTGTGCCCATCAGATGCCTGACCATCGTCTTTGGCCATTTGCGATTCACCCTACGGCTTTTCCACCACAGCACTATTAACCTCTTATGGCAGACAATTCCCTATAGTAGGAGCAGCCCTGTGCATTGTAGGATGTTCAGCAGTATCCCTGGCCTCCACCCGCTAAAGGCCTGTGGCACCTGTCGCCAGTGGTGACAACCAAAAATGTCTCCAAATAATGCCAAATGTCGCCTGAGGCAGGAGAGGGCAGGAGAGGCAGCAATATTGCTCCCAGGCTGAGAAGCACCGCTCTATGCAGTTCAGGCATTCCTTGATTATAAAATTCCTGATGGCAGTGAGTAAACCATCTTTCTCCCAGGAGCCTAATTCATAAATTAGCCAAATCCAGAGACACACAAAATACGCTTCAGTCAGAGTCATTTTGCTGCTCAATTACAAGGCGAAAAATCTTCGCCTCTAGCCTAGATGGAATCATCTCATGGCTTGTACCAAGAGATGAGACAGGATTTATTTCTGGATGAATCTCAGCTGATAACCCAAGGCAAGTTATTAATCTGCTCAGCCCAGCCAGCTCACACCTTGAGCCTGTTACTCTCAGTAGATGCCAAACAAAGCATCACATCAAACAGAGTGGTGTGGCTTTGCACCCTCCTTCCTTGTTTGGAGGAGTTAATTGGGGATCCTACTCTGTTACTGTTCCAAAAGTCGCAACATGTATTAGGAGGAAATGTGATAAAGTCTGGGCTCCAAGGTGTGGCCTTATCAGAGATAAGGAAGGAAAGCAGACTCTGCAACCCATTTCTCCCCTCTGAGTTGATGTGATTGACAGAGGATACCTGGATACAGAGAGAGAGAAAGAGAAAGAGAAAGAGAGAGAGAGAGAGAGAGAGAGAGAGAGAGAGAGAGAGAGAGAGAGAGAATATGAAGAGATTCCATCTCATTTTCCAAAAGAAATTCCTGTAATGGCCTAGGTAGATTTAGCAGAGAAAGATCAGACAGGAAGGGAGATCTAGGGAGGAGTACGAAAATAAATGTCCATGAGTTAACTCATTAAGTCCAAAGTTTTCAATCTGCAGATGTTTCAACAACATAATATTTATTTCCAAGTTATCAGGAGTGGTATATTTACTGCTCAATTTCACTCTTTAGAGTTGCCCTATATTTAGGATGATGGGACATGTATAATGATTAGCTAGAATGGAAGGGAAGGGGGATATTATTGACTGTGTCCTCCCCCAATTATTGCTCTCTTGATACTCTAACTCCCAAAGTGTTGGTGTTTGAAGGTGGGGCCTGTGGGAGGTCACTGTCCTTAGACGGCCTCCCGATTGTGGAACACCTGTCCTGGAATTAGTCTCTGTATAAGAAGAGAGGCTGATCGGAGGTTATGTGCTCTCCACCATGTGAGGACACAGTGAGAAGAAGGCCTTCACCAAGAACTTGACTGTGCTGGTGGACTCTGGACTTCTCAGCCTCTATAGAGGACAGTGACAAATAAGTATCTGTTGTTTAAATCTCCCAGTCTGTGGTATTCTGTGTTAGCAGTCTGGGCTGACTGAGATAGAAGAACAGCCAAACCACCCAAATTATACCAAGAGCTGGAACACATCTGAGTCTCAGAGAGTGACCCACTATAACTGCCACCAAAATTGGAATCTCTGGATTATTAGTTTTTTTCAGTTACACAAATATGAAGATAAAAATGCTCTGTGACCATGGGCAGATTCTTTGATTTATATGTAGGGACAGGGGTTTTCTGTATTAGAGCATAATAACACCTATCTTGAAACAGCATCCAAAGAAGGAAGAATATATGGAGGTGTAAGGCATGTGATAGGCCCCTCCCTGTCCTCAGTCCCCTCCCTTCCAGCCTCATTCGGGCCCATTTGGAAGACTGGTAGGTCAAGCATGCTGAGCCAGGGTTAGCAGCCCATGAGTGTGAAGGAGGCTGTGTAAACATTTACACCTCATGTGGACAACCAGCAGGCCCACCCTTGTAGGGCTCTCCTGTACTAAGCACATTTGCTAGCTCAGGTTCTTCTAATGAAAGCACATTGGTTCTCCTTCCAGAAGTCATCTCTTTCCACTCTCAGTCCACAGGTTCTCCTGGGGGCAAGTGACACCCAATCTGCTTGCTCTCTCTCTCTCTTTTACTCACACACACACATATACACATGATCTACCTCCAGAAGAGAATAACTTCTTGGGTCTGACCCATGAGTTTATTACCACTTACCTAAACCAGTGAATCCATCTCAGGAATACAATAAGAACTACTGGGAAGAGGGACCCTCTATTCCTACTGAGACCGGGGTTGTAGTATGAACCTACAAATTTCAGAGGTTACCATAAGAGTCCTCTATGAAACTGAAAGTCACTGCAGAAGACATCAGAGGTGAGAGATAGAAACAGACTGAGCATATCAGGTCCTCTAGATGCAGCTGTTCCTGAAGCTAGTTGGTCTCTTGACTTCCAGACATTGGGGCTATAAATGCCTTTGTGTTTAAGCAAGATTGAAGTAGGTGTAACTCACTCCCCACAGAAAAACTCCTGAAAAATACATCCCACCCTCCATAAGAATTTCTGAAAATCACCTTGGGATGAAATTACCTCTGTTCTGGACTACATTTCCCAGAGTCTTCAGTTGCTGTTCAAATGCCACTGGAACCACCCCAGAGCTAATTTGTTAGGGATGTATCCTTATGGTCAAGCTGCCTTTACACATGCCTAGAAGGCTCGCCACAGCCATCATCTCAGTACTAATTAGAAAGTTGTTTCACTCTCTGCCCAACAGTGCCCCAGCCTGCCTGCCACCATCAGAGCTAGGCCATCCGTGTCCATTGCACAAGGAGAATCCTTCCTTCCTGCATGTCTCATGGAGTGAGGGACACAGGGCAACCTTGATTTGCCCAGTTATAAAAGTTCCAACTGTGACTTGCTGCCTAGAGTCCCCCAAACATGAAACAACCTCTCTCTTTTGCTCCTTTTCACAGCCGTCTTTTTTTTTTTTTTTTTTTTTTTTTTTGACAGGCAGAGTGGACAGTGAGAGAGAGACAGAGAGAAAGGTCTTCCTTTGCCATTGGTTCACCCTCCAATGGCCGCCGCGGCTGGTGCGCTGCGGCCGGCGCACCGCGCTGATCCAATGGCAGGAGCCAGGTGCTTCTCCTGGTCTCCCATGGGGTGCAGGGCCCAAGCACTTGAGCCATCCTCCACTGCACTCCCTGGCCACAGCAGAGAGCTGGCCTGGAAGAGGGGCAACCGGGACAGAATCTGGTGCTCCGACCGGGATTAGAACCCAGTGTGCCGGCGCTGCAAGGCGGAGGATTAGCCTAGAGAGCCGCGGCGCCGGCCTACACAGCCGTCTTCTCTCCCAGAAGGCCCAGCCACAGATTAATGAAAGTAAGATTTGAGAAGCTTTTCTAAAGGGAGGTAAAGAGGGTAAAGAAGGCAAGGGAAGCCAAAGCGTAGGGTCTGAATGATCTCTGGCCATGATCTGTGACAACACAGCACTTAGCAAACAGAATCACTAGAGGAGTCTGATTTTATTCACAAAACTTTCCTGATATGAACAGATGTAACTTTCTCTTGATTCTTAGCTGTAAACTTTTAAAAATGTGTCCATAGCAGTAATGAATCCCTTGGACATTTACCCACGCCATGGCTTCCAGATGAATGTGTTAGGAGCTAGTGATTCTTGGGGATGTGATTGACACACCAAGCTGGTCTTGTTCGTATTTGCTGTCAATGTGAGCAGATACCCTCCTGTGGGCATTACATAAAAATTTCTCCATGGGTGCCTCTTTTGGTAATTTCTCTGCATTTCAATTTAAAAGTATTTCATACAAGACAGACTGTAATTTGAAAAGCTTAGACTGATGAAGAGAAGGATGGATAGAGATGCCTTAGTAAGTCTTGCTTAAATAAGTCCAGGAGCATTATTACTGTGTCATGATTAGACCAGTAGGAACTCAAAGAGCTTAGAATTCTGCCTTTCGAAAGCAATGTATAAATGAATTAGCTGTCCTCTTTTCCCTGAAATCACAAACCTGGTAAAGAATCTGCTGTTGGTCTGGAAACCATGGACTGCCTTCTCTCCTTCTCCAGGGCTCCCTCCAACAGCTTCAGAGCTAACGTTTCTTCCTCCAAGCTAAATGAAAATGTAGGCTAGAGGCCTCCAACAGCCTATGTCTCTGGAAATGTGCATGCCCCATGTTCAAGAAAAAATAAGCACAAGCCAACTAGAATAGTTCTGGGTCCCATTTCCAAATCCAAAGAGAATCTGATGGGCAGTAATGCTCCGTGTGATCATCTCTGGTCCAGGTCTTAAGCAGAGGAGTGGCACCATGGGAAACATTGTCATTGGTAACTATTGGGTTATTACGGAGGTAACTCAGAATCACAGAGGGTAGCTTACAATATCTGTAATTTTCAAAATCTCAAACCCCTTCCTTTCTCTGATAGGGCTCATTGCCATCATTAACTTGCTGCAGCTGGGGAGCCTTGCCTGGAGAAAGCTGGTTTCCCTTTAAATTGAGCTCAGCCAACAGTTGCTTTTTCCAATGTAAATTTCTTACAAACAGGCCTTGAAACTTAAAAAAAAAAAAAAAAAGAATCTTGAAACCCCATTAAATAACACAGTTCCTTAGCAGGAATTTCTCCTGGGAAGGGATGTCTTCTATTCAAATGCTGTGTTATGACAAGCATGACAGACTTGATGGGGATCTGTTCTGACTCATGACATCGCTTAAATTAGGTGAGATGGAATGTGTGCAGGCATTCTAAGCAAAGCTCCTCGGGGCCCCAGCCCTATTATTTTTGTTAATAGTTCTGAATTATGACTGTCTTCTCCCGGGAACAATAGCCCCTCTCTCTATACTGGATACATCATGGTAAGTGTGGAATATGTGATTCCTTACTTGCAAGGCCAATTGGCCTGCACACATTAAAGGCTGTTGCATTTTCCTCCCTCTCTGCTTCTCCCAGGCTACAGTTTGCTCATCTCACTACCAGAACTTTGGTCTGCAAAAGTCTAAGTCTCTTCCTGGTTCAGATGTAATCTTCTGCAAAGGGAAAATACCTGGAATGACTTCTGGTCCACACTGCAGTCCTCAAACTTGATTCACAATCAACATCTCTTTGGAGGGGAAGTGCTATACTCACATGTGATCATCATCACTGGTTGTTAGCACAGATGTATAAAATGACGCCTTCATAGCATTGAGTGCATTCTGCAAATTCTTAGCTGTAAGTCAATTAGCCTCCTGATGGAATGAGAAAACTGGAGGCCGGACTTAATTGTACTTTCAAAGAAACTGAAACAATTTAACTTAAGCAAATAATAATTTGTTTTGACTTTTTCTTTATTTTAAGAACTATGAAGAGAAATAGGCAGAGAGAGCTTCTACTTGCTGGTTCACCCTCCAGACACCAGCAATAGCATGGGCTGAGCCTGGTGAAAGCCAAAAGCCAAGATCTCCACCCATGTTTCCCATGTGATTGGCAGGAACCCATTTTTTGAGCCATCACCACTGCCTACCGGGGTCTGTGTTAGCAGGACTTGGGTCAGGAGCCAGAGCCAGAAATTGAACCTGAGGGAGTCCAATATGGGAGAGGGCCATCTTAACCACAAAGCTAACCACCAAGTGCTTTATTAACTCTTGTCAGTGAACATTCCAGCCCCTCCATCCCACCTGCCCATCACGCAAAGCTAGATCTAGGGCTATAAAAATCATTAGAGATCAGTTTCTGTCTGCAACTTGGTTCTGCTTTCCCCATTGCTGGCTCCAGTCTCAGTCTTGTGAAGGCAGTGAGCAGCTGCAGAATCACGTTCTCCCAGCTTCAAGACAGCAAAAGGTAAAATCTTCTCCAATAGATGCAGCTGTGGGGTCAGTCTCTGTGCTCCACGGACCAAGGAACCATGATTGGCTAAACCTGGGCCATAGGTCTGCCTTTTGAACCAGGTGGTAAGGCCAACCATACTTGAACTTTGAGTGCTCCAAGAGTTCAGGTGGTTCCTCCAAAGCCAATCAAGATGCTTTTATGATAAGAAGGGGGAACAGATGTTGGGCAGCATACCAAACGAAGCCCATTTGCAATCTATATTGGTCTTCTTAGGCTCCTGTAACAAAATACCACAGACTGGATGGCTTAAGCAACAGACATTTATTTTCTCATAGCTTGAGACAGTAAGTCCAAGATCAGGGTACCAACAGGGTTGATTTCTGATGAGCCTATTCCTTCTGGCTCGCAGATGGTTGCCTTCTCACTGTACCCTCACAAGGCCTTTTCTCTGTGTGCAAGGCCTGGTGTCTTTTCCTCTTCTGAAAAGAACAGTCCTATCCGATAAGGCCCACCCTAATAACCTCACTTCACCCTAATTACCTCCATCAAGGCCATATCTGCAAATACATTCACGTTGAGGTTTAAGGATTCAACATTTGCAATCTGAGACCGCAATACAATTCAAACAGTCCAAATAGAATAAGTTATTCAGGCAAGGTCAGACAATTAAAAGCAGGTTTGAGACTGGAAGCAGCATAATTACTGCTAAAACAATATTCTCTTTGTCTTAAAGTACACTCTTTTAAAAGCTAGAATGTAAAAATCACTTCCTTCAAGCAGCTTTCATTCTAGGTAAGGCAATAAACAGAATGTATAAAAATATCATATTATAATAAAATGGGCTAAGGAGAAAAATTCAAAGCTAATTGGGAAGAAAGTACATCTGTCCATGAAGTAAGCAGGGTTGACCTAAATGAGGGGGTCACACCTGGAGGATTTGAGGAAGTGGGCAAATTTGTTGTGCAACAGACCGGGGTGGGGGAAAGCATGTCAGAGGGAGACTAGCCAGTGCAAAGGCTCTAAGGTGGGCACATGCCTGATTGACCAACAGAAGTATGAGGCTGAGACGGCTGAGAGGCAGAGCAAGCAAAGGGAAGAGTAAGATGGAATGAGAGCAGATGTAACATAAGGCCATACCATGTAGGCTCATGTATGAAATTATAAGGCCCTCATGTCCCAAGAATCCATCAAAGTATGCTGGGCAGAGGCATGACCGGCTTTGATTTTTGTCTGGTTGCTGGATTTGCAGCACGTTATGCAAGGCAAGGATGGGAAGGTTAGTTACGAGGTGACTGGAACTGGCAATGATGAATTCCCCAGGGACACTGCTGAGAGTCCTCTCCATGGCCGAGGTCTGGGTGAATGCCCAGAAAAGCTGGAGCGAGAAGTTCTGGGGAAAAGTGGGGTCCATCAGCATGGTCAATTCCAAGAGGAGGTTTAGCCAGAGGAGAGCGGGGAAATGAAGCTGCAGCTGGAGGGAGCAAAGGAATAGGGCAAGATGGTTTAAAGGTGACTGAGATGGCCATGTTGTTCTACCCAGCTGGGAAGAATCTCGTTAAAGGGGAGACTCGATAAGTAGGGGGAGGGAGGATGCATTACAGGCGCCGGAGCAGGACGAGCAGATCTCGTGCACAGGGGAAGGTGGAGCTTTCGGAAAACGAGGTAGCCAGATCACCCACAGCGACAAGAAGGAAGCAGAGAACCAGAACACAGTCACCGGAGGGTGAGTCGCTGTGGCGATGGGAGTTGGTGGAAGTTTTCTGGTTATTTCTTGTCTCAGAGAAGGGAATTGCAAGGGCGCTGGCTCCGACTGATGAGCGGGAGTTTGTTGGCTGTTGGAGTAAGGGAGGAGGCATCAGGAGGTCTCTGGGACAGCGCAGAGATGTGAACATAACGCCAGGTCCGCTGCTGAGCACCAGAAGGTGGACCCAAGAATAGGAACACGATGGAAGTGGTTGGTTGTGAGGCTGTGTGTTGAAAGGGGAGTGGGCAGGCTGCAGTCTCGAATGATGGAGGAAGGGTGCTAACTCGTTGAGCCTTGGCAGGCTAAGAGAATAGTGATGCAGACAAACGCAGGCAGGCAAAACTTGGACGCACCGAAGGGAAATGTCTTGTTCTACTGTTTGGTCTAAGCTTGACACTGACCTCAGGCAAGTTCTTCATCCTCGGGTAAATCGGTCTTAGCCTTCTCACTCACACCTCCAGGGAAAATCATTGAACCTCTGTGGAGAGGAGTTGTAAATCACCAAGTGTTGTTCCAACGTGAATACTGGCAGAGTTGGGGAAACATTTCTTTGAAGTGGGATGCTTGTAATCTAGTGATCAATATATGTTGCATAATACATAGGTGAATATTCCTCCAGCAAATAGTCAGATGGATATACATTTTTCCAGAATTAAAAATTCTAGGCGGTCTGAGCCAGCAGCTCCTCAGTATTCTTGCATAAATGAGGGCCCAACAGGATCAATTAAGCTCATTTGTTGACTCATCCTATTAAAATGCCTTCAGGCCTCTAGGAAAGGATGAGCCCAGAATGCACTGTGCTCAAAGAGAAAACCAATGGAGGAAAATATATGAGCAAACCAAATTGGGTCTGAGAGGTAAGACTAGAGTTTGGGAAGACTTAATTTGAAAATTACATAAAGCTTGTGCTAAAAAGAGTGCTGACTTTATCTGTGTGTTCATTATATATTCACAATGTCCAAATAAGCATTGTTTCCCTCAAAGGTTGTCTTTGAAGGTTGGCATCTATTCTGGCAAATACCACACAAGCTGCTGTCAGAACTCAGGGGGCACTCTTTGCACCTGCCAGCATTAGCTCATCTCCTTCTGTGGGAATTTGACTTTAACAAGAAGCTACCCGTTGTTCAGAATCCAAACTAATAAGTAACATGTGGATCAGATGGGAGACTTGGATTTTTAAAGGGGCTGATATTCTAATGTGGCATGTAAGTGAAACCCACACACAATTTGCAAATTCAGATGAGGTGGAAAATCATTTCAAGGAAGAGTTACATTAGAATATATTTGTAGCCTCTTACATGGAGAATTTCACCTCATTTGAAATAACTTATTTTACTGCTCATTATTTAAAATTTGTATGGAAAAAAATCAAGATCATTCTAATTCCCCAGCCAAAATCTACTTAGGATTTGTATTTTTTTTTCTTTCTGAAAAATCTCCTCGTGCTAAGAGTTTGAAAGGTTTTGAGGATTTTAATGAGGTTGTGCTACATAACCTTTTTTTGTTGATTGTAAAATGAGTATCATTCTGTATCAAATATAGAATTGGATACTGTTTTTAAAGGCTGCCAAGTGTCATGTACAGAGGATTCATCACATGATTAACCAGCCCCTGCCTGGTTGTATGTAAGTGGCACCCAGTTTTTTTGATGCCTAAACCTTCCTTAGTGCTCTTGTATTGAGTTAACATACTTTTCAAGGATTCTAGCTTATGGGGTTTATCTAATCATGATTTTAGGAACCTTACAGAAAGGCAAGGTTCTAATAAAAGTATGGCCAACATGTGGAGGGATGCTGGTTTCAATATTGTCCTAATAGCCAGGAGAGGACAAATTCAGTTATCACATATTGGCTTGAGCCCACATCTCTAGGCAGCCATCTCAATGGGAATCCAAATGGCACTTAGAACATAGAATTTCATGACACTGTGAGATGCCATGCTTCTCAGAGCTCATATAAAATACAATGATGAGTTGTCACAGTGAACTGATGGACCTGCTTCTTAGCTATCTAATCCTCCCTCTACATATGCTATAACCAAGACCACCAAGCTCCAGGAAGATGAAGTCACCTGCCCAAAGTCCTATGGCCACAAGGGAGACAGTGGATGGCAGTGAGTCACCTGGAATGGCACTGGAGTGGACTGCCTGCAACCGAAAGCTGCATTCAGTGAGCACTCTAAGCCTCAGTTTGGAAAATGGGCTGTAACACCTGCATCATTGAATATCATTGTAAAGTGCAGGATAGAGTGAATTCTCAGAGCAGTTACTTGACATAATGTTGGAAGAACAGGAATAAGAGTAGTGGAGTCAGTGCTGCCATGGCGATGGCCACATGGTGGTAATAACAGTTTTGACGATGGCTCAGTTGCACAGTGGAATCATGACATGGTAGTAGCACAAAGGCACTTCAGCATGTTCATGGATAGGGGCAGGTTTCTAGACTAGGAGTTAACATGCCTCCATCCCATATCAGAGCTCCTGGGTTCCATACCCAGCTCTGGCTCCGCACTGCAGCTTTCTGCTGATTTACTGACTCCCATGCTGACTTAATGAGAATCCCACTGACAAAACACAGCATTTCTTTAAATTAACAGCCAGACACAAATACAAAATCAAGTGCCTGGGATACATAGGAGATCTGGGTTAAGTTCCTAGCTTCCAGCTTTGGCCCAGCCCGGGTATTAAAGACATTTGGGGAATAAAATAGTAAATGAGTGCACTCTCTCTCCCCGTCTCTCCCCGTCTCTCCCCGTCTCTCCCCGTCTCTCCCCGTCTCTCCCCGTCTCTCCCCGTCTCTCCCCGTCTCTCCCCGTCTCTCCCCGTCTCTCCCCGTCTCTCCCCCTCTCTCCCCCTCTCTCCCCCTCTCTCCCCCTCTCTCCCCCTCTCTCCCCCTCTCTCCCCCTCTCTCCCCCCTCTCTCCCCCTCTCTCCCCCTGAAATATATTTTAAAATTTGAGTAGAAATTAAAAAGTAGAATTATAAAGTAAATTTATTTTGGTGCAAAACAATGAAACTATGCACTTTTTCCATTATACACATTGTCCAAGAGATTTTTGAGGACTCATCATAATCCTGATAGTAGAATTGAGTGTTACTTTGTGATTGTGTAGCTGTTGTGCTGTCTCAGCTACTGTGTGGTAGAATTTGGGCAGAATGCAGGCTAGATTCACTGGTGAGCATTTCTTTCGTTAAGCATGTCTCACTTAAGTTCCCAGCTCGCTGTTTTGAACCCCAGATCAAAGGCATATTTCAGTCTGAGTTGATAGGTACAGGCACATACTGCTATGAGAATTCTAGTCCTAATGTCTTTTCGTGATGAAACAGAACACCAAGATAGTTGCTTGCAGTTGAAGTCATGGTCTAGTTGCCCCTGACCACAGGGAAACAATTATTTGAAGCTGTAAGAGTGGCCATGTGTTTCAGCTATGAAATGAAGATGATGTTGATGACCGTAGCATTTTTTTCTTCATGTGCTTTCTGGACACGGTGAGTTCCTCTTGCTAAGTATGCCTGGGTTTAAATCTTTAAAGGGTAGGGAGGAGAGAATCTGTCCATATGTGGGCAATTGTTAGAATTCTCATGAATATAACAAGTGGATCACACCCAAGGTTACTTTTTCAACTCGTGGATATGGATTTATTCATTGACTCCCCACTGACTTAATGGGACTCACACTGATAAATTATAACACAACATTTTTTAAAATTAAGGGCCAGGCATCCACTAGGGATGCTCAAAATCAAATTAATATCTTAGGACCATACCCAGGTTGTAACTCTGAAGGAGCAAATAATTACCTAGCTTTACGTGGAGGCAGATGGAACAGTAAGAAAATCCTTTCAATGGGAATGCTCCCCTCTGTGCTGCCTCCAGTTCATCTGAAGGTCATTTTTTAAATTAACATCCAATGCACTCTAAAGCAGTGGTGATCATTCATACAATAGTACAAATATTTATCTAATGTATTGTATGTGTCACTCTGCTAGGGATCTCCCTATAAGCCATTGTGTCGGCCTATGTCAGTTTTCCACACTGGGGAAGGCTTTGCCCAAAGGGGACATTGGTAATGTCTAATAAGGTTTTTCATTGTCACATCTGGAGACAGTGTAGTGGGCTGAAGTCTGGGATTGCTGCTCAACATTCTGCCGTGATTGGGAGAGCTCCCCAACAGAGCTATTCGGCGCAACTCCTGAGGCTGGAAAACCCTGGCATCCAAATAGTCCTTCCTCTTGATTGAATTGGTTGCTTCATCCTTTCAGCTGTCTATTGAGCACCTATGATAAGCCATGCTCTGCACTAGGTGCAGAATACATGCAGAAGAATAAGGAACTGTGCTTGGAAACCCAGACTGTATGCCTTCTTTATCAGATCGTAGCTCGGGCATCATCTGGAAAATGCGCATTCCTGAGCCTACCCCACAAGTCCTGAGCCAGAATCTCTCAGAAGGCCTAAGATGTGGCACTCAGGTTTTTGAATTTTTTTTCCACTGATAAATTTCACAAAAGTTTTAACTATGGAAAATGCTACACCGGTGTCACATACCATAGGAAATATTTTAATATGAGAATGAAAATAAACAGTGATAGGAAATATTTGAAATAAACTGAATAAACAAAATCTAATCGACTTTGCGTCTACCAAGTTTCAGAGATGTTAAATTATTTAACACATACAACAACCCTTGTGAATAAATGGTGCTCATATTAAAATCGGTTTCAGATGTGCCACATTGAACACTAGTTGGCTTAGGAACTGATACGCTGAGAGGCTGATGAATTGGCATATGTTTTCTTGGCTAGATTGTGGTAGAATCAGGGCCCAGACTGCACTGTCTGTACTTCCCAGCATAAATGTGTCCCCACCCTCCGCCCAAGTCCTCTGGTCCCTTCCCTTACCTGTATGATCCAGCTGCTCACAGATAGCCCAGCCCTCAGCTGTCCAATAGACCCCTCCTGGGTCAAGGTCTTTATTGGAATCCTAGGTAGAGTTCCTACCCAACTGCTTTAAGTGGCTGTAAATTAATCTATCTAAATGTTTTCAAGAAAAGAAAATGGTTCTTGCAGATGGAGCATCCCTAATCTGAATATCCAGAACTCTGAAATGCTCCAGGATAGCACAAGTGGAAAATTCCACACGAAAAAACTTTTTCATACACAAAATTATTTGAGAGTGTTATACAAGATTAGCTTCAGGCTATGTAAATTTTCTGTTTAGATTTGGATCCCATCCCCAAGAGATCTCATTATATATTTGCAAATAATCTAAAGTCAGGAAGAACCTGAAATGAGAAAGAATTCTCATACTCATTTGGATAAGGGATACTGAGCTTATATTTACAATTCCTGACTGTTCTAAAAGGGTTATAATCCACGGAAAGGCTCAGATCATGTTCTGAGAGAGAGAAGTCCCCAAGTGATTGAGAGAATTCCGCAACTCTTCTTCTCATACATTGTCCGTGTTCACAGAGTTAGGGGCTCACTCTTGTAGGAAGTGAGAAAAACATATCCATGTAAACAAAAGTATAAGAAACTGAAATTAAAACATACAGATAGATAAATGGCATTTAAATCCTGTGTATCTTTAAAGCTTAATTTTTTTGACCCTCAAAGTTTTTCAGTTGCCCCAGAATGCAGCGATATCTTCAAATATTTTAAGACAGAATTTTTCACTGTTTCTCAGAAAGTTTTCCCTTTGTCATCTAGAGGTAAACCCTTTGAGAAACATGGCTTTTTATTTCCTGGGGTAACTCAGGGACCCAGTGAAGGCTCAGCTATGAGTTGTGGTCTGATCATTAAAAGGGATACATTTTTTGCCTTTTTGGCAATGGGAGTGGGAAGCTAAATAGAGTATATAAACAAAAAATGTTATTTTCTAGATATGAAGATAGAGTATTTGGGTGTCTACCCAAAACATGTGTCCTCCTAGTGATAAGTCCAATCATACAATTGAAGTATTTTTAATAGGGTAAATTTTCTTCCTAATGGAAGGTTTCCCAACATGAAAATGGGAGGATAAGTTTTTTTCATGACACTCGGTTTGTTACCAGCACATCAGTCCTGTTTGCATCTTTCTGGTGAGGATTTCAGCTGCTCACAACTCCCCCATTGAAAGAATCCGCATCTACTCTGTCAATTATGGTCCAGCAAGCAGAGTTAACCTGTCCTTTGAGGGACACAGGAATTGATGCCTGCCCCTGATAACTCCGCTCAATTTCTTTCTGTGGGTCAGTTTGAGAGAATTGGTTCTACAGGGTGGAGGAAGCTCATCAGTGGGGCCATGGGCTGAGTGCGTCACGTCACTCTACCCCATGTCCCTTGGGAAGGTGTGAGACTAGGGCCAGTAGCGGCCCTAACAGGGCTCTCCCTGAGTCCCAGGGAGGCGAGTTCCCGGAGAACGGGGCTCCACTCCACGCGAGGGCAGGAGATGCCACGGGCCCGCCCCAGGTCCCAGCAGATGCCTCCTTAGCCGGAGCTAGGAACAGACTCAGGGCCAGCGAATTGGTTCTGATGACCAAAAATGGTTCTAGAACTTTCAAATAAAAATAACAGTAATGAGGGGCATATAAGATAGTACATTAGAAAGGGAGAGGGAGCGGGAGAGGGGAGGGTTGCAGGTGGGAGGGAAGTTATGGGGGCGAAAAAGCCATTGTAATCCATAAGCTGTAGAATTGAAGACAACTGTTGGTTTGGAAGCAGGCAATACAGTGAGGTGGGTGCTGGTGGTGTTAACTAGAAAAGGAACTTTAGAGATAGGCTACAACTCATGTAAACTTCGTGGATAGGACAATCAGTGTATCCAAAGAAACTGAGGAGGTGTCCTGAATTCAAAATCAAAGACTTGAAGGAACAACCTCCATGTCCTGAGAGCCCACACCCTAAACACTTGGGAAATATCAGAGAGGCATAGTTACATAGGCCTGTAGGCTAAGCCTCTGAGTTTGGGTGAACCCATTGTCTTATGATTTTGGGATAGCTAACGACAGTGCTTGTGTTTGCATGTCTGTGTCGCTGCAAGGGACCCGTATCTGTGCACACAGCAAATAGTGTGGGGTAATTGTTGGCCATTCTACAGAAAAAAATTTTCTAAATCATACATCTTGGATTCAGAGCTACTTAGGTAGAATACATCCTGGTGACCGTTCTGTATTTGGCAAGATGCCTGACCCAGGAGAAAAATAAAAGGGCTTTCTTGCAATTGACACTGTGATTTGCACAGATCAACTTGACTGTAATCAGTTTTTTCCACACAAGGACTTCCAATAGGTGATTAGGTAATAATTGTATTATCTGACCTATGCGTGGAGATAATTCACTTGACTCAACCTTAGGATGAATTTTGGAAGATACAATACCAGTGATACCAGAAGAGAATATGTGAGATAGGAAAATATTTAATTATTTTAAACCACTATTTTAATTTTTTTAATGAAACTTTTAATGAATATAAATTTCCAAAGTACAGCTTATGGGTTACAATGGCTTCCCCCTCCCAAAACTTCCCTCCCACCCACAACCCTCCCCTTTCCCGCTCCCTCTCCCCTTCCAATCACATCATGATTCATTTTCAATTCTCTTTATATACAGAAGATCAGTTTAGTATATATTAGGTAACGATTTCAACAGTTTGCCGCCATATAGCAACACATAGTGAAAGAAAAAAAAATACTGTTGGAGTACTAGTTATAGCATTAAATAAGAGTGTACAGCACATTAAAGACAGAGATCCTACATAATATATTTTTTTAAAAAAAATAATTAATTTTCTATGCCATTTCCAATTTAACACCAGGGTTTTGTTTTTGTTTTTTTTTTTTTTTTTATGGCCCTCAAGTCAGCTCCCCAGCCCTATTAAAACAACTCCTTCACCCAGAGGACCAAATCCCCCTCCCTTCTCCTGGTATACCATATAAAAGATAGGCACATGAAGTGTACAAAAGCAGTGAAAGTGATATAATTGTGGGTGTGGTACACATGCAAGTAAGAAATCCAACCAGTCACAAATTTCCATTGTATGACCTGCCTACTGCTACAGTTCTCAGAACTGATGAAATGCTCAGACACTAAGACTTTTTGTTATAGTAATGAGGTAAAAAATGGGAAGCAACACAAAAGGCAGCCTTTCATTACAGATTTCTTTTTGACAGTTGGGTCAAGTTGAAGAATATTTTATTTAAAGATATGCAATTGGTGTCCACGGTTTGGAAAAAGAATAATTTCCCAAAGTATATGCAGGCTTTTTGACTGCCTTGTCTGATAAAGTACCCCAGTGCCAGTTTTTTGTCTGCCTGAGGCTGAAGGACAAAACAAGACAATTATTCCATCCTGTGTTTGGTTATTGTTACTGATCTGTAGCACCAAATACATGAGTGGTGTTTGGAGTAATTGTTTACATAGCTGAAATCCACGTTAACTTGGAGTAAATGAGTTAGTTAAGAACATGATGTGTGGCACATCAACCAAACCTGCAGAAGTAGAAATCCACTTGGCCCTTGTTGAGGCCTTCTCAACAAGGGAATGGTTTTTGCTACAAATGTGTAAAAACTTAAAAATGTAGTCCTTTGAGGCAGACTTGGGATTTCATTCAAAAAATGGTTACTTGACTTTTAGGCCCAGACATCTGTGTAGCAATATTGAGTAAGCCCTTGCTTAAAACTGGTGTAGGTATTTTGTACAGCACTTGGGATGCCCACATGCTACATTGAAGTGTCTGGGTTTATAGAGGAAAAAACCCTTTCTCTGCATCTGCCCTCCTGATGTGTCTCACTTTTACCCTTTCCCCTTATTTGCTATTTACAGCCATAAGATTGCAAGCGGCCAGTGAATATGAAATAAGAAAAGCTAAAACCTTGGAAATCACCATGAACTAAAATCTAAGAATGGTAGTTCTAGCAAAATGTGTAAAACTTGCATACACAGGGGACATGACTTTTTTATAATCAAGACATAAAGCAAATCAGGGTGAAGTGAAGGGATATGTCTTTGAAATAACAGTATTTCTGATTTATTATTTCCTACATTTCAAGCTAATTATCTTTGTTTGAGGTAGAGAACTGAAAAGATACTACTTAAAAATTAATAGCAACTTCCTTTGTAATATTTTACTTTTTGGCAAACTTCACCATTCATTGATTCCTTAGAGAGTTTTAATTGTTGGAACTCTAGAGAGCCAGTTTTTATGTGGCACCAAGCTAGTTGCCTCAACTTAAGATCAGGAAAGGAAAACTGAGGTTTTGTCTTAATGCAGTCATATTTAAATAAATGTGTGATATATATAAAACATCTTCCATATATAGACAGTTGTTAAGGCATTAAATGGTGATGGTCAGAAGTTAATCTCTGCAATAACTTTGGAGCTATAATAGACGTTCTGTGTGCCTTTTTACTGTGGGAGCAAACTTCTTTGCAGCCTCAGTTTTCTGATCAGTAATATGGGAATTTTAACACCTATCTCGTGAGATGAGATACCTAGCATACAAATGATCAACCTTTTGTTGCTATTTTTCTGTTACTTCAAGAATATTTTCCTTCTGACATAGAAGGACAAGGGATTCAACTACTGAGCATCGAAGTATGGAACTGCATAATAGGTAACATATCGAGTCCATCCATCCATACCTACAAAGGTGTGTCTCCAGCCCTGTTCTCACAACTAATGAGGATTTGAACTAAGTTTCTGTGGACACCAAACTCCCAGGCTCTTACCTATTCCTGTGTAGTAAAGGTGGTCAGTGACAACTCCAGAGTGTCTGCCATGGGAGACAGTGATAGGCATTGAGGATGGCAGCACCTCCAAAGGCTATGTAGCTTGCACATGACCACTTGGTGACAATCCAGAGACTGAGTCCCACCTGTGACTTCAAGTCTTGGAGGTTGCAATTCACACATGCAGGGCTTTTTCAGGTCCAAAGGTCTCAAAATAAATGACTCCTCTCATTTATTGCAAGTATTTAATTACCATGCATATCATTATAGATGATATTTACTTTCTAAAGAACAGTCAGCCCTCCCTATCCGATGATCTACCTCCATGGATCCAACTAATCACCAACTGAAAATATTGGGGCACAAATTTTATCTCTACTGACCATGTAAAGGCTCTTTTTTTTTCTGTCATTATTTCCTAAACAACATTGTAAAACAGCTACTTCCACAGCATTTGCATTATATTAGGGTCTAGATATAATTCAGGGATGATTTGAGTATACAAGAAGATATGTGTGGGGTTAGATGAAAATACTGAGATTTTATAGAAGAGAAACTTAAGCATCAGCAGACTTTGGGATTTGTAGGATCCTGAAACCCATCTCCTGCTGACACCGGGGATGATTTACAAAGTATGCTCTTCTAAGTGATACTGTCTTCTGTATAAACTCAACAAAAGAGCTCACTGTGGATTTTTTTTAAGGGGAGCAAAAGTTTTCATCTATGGAGATGCACACTACATTCTCTTCTCCCCAGGAAACAGCCATCTCCTTGAAAAGCGCTAGAACTGGAAGAAATTGTCTGAAAAATCCATCCCTGTATCTTTCATTCATTGCAATTCAGAGCTAACAGCTCTTGTGACTCATGAAGTCTGGAAAACACAAAGCCCCATTTAGACATTAGACAGTAGACATCCTTCTGTTGAGTGCTGTCTTTAGACATGTTTGACATAGATAATTAGATAATTACACATGTCAGTCTACTCTACATGTATGTACCAGACACTCCCTTTGTATGGGTTGGCCTTGGAAGAAAAATCTCCCAATGTTACCATCTACTTTTTTCCCCATTTGATGTTTTCATCATCAATAAGCTGTACTTGAATGTTGAAGATCATTGCTATCATGCATGATAGGTGAAAATCTAAATATTCCCAAGCCATTTAGTAAGTCTGCTAGAAAAACAGCAATGAGAAGAGACACAGCAGTCTACTGTAATTGTCAATGGGAAGAGAAATAAAACTATTCAGCCGTTTGGTTGGGTTAAATCTGTTGTATAATCACAGATGTTTAGAAACTTCCTTAAAAATGACTAAATTTTATCTTGAGGTGTAATGTAATTACTCTGACAACCACTGTTATACTCTGTGTATGAGCTTGAGTTTTTTAGATTCTACATATAAGTTAGATTTTACAGGACTCGACTTTGTGTGTCTGGCTTACTTTGCACAATGTTGTGTAACTTCATCCATGTTTTGCAAATGTAGAGATGATCATTTCAAGGCTGAATAGTATCCCGGGGTGTGTGTGTGTGTGTGTGTGTATGTGTGAGAGAGAGAGATTTGTTCTATTTATCCATAAAGAGACACTTATATATTTCCATATCTTGGAATGCTTCAATGACCATGAAGGAACAAATATTCTGTAGCACCTTTCTTGATTCGCATGTTAAATTATCCTTGCAACCATAATAAAACCTATTTGATCATGGTGTATAAGCCGTTTAAGATACTGTTGAATTCACTTTGCTAGGTTATGTTAATTTTTTTTTTTTTTTTTTTGCTTCTTTGTTCACCAAGGATATTAGCCTACAATGTTACTTTGTTCTGGCATCTTTGTCTGGCTTCAGTATGAAGATGAAGCTGTCCTTATAAAACTAATTTGAATACATTCATTCTTCTTGAATTTTTGGGAATATTTCTGAAAGAATTTGCATTAACTCCTTTAGAGGCTTATTACTAATAAATTTAGTGAAGCTGAAAGCTAGAAAATCAATGTGAAAAATTCAGTTGCATTTCTATATGTAGAAAAAAGTAATTCCACTCAAAATGGCATCAGAAGGAATAAACTTTTTTTTTTTTTTGGACAGGCAGAGTGGACATTGAGAGAGACAGAGAGAAAGGTCTTCCTTTTGCCATTGATTCACCCTCCAATGGCCTCTGTAGCCGGCGCACCACGCTGATCCGAAGGCAGGAGCCAGGTGCCTCTTCTGGTCTCCCATGGGGTGCAGGGCCCAAGCCCTCCTTGGGCCATCCTCCACTGCCTTCCCGGGCCATAGCAGAGAGCTGGCCTGGAAGAGGGGCAACCAGGACAGAATCCGGCGCCCCAACCAGGACTAGAACCTGGTGTGCCGGCGCCGCAGGCAGAGGATTAGCCTATTGAGCCAAGTGCTGGCCTGGAATAAACTCTTAAAAACCAAATTTTTAAGAATGTTTTATTTGGAAGTCACAGAGAGGGAGTTTCTCTCATGGTTTACTATCCAGATGGCCTCAACGAGCAGACCTGGCCCACACCGAAATCAGAAGCCAGGGGTTGGTTCCTCACCTGAGTGCCAGGGGCCCAAGAACTTGGACCATTTTCCACTGCTTTTCCAAGCCATTAGCAGGCAACTGGATTGGAAGTGGATGAGCCAGGATTTGAACGGGCATGTTTGTGGGATGCCAACATTGCAGGTGGCAGCTTTACCTGTTCTGCACCAACTCCAACGCCTAGAAACAAATTGAATCAAGGTGATAAAATATTAAATTGACTAGCACAACTAAGTGAAAAATAATCTGTATTTGTGTTTCAGAATCAATATTATCAACATGTACATTCTACCCAATGCAATCTTTTGATGCAATCCCTAACAAATTCCAATGGCATTTTTCACAGAAGTAGAAAAACATCTCAAGTTCATACAGAACTGATTGTAAATACACCTGAATAGCTAAAACAATCTAGAGCAAAAACAATAAACCTAGAGGCATACCATTTCTTGATCTCAAACTATATTCAAAAGCTATAGTGATCAAAATAGTATTTTAAAAGGACACATAGACCTTTAAAAGGACACACAGAACAAAACAAAGATCCTAGAAGTACACTCACATGTAGTAGATGCTTAACTAATTATTGACAAGGGTACCAGGAATACTCTATGAGGAAAGGATAATCTCAATAAATGCTGAAAAAACAGATGCCCATATGCGATAAAGACTTAATTGTCAAATATAAGACTGTAAACATCCTAGAATATAAAGAAAACTTCACCTGATAAGGATGTTGACAATGATTTTTTTGGATAGAACAGCAAAACCACAGATAACAAAAGCAAAAATAAGTAAGACTATATCAAATTAAATAGCTTCAACTAAAACTTATACAATTCTGCAAATGAGAAATTGACCTGAATGTCTTTGGGGTAAAAAAAAAAATTGGGGAGGGCTGTTGATTTCTGCAGATTCCAGAGGAGAATCTATTTCCTTGTTCATTAAAAATGCTGTCAGAATTCAGTTGCTTACAATTCTAAGACTGAAGTTCTAATCCCCCCATCTTTTTTTCTTTAATTTGGTGTCAACATGTAGTACTTGTACATTTTAAGGTGATACTGTGCCATATACCAATATTTATATGTAGCATAGATGAGCCAAACCAGGCAACTAGCTTTTCCATTCCCTCATATTTTCTATGTGTTTCGATCCTTGCTGCTCCACTGTTCCAGTTCTTCACACAGTATATAATACATTGCTTGCTGTCTCTCAGCTAAAGACTATTCTTAGCTTCTGAAGGCCACCTACTTGCCTTGGCTAGGGCTTGCTTCCTCTGTTTTCTAAGTTAATAATGACAGGTCAAGTCCCTCTCAAACTTCAAATCTCCTGTCTCTCCTTTCAGAGTACAATTAAATGAGATGATTTTGACCAAAGATCGCTATTCTAAATTTGAAACTACAAATCTGTCTTCGATTAAATTATCAAATATGCTGTTTCACTTTTAAATTCTTTTTTGTTATATAACTTTGACTTACTTGCTCGGTATAAGGTTTAATTATTGTATATTTAAATTACAGAAATAGGGGCTGGTGCTGTGGCTCACTTGGTTAATCCTCTGCCTGCGGTGCCAGCATCCCCTATGGGCACCAGGTTCTAGTCCCAGTTGCTCCTCTTTCAATCCAGCTCTCTGCTGTGGCCCGGGAGGACAGTGGAACATGGTCCAAGTGCTTGGGCCCCTGCACTTGCATGGGAGACCAGGAAGAAGCGCCTGTCTCCTGGCTTCAGATCAGCACAGCGCCAGCCAGGGAGGCCATTTAGGGAGTGAGCCAATGGAAAGAAGACCTTTCTGTCTCCCTCTCTCACTGTCTATAACTCTACCTGTCAAATAATAAAAAAATACAGAAATAGACTAACAATGTACTATTTAATGTCTGTCATTTCACTATAGATTGACATAATGAATGTAGGATTTGTATAATCATTTTCTGTTAACCCTCTTCTCCACATGCTTTTCCATTTCAGCCTGGCTGACCCTTGATCTTATCAGAGTAATTCCTTACTCAATTTTGTATTCATACCATAGAGCTTTTTTTTTGACAGGCAGAGTTAAACAGTGAGAGGGAGAGAGAGAGAAAGGTCTTCCTTTCCGTTGGTTCACCCCCCAAACGGCCACTACAGCTGGCACGCTGCTATCTGAAGCCAGGAGCCAGGTGCTTCTTTCTGGTCTCCCATGTGGATGCAGGACGCAAGCACTTGAGAGCTGGACTGGAAGAGGAGCAACCGGGACAGAACCCAGCACCCCAACTGGGACTAGAACCCAGGGTGCCGGCGCCGCAGGCAGAGGATTAGCCAAGTGAGCTGTGGCAACAACCTGTACCGTAGAGCTTTGATATGCACATCCAACTGATAGGCTCCTCCCCAGACATCCTCATGGTTCCCTTTCTCACCACCGTTAAGCTTTTGCTTAAATATCATTTCCTCAGTAATGATGTACCAAATCTCATTATTTGAAATTGCAATCCAGCTCCCTTTGACTCCTTCTAAATTCATGTTCCTCATGCCCTTGATTTACTTCCACTTTCTGAAATATTTTTCCAGGATTATTGTTGATGTCTTCCCCTGTGTGACTAGGATATAGTCTCCACAAGAGCAGGAACCTTTGCCATTGCATTCTTGAATGAATCCAAATACCTAGAAGAGTGAGTGGGCCGATGATATGTTGAACGAATGAATGAATGACTTTTCTGGTACAAATTGATGCTTTTTAAAATTTACTGGAGACTGGGTATTCTTAAAATATCCAAGCTTCCATCGAGAAAAGCCTGATAGATTTACATTGATTTGTGACTTCTTTGCATCCTCCAGTAAAACTCAGTGGTTGCTGCTTTGTGTACCCAACCTGAATGATGTAGCCAGCTCCTATCGCTAACGGGCTCATAATAACCACGTTTCCCTTCAGAAGAGACAATCACTACATGAGCTAAGGCATTATCCAGGAAAGTTAGGTTGTTTTGAAGTCTTTGATTACATTTTTTATAAAGAACACTTAATTTTATTTTTTATCCAGCTGTACAATATAAATCTATGTAGCTTTTCTTGCATTTTAGGACAAAAAGTCTATTGCATAAAAAACTTCTCTATTGAGAAATCCAAGATGGCGGAATAGGAAGGGAGCACATTGATATTCTTCGGCAAGACACAGGTTAATATAAGTGGAGATACTGCAGGGTCAAGGAAGAGTAGGGGAAGAAACAGCAGCGGAAACTCTTCTGGAACTAGTGATTCACAGCGGACCTGCGTGGAGAGCGTGGGAGCCCAAGTTCGGGACACCAGCAGCAGACTCAACGCACCAGCGCTGGAACGCGAGGTGAGCCGAACCTCCATAGCCCGAGACACCAGCGGGCAAGCGGAAAGAGGAGGCTAGAGGGAACGAGGCTTGAAACTCCGTGGGGAAAAGTTCACCAGGCTAACTAGAAGAGAGAGAGGGAAAAAAAAGTGACCGAAACGGACACGAGTTTCTCTCTCTCCGCTCACCCCTCAAGGGCGAGCAAGACAAAGAGCAGGCGCCATTTTGGACATACGTCATAAGCAGGGCGACCTCAGGTCTGCACTGGCCCTGAGCTTAGCAGAAAAACCTGACTTTGGGGGGAGGGGTGAAATAACAGGAGATTAGCATCTAACTTGGCAACCCAGTGGGAGACTGCAGGAGAATTGGAGCCCACACTGAGGGCAGCACAGATTCCCTGTGTGGTCCTTGGGAAAGAGCTTCCAATCTCTGGCTCCTGTAGGTATATCATTTGCCTGCTAACTACCTCCAATTACATTCAGCTGTGCGGAATTACTTCCCTTTTGAATCAACAAAAGAAAGAGACACTTACGACACCTAACCTGGGAGTGTCATCTTGACACACCCTCAACCCTGAGGAACCAAACACAGCTCTCAGTCCACACCCATCTCAAGCCTCTAAGGCTCCACTAAAAGCAGACAGTCCACTTAATCTAGAGTCATAGTATAACAAGAAAAAAAAAAACACCACAGTGAAGAAACCAAATATCTCCAACATGCCAAACAACAAACGCAAAAACCAAGCTAACAAGAACAAGGATGACACTATGATGCCCCCAAATGAAAAAGACACCCCAACTCAAGATTATGAAGATGATGAGATAGAAGAAATGCAAGAAGCGGATCTCAAAAATTTGATACGAACATTAAGAAGTTCTCAAAAACAAATTCTTGAACTACAGAAATCCTTAAAGGACAAGATAGAAAATCTCTCTCGTGAAAGTGAAATATTAAGGAGGAATCAAAATGAAATGAAACAACTAGTGGAACAAGAAATGGTGATTGTGACGAGAAATCATAATGAAATGAAGAATTCAATAGATCAAATGACAAACACATTAGAGAGCCTTAAAAACAGAATGGGCGAAGCAGAAGAGAGAATATCAGACTTAGAAGACAGAGAACAGGAAAGGAAACAGGCAAACCAAAGAAAAGAAGAAGAAATTAGAAATCTAAAAAATATTGTCGGGAATCTACAGGATACTATTAAAAAACCCAACATTCGGGTTCTAGGAGTTCCTGAAGGCATGGAGAGGGAGAAAGGATTAGAAGGCATTTTCAGTGAGATACTAGCAGAAAATTTCCCAGGTTTGGAGGACAGAGGCATCTTAGTACAGGAAGCTTATAGAACCCCTAATAAACATGACCCAAAGAGATCCTCACCACGACACATCGTAATCAAACTCACCACAGTGAAACATAAAGAAAAGATTCTAAAAGGTGCAAGAGAGAATCGTCAGATTACTCTCAGAGGATCTCCAATTAGACTCACAGCAGACTTCTCATCAGAAACCTTACAAGCTAGAAGGGAATGGCGAGACATAGCCCAGGTACTAAGAGAGAAAAACTGCCAGCCCAGAATATTATATCCTGCAAAGCTCTCATTTGTGAATGAAGGTGAAATTAAGACTTTTCATAGCAAACAGAAACTGAAAGAATTTGTTGCCACTCATCCTGCCCTGCAAAAGATGCTTAAAGATGTGTTACACACAGAAACACAGACACATGGTCACCAATATGAAAGAAGGTAGCAATGTGTTAAAGTAATCTATTATGTTCTCTTGATGTCTGTTAAATTCTAATTGTTCAAAAACAGCTGAATTTTTATTAAGAGCTATGGGTTATTTAACTATGTGCTTATTTTCAAAGACTTGAATAATCACCTTGTAACAATGATCAAATTTGGTCTATGTTATGTCATGATTTTAAGGAATCTTAGTTCAACCAGATATTTTGGATTTTGATATTGGTCTATTATGCTATGTTATATGTGCGTACATATTGTATGTCCACATGGGGAAATTTTATTAAGAGTTTTATTTTAAATGGCTTTTAGATAAGATTGTCCATAAATTTAAGCTGCTAAAATCAATCAAAGATACATTTTAATTTGTGTGACCTGAATCTGTGTATCATATGTTTTAAACTTGTTGGTAGAAAGAAACTAAAAACATTTTATATGGTTGTGCTTAAGTTTACTGGTTAAACAAACTACACCATCTTAGATATTTAAGAGGTGTTTTCAAATACATGATTCTTAAAATTTATAGAAGGCATTGGACCTTCTGGTAAATGTTTTATTAAGTTCTTATCTAAGGGTTGAAATGGTTTGCTAAGTATTCATGTAATATTGCTATTGTTAGCAAGTGATCTAGGACTTGCTCCCTCATCTCTCTATTCTAAGCCCAACTTGTTCTTTCATTTCTCTATTCTCTTCAAGGTAGGGAACTAATTCTATTATGAAGGAATCTGTAGGACGCACAATTTAATCTTTAGACCTTATAAAAGAGATGGCTAACATTTTTCTGTAATAGCATAGCCAAAATAAGAGCTTAAATAATAATCTCATAGCTAGATTCACATCGCCATCAGCGAAGTATACAGTAAGTAGGAAAAAAAAAAAAAAAAAAAAAAACCTCCCTTTCAGACCAAAGGGAAAGAAAGTTTTAAAGTGAGAATATAATTTTCCTCATGGGCATTGTCTACCTTAGAAAAACTACTACAGAACATGCCTGTGACTATAGACTTGTAGTTCAGGCCACCGAAGATTAGAGATGGGACATGGGCACTCTCTTGACTTGCATCCTCTGGTCTGCTTTAACACAAACCAGGAGGAAAAGAAAGCTAGGCATCAGAAGCAATGGGCGGCAGGCCTATTAATGGCTGATCTGTACGGTGATCTGCCCTCAAGGAGACCCAACAGGCCAGTCCACTGCAGTGGCTTTCAATGTGGTAAGTCTGGGCTTCAGCAGAAGTCAGCTTGTGAAGAGCCCTGGCAGCTCTGCCAAGAGTTGGGTCACTGGAAATGGACCTGCCCTGGACTCGAAGGATGCCCAGGTCAGAGCCACAGATCTTATTGGCTCTAAGCTGAAAAGCCCTTCACTCAGCCCAACTTCCAAAGTGACCACTGCAGCTGAGGGGATGGTCAAGTAGGGTCAGCAACATTGCAGGCAGAACTGTAAATTTCTTGTTAGAGATGCCACCTGCCTTTACCTGGCCAGCTCTCCTCCCAGGCCAGCCAAGTAATGAAAGTCAACAGAGTGCCTTCCCCTAGGAGGTTCACACCTCCCTTAGGATATACCCCATGTGAAGAGATAGATAGGTCTGGGCCTCTTAACTTACAAGGCCTAAAGCCCACCAGATTATTATCAAGCCCCTTCTATCAGGTTCTATTTGCCTCTCAATCAGAAAACTTAATTGTAGCTTAGACAGCACCTTTCTTAGCTCCTCTAATAATGACTCTGTCCTTTGTTCTAGACCCTGTCTAGCGCACTTGGGCCTCATTCCTTTGTAATCATAACCTCTACTCTACCACCAATGGCTCTACTCCCAACCTGTGTGTACTGATGGTCCTCTTCCCCACTTAATGCTGTATAATTGTTCAGACCTGGTAAATGCCACTCTTAGGATCATTGGTTACTATCCTCACTCTGTCTTTTATGACCTTTTCTAAATATGATCAGAGTCGGGGAACTTGGAAGGCTTCCATAGCCTTGGCAACTCATGACGACAGCCTAGGGTGGTTACTGGTGCCATAAACTAGAGTGTCAATTTGTTGGGTCAACAACAGGAGCCACTGTGCGCTTGCTCCTGATGTGGGATCTCTGTCCTTAATGTACTGTACATTTTGATTTAATGCTAAAACTAGTACTCAAACAGTATGTTTCACTTTGTGTTTCTATGTGGGTGCAAACTGTTGAAATCTTTACTTAATGTATACTAAATTGATCTTCTGTATATAAAGAGAATCGAAAATTAATCTTAATGTGAATGGAAGGGGAGAGGGAGCGGGAGAGGGGAGGGTTGCGGGTGGGAGGGAAATTATGGGAAGGGGAAGCCATTGTAATCCATAAGCTGTATACTGGAAATTTATATTCATTAAATAAAAGTTTAAAAAAAAAAAAACTTCTCTATTAAGATATTTGTTATTTTGTCTTACTGCACTGAATAAGACATCCAGTGCAGCACTGAATAGCAGCCATAGTAACAAGCATCACTAAGTTTTTACCAGCTTTCATGGCTGTTTTTCAAATTTCCCAGCAAAAGAAGACTCCATTTATGTTCATAACGTTGATTTTCTTAACATTGATTTTTTTCTTTTTTAAATTTTTTAGGTTACACAGTTTGATGTATTTCATACATACAGATTTAGGAACATAATGATATTTCCTACCTTACCCTCCCTCCCACCCACAATCTCACTCTTCTTCTTCCCTCTCCTATTCCCACTCTTAATTATTAGATTTATTTTCAATTTACTTAACAATCATAAGGTTAACCCTACACTAAAAGTTTAATAAATAGTATGAAGGAAAAAAAAAATGTGTTCAACAGAAGAGACAAGGGCTAAAACAGTCATCTAATCTCAAAATGTCCATTTCATTTTAATATATTACCTTTTAGGTACTTTACTAGTTACCACAGATCAGGGAAAGCATATAATATCTGTCTTTTTGAGACTGGCTTATTTCACTAAATACAATAGTTTCTAGTTGTATATCCTGTGTTTTGCCACAAAATTGTTTTTTTAACAGCTGAGTACTATTCTATAGTATATACATACCAAAATTTCTAGTCACCAGTTGATGGACATCTGGATTGATTCCATATCCTAGCTATTATGAATTCACCTGCAATGAGCAGGTAACTCTGTAATATACTGATTTATTTTGGTTGGGGTAAATTCCCAGGTGTGGGATAGCTGGATCATATGGTAGATTTATATTCAGATTTTGAAGTATCTCCATACTATTTTCCACAGTGGCTGGACCAGTTTACATTCCCACCAACAGTGATTTAGGGTACATTTTTCCCACATCCTCAATGACAATGATTTTATTCATTGTTTTACCAAGATTCCTAGTTACAGTCTTTTGTTTTATTCTGTCAAATCTCTTTATAGCATATGGATATATAAAATATTTTTTAACCTGGCCCCAAGATTGACAAAGCGCACTGGTTTGTTTTTATGAAGTCATATTGGAACACAACTGCACCCATACATTGGAATGATATCTGAGGCTACTTTTGTGCTACAGTGACAAAGTTGAGTACTTGTAACATACAGTCTACCCACAAAGACTTAGCATATTTACTGGGCTGTAAGATAATGTTTCCTTTACTTTCTTGATATATTTGACAGACAGTGGCACAAAGTGAGGAAAAGATACAGATCCCACCCCCTGGTTCGCTCCACAGTGCCTGCAGTGGCTGGGGCTGACCCAGACTAAAACTGAGAGCCAGGAACTCAATCCACGTCTCCCACATGGGTAGCAGGGACTCAGCTGTCTGAGTTACCCCCACTGTATCCAGATTCTGCCTTAAGAGGAAGCTGGAATCAGGAGGTGGAGCTGGAAATCAAATCCAGGTACTTTGATATAGAATGCTGCATATTACATTAATAAAATTATGAATCCTCAAACATTGTTAC
Source organism: Lepus europaeus (assembly GCF_033115175.1). Lineage (NCBI taxonomy): Eukaryota > Metazoa > Chordata > Mammalia > Lagomorpha > Leporidae > Lepus > Lepus europaeus. Next base: position 42,864,827 of record NC_084835.1, read on the forward strand.
CCTATGAAAACTGTAATGTCATCTTGTTAATTGATTGAAATTTTTTTGGTAATATTTTCTTTTGGATTTTTAAATTGTAAGGAAATGGGTGTCTAAGTTTTCTGTACTATTAAGTAGAAGGTTTGGAATTCGTATCATGTTACTTTGGTAAAGATAAACTGGAACTGTTCCCATCCATATTAGTCAGCTTGGGTTATATAACAAAATGCCACAGCCTGGGTAGCTTCCACACCAAGTGTATTTCTCACAGTTGGGGAGGCTGGGAAGTGCAAGGTCAGTTTCTAGGCTGACTCAGTGTTGTTAGAAGGCTTTCTTCCTGGCTTGTAGATGGATAACTTCTCACTGGTACAGAGCGGGAAAGAAGGAACTGAAAGGAGAGAGAAATCTCTCATCTCTATCAGTAGAAGACCACCTGCATTGAAGAAGCTTCTTCAAAGTCTTCCACGTGGGTGCAGGGACCCAAGGACTTGGGCCATCTTCTGCTTTTCCGAGCCATAGCCGAGAGCTGGATCAGAAGTGGAGCAGCCAGGACTGGAACCAGCACCCACATGGGATATCTTCAATGCAGGTGGTGGCTTTACCCACTACAACACACTGGCCCCTATACAGCCTTTCTTATCATTTAAAAATCTCTCCTAAGGACTGGCATTGAGTTGCAGCTAGTTCAAGCTGCCTCTTGTAGTACCAGCATAACAAATCAGAGGACCAGTTAGATTCCTGGCTACTCCATCTCCTATCTAGATTCCTGCTAATGCACCTGGGAAGACAGGGGAAGATGGTCTAAGTACTTGAGACCCTGCCACCCACCAGGAAGTCCCTGATGGAGTTTCTGGCTTTTGGCTTCGGCCTGGCCCACCCTTGGCTGTTGTGGTCTTCTAGAGAGTGAACCAGTGGATGGAAGATACTACTTTCCCTGTCTTTCCATCTCTGTCACTCTGTCTTTCAAATAAATAATTAACTTTAAATATCTCTTCCAGAGATGTGGTTATTAGCTCTATCTCATTCCAGCATTATCTTTTGTTTTTGTTTTTTAATTAGGACTTAGAAATATCTGGTCTACTTCATTGAACTTTACACACATCTAGCTCTTGCAGCTTCCTCTCAGGTCCCTATTTTTGCTTTCCGGTAGATTGCTTTATGCTTTAATCCGAGTTTTCTCAAACTTCTTGTCAGTTACTCTATTGTTCATTTTATATCATTGAGCTGAATGCTTAGTTCTTGTGTTTTCTCAGTGGAACCATTGAAAACTGGGAGTTTATCTCCTCTTTGGAATTTGATTCCTGAAACACTATAGTAACTGTAAGTCTCACTCACAATACTTTGCCAAACCCTATCCTTGTTGAAATGCCTGCTCTTTTCATGTGGCCCTGTAAAGGATGACTCTGACCTAGGACTCATTAGGATGTTTAGTTTTCCAATGGGATAAACTTGGACTCAGTTGCACTTAGATGCGCTTGAAAGTGCTTCTATACAGTGATGTATTTGAGGTTTCTGTATTGATGTTTTAGTCCCAGTGCCTCTCTTGGCCTCTGAAAACTCAATGACAGTTCTCTAGAACACGTGAGACTGTGTGTTTCCCCATCCCTTACTCTAAGCACTTCCTTGCTGTAAGTAATTCTACTCATGGAATTGTGGCAGAATGGCTTTACAACTACTTAAAATGTTGTCTCTGGTCATGATAGAATCGGTAGGGGAACAGGTTTATGAAATCCTCAGGCACATAGTCACAATACAAACTGTCTATATACTCAAGTTCTTTTTTTGTATACAGTCCACTGGCATCCTCAGCTTATCACAAGGTATGGCATTGCATGGGTTATTCAGTCCCAATTACTGGCAATAAAAATCTAATCCATGATTGTTTGGGCATCTTTTCTACATAATATTCCTGTTTATTTCTTTATTCTAGTAGCTTATCATAAAATAAGCACTTTTAAGGACAACTAAGAATGGAATATCTACACTTTAATCCTTCATGAAACTCCTTCTCTCTAGTTGGTAAAATTCCAGCTGTGCTGTTGGATTTTTCATTTCTGAAAATATCTGGAAGGTCTCTCACCATTATAACGTGATGAGTAGGCTAGGATTTCAAAGTTTTTACATCAAATAAAATAAAAACAAAATAAACTTTTGACCAATTTCCACAAACTTTTTGAAGAGTACACATGTATTGTGTCTCATTCCCCACAAGGTCTCATTTTTTTGAAAAATAAATGTACCCACATACTTAAGAATGTTTCATTTTTAATTTCATTCACATTTATTAAGATATAATTGATGCATCAGAATTGTGTGTAATTACGATTTACATATTTTTCCACAGCAACCTTTTATTTAAGTTATACAAATTTCATGCATTTCATAAATACAACTTTGGGAACATGGTGATTCTCCCCACTCTCCAACCTTTCTCCCTCCTCCCTCTCCTAGTCCATTCTTATTTTTCACTAAGATCTATTTTCTTTTTTTAACTTTTATTTAATAAATATAAATTACCAAAGTACAGCTTATGGATTAAAGGCTTCCCCCCTCTCCATAACTTCCCTCCCACCCACAACCCTCCCTTCTCCTGCTCCCTCTCCCATTCCATTCACATCAAGATTCATTTTCAATTATCTTTATATACAGGAGATCAATTCAGTATATACTAAGTAAAGATTTCAACAGTTTGCAACCACATGTAAACACAAAGTGTAAAAATACTGTTTCAGTACTAGCTATATCATTATTTCACATTGGACAACCCATTAAGGACAGATCCCACATGGGACGTAAGTACACAGTGACTCTTGATGTTGATTTAACAATTTAACACTCTTGCTTATGGCATCAGTAATCTCCCTAGGCTCTAGTCATTGGTTGCCAAGGCTATGGAAGCCTTTTGGGTTTGCCGACTTCGATCTTATTCCGACAGGGTCATAGTCAAAGTGGAAGTTCTCTCCTCCCTTCAGAGAAAGGTACCTCCTACCTTGATGGCCCCGTTCTTTCCACTGGGATCACACTCGCTGAGATCCTTCATTTAGGTCATCGTCTTCTTCTTCTTTTTTTTTTTTTTTTTTTTTCAGAGTGTCTTGGCTTTCCATGCCTAAAATACTCTCATAGGCTCTTGAGCCAGATCCAAATGCCTTAAAGGCTGATTCTGAGGCCAGAGTGCTATTTAGGCCATCTGCCATTCTATGAGTCTGATGTGTCTCCCCTTTCCCATGTTGGATCCTTCTCTCCCTTTTTGGTGTTATCAGTTAGTATTAGCAGACACTAGTCTTGTTTGTGTGATCCCTTTGACTCTTAGAACTATCTGTGTGATCAATTGTGAACTAAAATTGATCACCTGGACTAATGAGATGGCATTGGTACATGCCACCTTGAGGGGATTGTATTGGAATCCCCTGGCACGTTTCTAACTCCATCATTTGGGGCAAGTCCAATTGAGCATGTCCCCAATTGTACATCTTCCTTTCTTTTTCTCATTCTTATATTTAACAGGGATCACTTTTCAGTTAAGATTTAAACACCTAAGAATAATTGTGTGTTAATTACAGAGTTCAAGCATTAGTACTAGAACAAAAAATACTAAAATGGATAAAGTATTACATTGTACATCAACAGTCAGCACAAGAGCTGATCAAGTCACTGTTTCTCACAGTGTCCATTTCACTTCAACAGGTTTTCCCTTTGGTGCTCAGTTAGTTGTCACGATCAGGGAAAACAAATGATATTTGTCTCTTTGGGACTGGCTTAATTCACTCAGCATGATGTTTTCCAGATCCCTCCATCTTGTTGCAAATGACCGGGTTTCATTGTTTTTGACTGCTGTATAGTATTCTATAGAGTACATGCCCATAATTTCTTTATCCAGTCTACTGTTGATGGGCATTTGGGTTGATTCCAGGTCTTAGCTATTGTGAATTGAGCTGCAATAAACATTAATGTGCAGATGGCTTTTTTGTTTGCCAATTTAATTTCCTTTGGGTAAATTCCAAGGAGTGGGATGGCTGGGTTGTATGGTAGGGTTATATTCAGGTTTCTGAGTAATCTCCAGACTGACTTCCATAGTGGCTTTACCAGTTTGCATTCCCACCAACAGTGGGTTAGTGTCCCTTTTTCCCCACATCCTCTCCAGCATCTGTTGTTGGTAGATTTCTGAATGTGAGCCATTCTAACTGGGATGAGGTGAAACCTCATTGTGGTTTTGATTTGCATTTCCCTGATGGCTAGTGATCCTGAACATTTTTTCATGTGTCTGTTGGCCATTTGGATTTCCTCTTTTGAAAAATGTCTATTGAGATCCTTGGCCCATCTCTTGAGTGGGTTGTTTTGATGTTGTGGAGTTTCTTGATTTCTTTGTAGATGCTGGTTATTAATCTTTTATCAGTTGCATAATCAAAGCAATTTATGAAAAACCCACGGCCAGCATCCTATTGAATGGGGTAAAGTTGGAAGCATTTCTACTGAGATCTGGTACCAGACAGGGATGCCCACTCTCACCACCGCTATTCAATAGAGTTCTGGAAGTTTTAGTGAGAGCCATTAGGCAAGAAAAAGAAATTAAAGGGATACAAATTGGGAAGGAAGAAGTTAAACTATCCCTCTCTACAGATGATATGATCCAAAGAACTCTACTAAAAGACTATTGGAACTCATAGAAGAGTTTGGCAAAGCAGCAGGATATAAAAACAATTTATAAAAATCAACAGCCTTTGTATACACAGCAATGCCACGGCTGAGAAAGAACTTCTAAGATCACTCCCATTCACAATAGCCACAAAAACAATCAGATACCTTGGAATAAACTTAACCAAGGATGTTAAAGATCTCTACGATGAAAATTACAAAGTCTTAAATAAGAGGATACCAAAAATGGAAAAATCTTACATGCTCATGGATTAGAAGAATCAATATCATCAAAATGTCCATTCTCCCAAAAGCATTTTACAGATTTAATGCGATACCAATCAAAATACCAAAGGCATTCTTCTCAGATCTGGAAAAAATGATGCTGAAATTCATATGGAGATACAGGAGACCTTGAATAGCTAAAGGAATCTTGTACAACAAAAACAAAGCCGGAGGCATCACAATACCGGATTTCAGGACATACTACAGGGCAGTTGTTATCAAAACAGCATGGTACTGGTACAGAAACAGATGGATAGACCAATGGAACAGAATAGAAACACCAGAAATCAACCCAAACATCTACAGCCAACTTACATTTGATCAATGATCCAAAACCAATTCCTGGAGCGAGGACAGTCTATTCAATAAAGGGTGCTGGGAAAACTGGATTTCCACGTGCAGAATCATAAAGCAAGACCCCTGCATTTCACCTTACACAAAAATCCACTCAACATGGATTAAAGACCTAAATTTATGACCCGATACCATCAAATTATTAGAGAACATTGGAGGAACCCTGCTAGATACAGGCACCAGCAATGACTTCTTGGAAGACTCTTGAAGCACAGGCAGTCAAAGCCAAAATTAACATTTGGGATTGCATCAAGTTGAGAAGTTTCTGTACTGCAAAAGAAACAGGAAAGTGAAGAGGCAACTGACAGAATGGGAAAAAATATTTGCAAAGACCTATTTTCAATTCAGTTTATACACAAAAGATTAACTCTATATGACGAGTTCTGGAAGTGTATTTAAAAAAAAAAAATTTGTTGCTCAACCGTCAATACAAGGGCTGTTGAAAGTCATCACATCTCAGTGTCAGCTTCACTTCTATAGATTACCTTTTAGGTGCTGTATTAGTTATCACAGGTCAGGAAGAACATGGCATTTGTCCTTTTGGGACTGGCTTATTTCAATAAGCATGATGTTTTCCAGTTTCATACATTTTATTGCAAATGACAGGATGTCATTTTTTTTTCTACTGCATAGCATTCCATGGTATACATATCCCATCATTTCTATATCTGGTCTTCAGTAGACAGGTATTTGGGTTGATTGCATATTTTAGATAATGTAAACTGAGCTGCAGTAAACAAGGGGATACAGATGATTCTTTCATATGCTGGTTGCATTTCCCTTGGGTAATTTCCCCAGAGTGGGATGGCTGGGTCATATGGCAGGTCTATATTCAGATTTCTGGGGTATCTCCATACTGTCTTCCATAGTGGCTTTACCAGTTTACATTCCCACCAACAGTGGATGAGGGTACCTTTTCCCCACATCCTCACCAACATTTGTTCGTGATTTCTGTATGTAAGCCATTCTAACCGTGGTTTTGATGTGCGTTTACCTGACAGCTAGTGATCCTGATCATTTTTTCATGTGCCTGTTGGTCATTTGGATTTCCTTTTTTTGAACAATTCCTATTTGTGTCCTTTGCTCATCTCTTAACTGGGTTTGTTGGTTTGCTATTGTTGAGTTTCTTGATCTTGTTTTATATTCTGGTTATTAGTCCTTTATCAGTTGCATAGTTTGCAAATGATTTCTCCCATTCTGTCAGTTGGCCTCTTCACTTTCTTGAGTATTTCTTTTGTAGTGCAGAAGCTTTTCAATTTGATGTAATCCCATTTGTCAATTTTAACTTTGATTGCCTGTGCTTCTGGGGTCTTTTCCAAAAACTCTTTGACTATGCCAGTGTCTTGCAAGGTTTCTCCAGTGTTCTCTAATAATTTGATTGCATCAGGTAATAGATTTAGGTCTGGTCTATTTTGAGTGGACTTTTGTGTAAGGTGCAAAGTAGGATCTAGCTTCATACTTCTGCATGTGCAGATCCAGTTTCCTCAGCAGTATTTATTGAACAGACTGTCTTTGCTCCAGGGATTGATTTTAGCTCCTTTGTCAAACTTAAGTAGATCACAGACGTGTGGGTTGATTTCTGGCTTTCTATTCTGTTCCATTGGTCTATCCCTCTGTTTTTGTGTCAGTAACATGCTTTTTTTGTTACAACGCCTCGGTAGTATGTGTTGAAATCTGGTACTGTGATGCCTCCAGTTTTTGGTTGAATGAGATTTCCTCAGCTATTAGAGGTCTCCTATGTTCCCATATGAATTTCAAAATTTTTTCTAGATCTGAGAAGAATGTCTTTGGTATTTTGATTGGTATCACATCAATTATGTAAATTGTATTTTGGACAGTTTGATAGTAATTTTTCCAACCCATGAACATGGAAGATTTTTCCTTTGTGTGTGTCTTATATTTCTTTCTCTAATGCTTTGTAATTCTCATCCTAGACACCTTTGACATCCCTGGTTAAATTTATTCCAAAGTTCTTTCTCAGCCATGGTATTGTCTGTGTGTACAAAGGCTATTGGTTTTTATCTGTTTATTGTATATCCAGTCACTTTACCAAACTACTTGAGTTCTAGTAGTCTCTTAGTGGAGTCTTTTGGATTCCCTATATGTAAAATCATGTCATCTGCAAATAGTGATAGTTTGATCTCTTCCTTCCTGATTTGTATCCCTTTGATTTATTTTTCTTGCCTAATGGCTGTGGCTAAAACTTCCAGAACTCTATTGAATAGCAGTGATGAGAGTGGGCATCCCTATCTGGTACTGGATCTCAGTGGAAATGCTTCCAGCTTTTCCCCATTCAATAGGATGCTTTCCATGGGTTTCTCATAAATTGCCTTGATTGTATTGAGGAATGTTCTTTCTATACCCAATTTGCTTAGAATTTTCATCATGAAGAGGTGTTGTATTTTATCAAATGATTCCTCTGCATCTATTGAGATAATCATATGGTTTTTTTTCTGCATTTTGTTAATGTATAGCATTGATTTGCAAATGTTGAACCATCCCTGCATACCAGGGATAAATCCCACTTTGGGTGAATGACCTCTCTGATATGTTGTTGGATTCAAATGTCTTGCATATTGTTGAGCATTTTTGCTTCTATGTTCATCAATGGAATTGTGCTGTAGTTCCCTTTCTCTTTTCTTTATTTTTTAAGGTTTATGAATTAAGAAGGCGTTTGGGAGGATTCTCTTCCATTTAATTGTTTTGAACAGCTTAAGAATTGGAGTTAGTTCTTTAAATGACTGGAAGAATTCAGCAATGAAACCATCTAGTCCTGGGCTTTTCTTTGTGGGCAGGGTCTTTATTACTGATTCAATTTCCATCTTGGTAATGTGTCTGTTCAGGTTTTCTATGTCTAATTGGCTCAATTTAGGTAGGTTGTATGTGTCCAGGAATCTGTGCATTTCTTCTAGGTTTCCCACTTGGTTGGAAGACAGCTCTTTGTAGTAATTTATGATGAGTCTTTATATTTCTGTGGTGTCTTTTTATATTTCCTTTTTGATTTCTAATTTTATTGATTTGGATATTCTCTCTACTTTTTTTTTTTTGGTTATTTGGCCCAGTGGTTGTGTCTATTTTGTTTATTTTTTCAAAAAACCAGCTTTTAGTTTTGCTGATCTTGAGTATTGTGTTTTGGTTACAATTTTTTTTTAATTCTTTAATTATTTCTTTCCTCCTATGAACTTGTTTGGTTTGTTGTTTTTCTAGGTCCTTGAGATGCAGTGATAGTTCATTTATTTGGTGCCTTTCCAGTTTCTTGATGTAGGCAACTATTGATATAAACCTTCCTCTTAGCACTGCTTTTGCTGTATCCCATAAATTTTGATATGTTGTATTGTCATCTTCATTTGCTTCCAGAAATTTTTTGTTTTCTCTTGTGATCTTCAACGATCCACTGTCCATTCAGGAGCATGCTGCTCAGTCTCCAGGTGTTTACATATGTTCTAGTGATTCTTGTGTTGTTTACTTCCAACTGCATTCCATTTTGGTCAGAGAAGATGCATAGTATGATTTCAATTTTTTTTGAATGTGCTGAGACTTGCTTCATGGCTTAGCATGTGGTCTACCCTGGAGAAAGTTCCATACACTATTGAGAAGAATGTGTATTCTGAAACTGTAGGATAGAAAGTTCTGTAGATATCTGTTAGGTCCATTTCTTCTGTAGTTTCAGTTAACTCTTTCCTTGCTAACTTTCTGTCTGATTGATTTGTCCATTGCAGAATTTGGGGTATTGAAGTCCCCCATTACTGTTGTATTGGGTTCTCTGTCTCCCTTTAGATCCATTAACATTTCTTTTAAGTAACCCTGTGCCCTGTAATTAGGTGCATATACGTTTGTTACAGTCACATTTTCCTGTTGAATTGATCCCATAATCAATATGTAGTGCCCTTCTTTGTCTCTTTTAACATCTTTTGTGTTAAAGTGTGTTTTGTCTGATTAGAATGGCTACATCAGCTCTTTTTTTGGTTTTCATTAGTGTAGAGTATCTTTTCCCATCCTTTCACTTTGTTGGGAAGATGTGTTTCTTGTAGGCAGCAAATAGATGTGTCTTGTTTTTTAATCCATTCACCCAGTCTTTATATTTTTAACTGGAGAGTTGAGGCCATTTACATACAAAATGACTAATGCTACATAGTAACTTGGCCCTTCCATTTTTCCATAAATATTTCTATTGTTTACTTTGGATTTCCTTTGTACTTTTACTGAGAGTTGTTTTTTTTTTTTACCTTCACCTTCTTAGTGATGACCATGTTTCTGTGTTTCTGTATGCAGCACATCCTTAAGCATCATTTGTACGGCTGGTTGAGTGGTGACAGATTGTTTGAATTTCTGTTTGTTATGAAAGGTCTTTATTTCACTTTAATTCATGAATGATAACTTTGCAGGGCACAGTATTCTGGGTTGACAGTTTTTTCTCTTAAGATTTGGAATATATCTCAGCATTCTCCTAGCCTATAGGGTTTATTAAGAGAATTCAGTTATGATTCTAATTAGAGATCCTCTGAAAGTAATCTGATATTTCTCTTTTGCGCATTTTAGAATCTTTTCTTTATATCAAATTCTCCACAGTAAAACATAATGTGTCATTGTGGAGATCTTTTTTGGTCATGTTTATTAAGGGTTCTGTGTGCTGTTTTTACTTGGATGTCCCCTTTCTTCAAATTAAGAAAGTTTTCTATAATTCACAAAAAGATCTTTCTAATCCATTCTCTTTCCATGCCTTCAGAAACTCCAATGACCTGTATGTTGAGTTATTTGATAGTACCCCATAAATCTCCAACATTGCTTTTTATTTAATTTCCTCCTTGGTCAGACTGTAAAATTTCTAGAGATTTGTTGTCTAACTTTGATATTCTTTGTTCTGCCTCACCAAATCTGTTCTTTAGACTTTCTGGGACATTTTTTATTTGACCTGTTTAAAACTTCATTTCCATTATTTAATTTTGATTTCTCTTTAAAATCTCAATTTCATGGGAAAAATTTTCATGTCATGTATGGGTTTCTTTAGTTCATGAATTTGCTTCTGATTACTTCTAAGTAATCCTACTATCAATTTTTTGATTTCTGTTTCTGTCTCTTCATCTTCACATTCTAGTATGGTAGTATTGTGTTCTTTGGGGGCATGATGCTGTCTTCCTTATTTTTTCTTCAATTGCTGCAATTATTTTTAGGCATTTGTGAGGTCTTCTTTCCGTTGGTTCACTCCCCAAATGGCCACAGTGGCCGGTGCTGCGCCGATCCGAAGCCAGAAGCCAGGTGCTTCTTCCTGGTCTCCCATGCAGGTGCGGGGGCCCAAGCACCCGGGCCATCCTCCTCTGCCTTCCTGGGCCACAGCAGAGAGCTGGACTGGAAGAGGAACAGCTGGGACTAAAACCTGGCACCCATTTGGGATGCTAGCACCGCAGGTGGAGGATTAACCAAGTGAGCCACAGTGTGGGAGTTTAGATCAGGTCTGTTGGTATAATCTTTGTCTCAGCTCCTCTCCTCCAAGGAGACCAATGCATGGGCTATAGCCTCAGTGCGTACAATATTCCTCTGTGCTGTTAGAACAAGCACACAAAGGTTCCATGCAGTCCTCAGTGAGAGCAAATCCCACAGAAGTAACCCACCTCAGGGAATCAGGGAGCCCTGAACATGTGGAGCCAACCCACGGTGACTGCCCAAAGATCCAGCCACACCTTGCATGCTCCCACATAGGAACAGTGTTTTCAAAGTCTCAGCACACAAGACTCCTACAGTCATGAGCACTCAACCCCCGTCAGTTCTCCCAGCCAGACTTGGGCATCTCCTCTCAGCTGGTTACTGGACACATGGATACAAGCTGGAACAGCTGTTATTTATGTCAAAAATGGCATCTGCGTGCTCTCAGCTAGTTACAGAACACAAGTGCTGGGTGGTCAGAAAGAAAGAAATGTATCCTCTTTTTGTCCCCCTGTAGATTGGCAAGTACACTGTCCCCCACAGGGCTCCAAGCCATACTCATGCCAGGCTCTTCCCACAGCTTCATCACCATTGGCTTGGGCTGCCAGTTTGGTCTGACTTCATTCTCCAAAGTTGGTGCTGAGGCTCTTGGCTGCTGGGCCCTGAGTTTTGCACATCCACACCCTGCTTGTTAAATTCACTAATTTATGTTGAGTTCCTCTGCCATTTTCTTGCTAATTCTTCCTGAAACTGCACTCTCTCCACTTTTTTTTTAAGCTGTCTTCCCCTAGACTAGAGCAGTAAGCGCCATGAATTACCTCTTTTTTAAAGATTTATTTATTTGTTTAAAAGTCAGTGTTAGTTGGAGAGATAAGGAGAGGCAGAGAGAGAGAGGTGTTCCAACTGCTGGTTCACTCCCCAGTTGGCTGCAACAGCTGGAGCTGTGCCAATCCAAAGCCAGGAGCCAGGAGTGTCCTCCAGGTCTCCCACACGGGTGCAGGTGCCCAAGGATCTGGGCCTTCTTGTACTGTTTTCCCAGGTCATAGTAGACAGCTGGATCGGAAGTGGAGCAGCTGGAATTTGAACAAATGCCCCATATGGGATGCTGGCACTGCAGGTGGTGGCTTTACCCACTATGCCACAGTGCCGGCCCTCATGAATTACTTCTTAAAAGCCTATCTCCCAATGCCACTACCCATGGTATTTTGACGCATGTTTACATTGTGAAGTGATCACCAAAATTAAGCTAATGAGAATTAATATAACCCCTTTTTTCCCTAGTGAAAATACCTAAGAATGGGGCCGGTGCTATGGCATAGCGAGTAAAGCCACAGCCTGCAGTGCCAGCATCCCATATGGGTGCTGGTTCAAGTACCGGCTGCTCCACTTCCAACCCAGCTCTCTGCTATGGCCTGGGAAAGCAGTGGAAGACGGCCCAAGTCATTGGGCCCATGCACCCATGTGGGAGACCCGGAAGAAGCTCCTGGTTTTGGATCAGTGCAGCTCCGGCCATTGCTGCCATCTCTCTATGTATAATTCTTTTTAAAGATTTATTTTATTTATTTGAAAGACAGAGTTACAGAGAGAGGTAGAGACAGAGAGGTCTTCGGTCTGCTGGTTCACTCCCCACGTGGCCCCAATGGCTTCAGCTGTGCCAATGTGAAGCCAGGAGCCCCTCCTGAGTCTCCCACGGGGGTGCAGGGGCTGAAGTACCTGAACCATCCTCTGCTGCCTTCCCAGGCCACAGCAGAGGGCTGGATCAAAAGAGGAGCAGCCGGGACCCGAACTGGTGCCCATATGGGATGCCGGTGCCACAGGCAGAAGCTTAACCTACTGTGCCACAGTGTCAGCCCCTCTCTCTGTGTAATTCTTTCAAGTAAATAAATAAATCTTTTTTAAAAAGAAAATATATACTCTCTGCAAATAACAAGAATTGAATTATTTTTAACTATGGTTACCATTCATCAGAAATTATTCATCTTATAGCCCCCATCTCCATTTCACACACCCCCTATTTTCTGAATGCCACTATTCTACTCTCGGCTTTGATCAATTTGACTTTTTTAGAAATTGCATGTTTAAGTGAAACCATATATATATATATGTTACCCTGTATCTGATGCAATATTCATCTTAATGTCTTGTAGATTTTTCCATGTCTCACAAAGATAAGATGAATGATTTTTAAAAGGAAATCATTTTCCCAATTATTGGCATGTTTATATGTGTGTACATGCCTCACATTTTATCAACTATTGATGGACACTTACTTATTTATCTTGGTTACTGTTGCAATGAACACCAGCATGTAGATATCTCTTCAACATACTACTTTTATATCCTTTGGATACGTACCCAGGAGTGTGACTGTCGGATCATATGGTAGTTCTATTAATAATTTTTAATGAGCTCCTATGCTGTTTTCTGTAATGGCTGTGCTGATCTACACTCACATCAGTGTTAGAGGACAAGAGCTGCCTTTTCTCCACATCCTCACCAATACTATTGATCTTGTGACTTTGTGAGAAGAGCCATCCTGATGAGTGTGGGTCGGTATCTCATTGGGGTTGTATTTGAAGTTCCCTGATTACTGATACTGAGTAAATTTTCGTATACCTATTGGCCATTTATATATCATCTTTGGAAAAATGTCTCCTCACGTCTTTTACGTACTTCCTATTAAGGTGTTTATTGCTAGTGCTTTGTCTGAGTTCCTTACATATTTTAAATATGTACCTCTTAGACAACATGAGGTTTACAAATACTTTATCCTAACCCATAATTTTCATTTCATGTTGATGATTTTTCATTACTATTTAGAAGGTTATTGGTTTATCAAGCTGAACCACTTGTTCAGCTTGGCTTTCATTGCCTGTAATGTTAGGATTATATCCAAAAAGTAATTGCCAAGATTAATGTAAAGAAATTTTTTCCACATTTTTTTCCCAGAGTGTTGTGGTTTCAGATCTTACATGTAAGTCTTGAATCCATTTTGAATTGATTTTTTGCGTGATATAAGAATCCAATTTTATTTTTTCCACATGTAAATGTACAGGTGCCAAAGATTACTTAACCATGTGTGGTGTGTGGGGGTGTGTGTGTGTGTTTAATGAGAACTGTATTCTGTCCCTTTGGTCAATGTGTTTTTCTTTGGTTAGCTTTTTTGTATGTTTCATTTTTTAAATTTGTCTATAGATTGCTTTGGGTGGTATGGACATCTTGACAATAAAATTATTGTGATCCATGAACATGTAATACCTTGTATTTGCATCTTCTCTGATTTCATCATTATTTTGTTTAGTATGTACATATCTATGTACTCCTTGGTTAAACTTACAGCCAAGCATTTTATTCTTTTTGAAACCAGTATAAGTGGTATTTTTAAAGAATTACTAAATTATGTAAAAGGCAGAGTAATAGAAGGAGAAATAGAGAAGATCTTGTGTCCACTGGTTTGCTCCCTCAAAGGGTCACAATGGCTAGGCTGGTTAAGGTCAATGACAGGAGCCCAGAACTCCATCCGGATCTCTCACATGCATAGCAGAGATCAATGTACTTGGTCCATCCTCCACAGCTTTGCCAGGCACAATAGCAGGGATTCTGGACTTGAACTGGTACTCTGATTTGGGATGCAGGTATTAGAAGCAGTGGCTTTATTATTATCTCTTCAGTGGCTACAGGACCTGAGAGGACAACTCTTATTTCAATTCTAATGTTTTTCTTTGATCTTGCCAGACTTAAAAGAGGCTTATCAGTTTTACTAACTTCAGATAATCAGCCTTTGGTTTCATTGAGTTATTTTTTAATTGTTTTCCTATTTCCATTTTCATTGATTTCTTTGGGGTTCTAGGTAAACAGTTCAGCACTTTGAGGAGAAAAGAAAAAAAGACCAAAAAACAAAACAAAAACAAAAAACCAGCTGTTCCTCTGCAGTCCAGACTAGGGCTGTTCAAATTAGTACATCTTAAAGATAATTTCACTTTTTTTTTCTTTTTCCTCTTTTCCCCCTTCTTCCTTCCTTCCTTCCTTCCTTCCTTCCTCCCTCCCTCCCTCCCTCCCTCCCTCCATCTCTCCCTCCCTCCCTCCCTTCCTTTCTCCATCTCTTCCCCCCTCCCTCCCTCCCTTCCTTCTCCCTATTTCCTTTTAGAAACTTGATTCTCTTTAAAGAAGAAACCTAGAATGAGCTTTTGAGAGCTCTTGGATATAACTTTTGAGACACAAAAATATCCTCCACTTAATACACTAGAAGAAATAATTCTTTGGGAGCAAGTTTGACTATTAATTCCCATAATACAATACTTTGGGGACAGAGGTCCTGCATGGGAAGTTATTGCACAGTAACCCTTGTTTATTTAACAATTAACACTCTTAGGTATGTTGTTAGTGATCACCCGAGGCTTTTGACATGAGCTGCCAAGGTTTTGGAAGCCTTTTGAGTCCACAATCTCCATCAGTATTTAGACAAGGCCATAAGCAAAGTCTAAGTTCTCCCCTCCCTTCAGAAAAAAAATTATATCCTCCTTTGGTGGCCGCTGTTTTACTCTGAGGTCTCGCCCACAGAGATCCTTCGTATAGAGTTGGGGTTTTTTTTGTTTGTTTGTTTGTTTGTTTGTTTGTTTTTGCTGTGTCCTGTCTTGCCATGCCTGAAATGTTTGCCTGGGCTTTTCAGCCAGACTGGAATGCCTAAGGGGCTGATTCTGATGTCAGAGTGCTATTTAAGGTGATAATCAGTCTATAAGTCTATTGTATGCTTCCCATGTTGGAGCATGCACTCCTTTTGATTTCAGTCTATTTTTATTACTAAACACTTATTCCTATTTATATGAACACTTTAACACTTGATCTATCTATATGATCACTTTAACACATGTGCTTTCCACATGATCTCTATAGCACTTAAGCTGCTGTTTTTACCTCTCAGCTTAAGGGGATTTAGGGTCCCATGTCAAGTTTTTTTTTTTTAATTAAACTTTTATTTAATGAATATAAATTTCCAAAGTACAGCTTATGGGTTACAATGGCTTCCCCCTCCCAAAACTTCCCTCCCACCCACAACCCTCCCCTTTCCCGCTCCCTCTCCCCTTCCAATCACATCATGATTCATTTTCAATTCTCTTTATATACAGAAGATCAGTTTAGTATATATTAGGTAAAGATTTCAACAGTTCATACCCACATAGCAACACAAAGTGAAAAAATACTGTTGGAGTACTAGTTATAGCATTAAATAAGAGTGTACAGCACATTAAAGACAGAGATCCTACATAATATTTTTTTAAAAAAATTAATTTTCTATGCCATTTCCAATTTAACACCAGTTTTTTTCATTTCCAATTATCTTTATATACAGAAGATCGATTCAGTATATTATTAGTAAAGATTTCATCAGTTTGTACCCACGCAGAAACACAAAGTGTAAAAATACTGTTTCAGTACTAGTTATAGCATCACTGCACATTAGACAACACATTAAGGACAGATCTCACATGTCAAGTGTTTAAACTGTACTCTCAAAATAAGTCGGTAGGAATATTAAGTAGAACTACACTGCTTTAAAATTAGACTTCATACATTTCACTATTACAATGTTAGGATCACAATAACTCTTCCCACCATGCCTGCCCTCTCACCCATACTCTCTGCCCCCTTTCTCTTCACTCTTATTTTCACTCTTATTTTTTACTAAGATCAATTTTCAATTAACTTTGTACACAGTTGGTTAACTCTGTGTTAGGAGTTCAAGGATTAATATAAAAAAAATAAGTTAAAAAGGTAAAAGAAAATCAAATTAAAAGAAAAAAATGTTCAACAGTTAAGAGAAGGGCTATTTCAAAGTCATTGCTTCTCAAAATGTCAGTTTCACTTCTTAAGGTTATCTTTTAGGTGCTGTATCAGTTATCACATGCCAGGGAAAATATGCAGAGTTTGTCCCATTGTGACTGTCTTATTTCTCTAAGTATGATATTTTCTAGTTTCATCCATTTTGTTGCAAATGACCAGATTTCAGTTTTTTACTATTGTGTAGTATTCCTTCTTTATTTCTGTGTATTTTATTTTTCTGTTTTTTTTTTTTAATTTTCAGATAGGAAATGAATTACTTACTTGAGTTTTCCTAATTTCCTTTCAGCACTGCTTTTGCTTTATCTCAAAGATTTTGATATGTGGTATATTTGTATTCATTTTGTTCTACGTAATAATCATTTTCCTTTGGGACTTCTCTTTTGACTCAGATTATTTCAAAGTGTCTTGCTAATTTCCACATATTTTGAGACTTTACTACTGTCTTTCTGTTATTTCTGGTTTGATTGCATTATGACCAGTGATAACACTATTTCCATTTTTACAAATTCTCAGAAGGTTCCTTTAGGGCTCAGTAATTGGTCTTTCTTAGTGAATCCTTCATGGAACTTGAAAACATTCACATTCTTCTGATGTCGGAGTGTTCTCTTTGTGTCATGAGATTATTTTGGTTCATTATGTTGCTTAAATCTTCTGTATCCTTATTGATTTTTCTCCTAGTGAGTCTATGAGTAGCTGAGACTAGAATCTAAAGTCCCCAACTATCATGAAGATTTGTCTGCTTCTCTGATTTTGTAGCTCTGATGTTTTGTGCGTACATATTTATTAGCAGTATATCTTCCTTGTTGGTTGAACCCTGTTATCTTGTAGTATTCCACATTGTCTCTAGTAATTTTCACTGCTCTAAAATCGATACTATCAAATATTAATATGTATACACATGTGTCAATTTTCATGCTTTATCTTTTTAAATCCTTTAAGTCTTCCTTTGTCATTGAATTTGACATGAGTTTCTTAGAAACAGCATATGGCTGAATTACTCGGTTTTGTATACCCTCTGCTATTCTCCTAGTGTATGTAGACTATTTACAATTAAGGAAGTATGGATATGCTGGTACCTAAGTCTGTCATTTTGTTGTTTGTTTTATGTTTGTCTCCTCTGATACTCATTTCTGTTTTTCTTCTCTTGTCCTCCTATGATTTGTTGGAAGTTTTTAAGGGTTTAATCTTGACTTTACCAGTATGTTTTAGACTATCCTTTGGTATGTTTTCATAGTGGTTCTGCTGAGTAATCCATGAATAGTTTTTTTCATAATGCACATTTTCTATGAACTTTTTGAATGCACAAATCTCAAAGTTTTGCGAAGTAAACTTATTTTTAATTCTATTTTCCATTAACTTTTTGAAGTGCCCTTGTACACATGTGTTATCAGAGTCTTTCACCCCTTCGAGTTGTGTAATCTCACTTTTAGATTCCTTTACCATTGTAATATTCTATAATTGCTAAAATGTTTTGCTTCAATATTTCATATGATTTAGACAACTTGTAAAGAAAATAATAGCATTGTATTTACATTTACTCTTTCATTTTTCCTGTTCCTTTCTGATTCTTTAACCTTTGCTCTTTCTGTTTGAAGAAATTCCTTAAGCTCATCTTTTAGGGCATTTATTAAGGCATGAAACAGAGCACTTCCCAAGCTGAATTCTTGTTATGGCCAAAATCCCTCTGATAGCTTGCCCAGGTGACTTGAGGAGGAGCAGGAAGTCCCCAGCCCAGTGAGGAATTTGAGCAATTCCCCTGTCTACTTATTTTATAGGAATCCAAGTCACTTCACCTTCCCAGTGGTATCAGCTTGTCCTGATGTCACAGGGACTACCTTAAAGCAAGGAGACAAACTGCCTTGTTGGCTGTCTTGTGTTACTACCTTAGGAATCACGTGAGAATTCTAGTGCATGGGGTCAGCATTGTGATGCAACTGATTGCTGCCACTTGTGACATCAGCATTCCATATCTGTGCCAGTTTGAGTCCCAGCTGCTCTGCTTCGAATCCAACTCCCTGCTAATGCTCCTGAGAATGAAGCTGATGATGGTCCATGTACTCGTGGCCTTGGCACCCATGTGGAAGATCTGGTGGGACTCCCAAGCTTTTGGCTTGGGCTTGGTCCAACCCCAGCTGTTGTGGCCTTTTGGTGAGTGAACCAACTGATAGAGATTCTCCCCTCCCTCCCACTCTCCCACTCTCCCACTCTCCCACTCTCCCTCTCCTTTAGCCTTTCTCTCTGTCACTCTACCTTTCAAATAAATCTTTTTTAAAAATGTAGGTCTTCAAGTGCAAGCCACAGACACCACATTTTGTACCATTCACCAAATCAGTGGCAGACAGTGGGAACTGTTGGAACTATAGCCCCTACTAGCGCTACTACCTTGACTGGTCACGTAAGGGTTTCTATAAGGTTTTGGCTTAATCACATGGCTAATGATAATTCAAAATGGTAGGAGTGTAATCTATTGTGCCATCCCAGGCAAACATTTATTTACTTTCTCTTATTAAATTTAACCTTTCTCAGAATTTTCAAATTTTCATACCTCTTTAGTGTCAGCAAGAATATACAACAATTAGAATTCTGAAGTATTTCTGATGGGAGGCAAAATAGTAAAAATACTTTGAAAAATAGCTTATTACTGTTATGTATATATGCTATATGATCCAAAAATGTTGTTCTAAACTTTTTATTCAACAGAAATAAAAACATGATCACACAAAAATCTGTACAATGTCAGTAGAAGCTTTATTCAAAACTACTCACATCTTAAGTAATCCAAAATGTCTTCCAGTAGAATAGGTAAAGAATGAGAAAGAAAGAGATAAAGAAGGAGAGAATGGAATATTCTGAATAACAAGGGACAGAATGCCCACATAGTGTATAACACCAATGAAGCTCACAAATACTATGCCTTGTGAAATAATCTGTACTCTAAGGAGTGCATTTTTTATTGAGTTTGCATTGTATCTATTTGTTGATAATATCTTAATTGTTGGTGTTCTCATTCATGAATATTATATGCCCTCCTGATAATTTACATTTTCTTTGATTTCTTCCAGTAATGTTTTTATTGTTTTTATTGTGCAGATCTTACACATATTTAAAGAAACTTATTAGTGTATGTTGCTTGTAGTTTTGATGTTGGCGAAAGTAGTGATTTTAGATTTTGTTTTAAATTATTTGTAACTTTATTTTAAGATTTATGTATTTGAAAGTTAGAGTTACACAGAGAGGAGGAGAGAGGGAGAGTGAGTAGAGGTCCTCCATCCACTCGTTCACTCCCCAATTGGCTGCAGTGGCCGGAGCTGCACCGATCCGAAGCCAGGAGCCAAGAGCTTCTAGGTCTGCTTGGGCAAGGGCCCAAGCACTTGATCCATCTTCTACTGCTTTCCCAAGCCATAACAGATTGCTGGATGGAAAGTAGTGCAGCCAGGATTCAAACCAGTACCCATATGGGATACCGGCACTGCGGGCAGTGGCTTTACCCACTACGCCCCAGTGCTGGGCTGTGTAACTTCTATACTACAGTGCAATTGAGTTTTTTACACTAACATTGGATCTGGAGTCTTTATTAAATTTACTTACTAGTTTAATGGATTTTCATTTAGATTCCTTAGGAATTTCTATCTACTTAATTATGTAACCTGCAAGGATACTTTTAACTATTCCTTGTTAATCTATATAGCTTTCATTTTCTAGTTTTATCATTCATCTATCCAGTGCAATGTTTAATGAAATGGTAAGAGGAAAACAATCTTCTCTGAACTTACTAACCTTACTCCTTTAAATAAAATGTTTGTGTTAGTGTTTTTTTTGTAGCAAAACATATAATAGAAGATTAGCATTTTAACCACTTGTATAGGCATTTTAGTAGCTTTAATTATTTTCATAATGTTGAGTAACTATCACAACTATCTATACCTAGAACTTCATTATTATCCCAAACAAATTCTGTATTCATCAAACAGTAATTCCCCATTCTTCTCTTCCAGCAGACTTTGGTATCCTCTGTTATACTTCCTGAATTTTTTAATTTGCAGCTGCAAATTCATTTTGCATTTACTCTGCACAAGATTTCAAATTTTTCCACATCCTCACAAGCACTTATTTTCTTATTTATTTATTTGAAAGTCAGAGTTACACAGGGAGAGGAGAGGCAGAGAAAGAGAGAGGTGTTCCAACTGCTGGTTCACTCCCCAACTTGCTGCAGCGGCAGGAGCTGTGCCAATCTGGAGCCAGGAGCTTCCTCTGGGTCTCCCATGTGGGTGCCCAAGGACTTGGGCCATCTTCTGCTTCCCCAGGCCACAGCAGAGAGATGGATTTGAAGAGGAGCAGCTGGGACTATAACGGGTGCCCAAATTGGATGCTGGCGTTTCAGGCCAGGGTGTTAACCTGCTGCACCACAGCACTGGCCCCAAGCACTTACTTTTCTTGTTTTGTATTAGGTTCCTAATCATATGAAATTATGTCTCAATGTGTTTTTTTTCATTTATTAAACTTTTATTTAATGAATACAAATTTCCAAAGTACAGCTTATGGGTTACAATGGCTTCCCCCCTCCCATAACTTCCCTCCCACCCGCAACCCTCCCCTTTCCGGCTACCTCTCCCCTTCCATTCACATCAAGATTCATTTTCAATTCTCTTTATATACAGAAGACCAGTTTAGTATATATTAAGATTTCAACAGTTTGCCCCCATATAGCAACACAAAATGAAAAAAATACTGTTGGAGTACTAGTTATAGCATTAAATAAGAGTGTACAGCACATTAAAGACAGAGATCCTACATAATATTTTTTTTAAATTAATTAATTTTCTATGCCACTTCCAATTTAACACCAGTTTTTTCATTTCCAATTCTCTTTATTTACAGAAGATCGATTCAGTATATAATTAGTAAAGATCTCATCAGTTTGTACCCACACAGAAACACAAAGTGTAAAAATACTGTTTCAGTACTAGTTATAGCATCACTGCACATTAGACAACACTTTAAGGACAGATCCCACATGGGGTGTAAGTACACAGTGACTCCTGTTGCTGACTTAACAATTTGACACTCTTGTTTATGGTGTCAGTAATCTCCCTAGGCTCTAGTCATGAGTTGCCAAGGCTATGGAAGCCTTTAGAGTTCGCTGACTTTGATCTTATTCCGATAGGGTCATAGTCAAAGTGGAAGTTCTCTCCTCCCTTCAGAGAAAGGTACCTCCTTCTTTGATGGCCCCGTTCTTTCCACTGGGATCTCACTCACAGAGATCTTTCATTTAGGTCTTCTTCTTTTTTTTCTTTTCCATGGTATCTTGGCTTTCCATGCCTACAATACTCTCATGGGCTCTTCAGCGAGATCCGAATGCCTTAAGGGCTGATTCTGAGGCCAGAGTGTTGTTTAGGACATCTGCCATTCTATGAGTCTGCTGTGTATCCCGCTTCCCATGTTGGATCCTTCTCTCCCTTTTTGATTCTATCAGTTAGTATTAGCAGACACTTGTCTTGTTTGTGTGATCCCTTTGACTCTTAGACCTATCAGAGCCATCAATTGTGAACTGAAATTGATCAATGTGGTTTTAACTTGAAATTTCCTAAATATCAGTGCCACTGCACATATTTTCATGTGCTTGTTGGTTATTTTTTCTTTGCAGCTTTATGTGTTGAAATCCTTTTTCTGGTTTTGAATCATGTTATAAAAACTGGATACTCTGGCTATTAAATCATTACTAGATAATATTTCAAGCATTTTCTCCTATTCTCTAAATTGAGATTTCATTCTTATAATATTCTTTGGCCTACAGGAACATTTAATTTTTATAAAGTCTAGTTTTTATATTCTTTCGTTACTCCTTTTTTTTTAACTTGTGCATTTGGTGTACAACAAAAATCACTCTATGCTGTCATGAAGATTTTCCCAAGTATTCTAAGTGTGCTATGGTTTCAGCTATCATCTTTAGGTGTCTGGTCCTTTCTGAGTTAATTTTGTAGATGGAGTAAAGCAAGAGCCCATATTCATTCTTTTGCCTGTGTGTGTGTACCCTCAATTTTCCCAGTGTCATTTGTTGAAAAAATCGTCCTTTCCCAAATTGAATGGTGTTGAAAAAGGTAAATTGGTTATAATTATGAGGGTTTGTTTCTGGAATCTGCTTTCTGTTCCATTGGTTTATGCATCTATCCTTACTCCAGTATCACACGGTTCTGAATACTACATCTTTCTATGGCAATCTAGAAGTGTGATGCTGGCCAGCGCCGTGGCTCAACAGGCTAATCCTCCTCCTTGCGGCACCGGCACACCAGTTTCTAGTCCCGGTCGGGGCACCGGATTCTGTCCCGGTTGCCCCTCTTCCAGGCCAGCTCTCTGCTATGGCCCGGGAGTGCAGTGGAGGATGGCCCAAGTGCTTGGGCCCTGCACCCCATGGGAGACCAGGATAAGCACCTGGCTCCTGCCTTGGGATCAGCGCGGTGCGGTGGCCATTGGAGGGTGAACCAATGGCAAAGGAAGACCTTTCTCTCTGTCTCTCTCTTTCACTGTCCACTCTGCCTGTCAAAAAAAAAAAAAAAATGTGATGCTTAGAGCTTTGAGCTTTGTTCTTCATTTTCAAGATTGTTTTGTCTTTTGGAATCCATGGAGATTGCATATAAACTTTAAATGGATTTTTCCTTTTCTTCAAATAACCCCACTGTGATTTTGTTAATGAGTTCACTTAATTAGTATATTGCTTTAGGTAATACTGTCATCTTAAAAATATTAAGTCTTGGAGTGTGGTGCTGTGGCATAGAGGGTAAAGCCCAATTATAGTCTCCGCTGCTCCACTTCAGATCCAGCTCCCTGCTATGGCCTGGAAAAGCAGAAGATGGCTGAAGTCCTTGGGCCCCTGCACCCATGTGGGAGAACTGCAGGAAGCTCCTGGCTTTAGATCCACTCAGCTCCAGCTGTTGGAGCCATCTGGTAGTGAACCAGTGAACGGAAGACTTTCTCTGCCTCTGCCTCTGCCTCTCTGTAACTCTGCCTTTCAATATATATACATATATATATATATCAAATCATATAAATGGGATGTCATTTCTCATTTACATTTGTCTTCATTTCTTTAACCATTTTTTTTTCAGTTTTAAGTATACAAGTCTTTCATTATGTGGTTTACGTGTTCCTAGGTAGCCTGTTTGGGGATGTGATTTTGAAAAAGTTAAATTATTAATTTCCTGTTGGGATTCATCATCAATAGTGTATAGTAATGCAACTGATTAGGTATGTTGATTTTTATATCCTGCAAATGTGGTAAATTCATTCCTAAGTACTGTTTTTTGTAGATTGTTTAGTTTTCTCTGTAAAATACTCTTATCTCAAAAGAGAGATGATGACACTTTTTCCATATATGTATGGAAAATTTCCTTGTCTGATTGCTCTAGCTAGACTTTCTGTAATATGTTTAATAGAAGTGGGAAAAATAGGCATTTTTTGTTCCTGATAGGAGAAAAGCTCTCAGTCTTCTAACCTTAACTATGATGCTACTTTCATATATGGTCTTTGCTATGTTGGGAAAGTTCCCACTATGTCTAGTTTATTCAATGTTTGCATCATTAAAGGATGCTGAAGTTTGGCAAATACTATCTACATCAATTGATAATATCATGTAGATTTTCTTCATTCTATTAATATGATACATTGAGTTTCCATATGTTGAACTATCTGGGATTCCAAGAACAACTCCGATTTTAACAAACTATTGAATTCAGTTGTTCAGTATTTTGATATTTACTTTGCATTAATATATGTGAGGATTATCAGTCTGATTTTTTCTGTTCATCTAGTGTCTTTTTAACTTTATTATCATGATAATGTTAGCCTTATGGTACGAGTTATAATATGTCCTCATCTAATTTTTGGAAGAGCTTCTGAAGGTTTGGTGTTAATTCTTTTTAAATTAATGTTAGAATTCAACCATGGAGCCATATGATCATGGGCCTTTCATGGTTGGAAGTTTTTTTAGGAAACTAAAATACTTTTGTATAATTTTAACTGACTTAAAAATTAAAACATATTTGAGTGGAATCATGTGATGTAGCTATAGTTGTTTTATAGTGAAGAATCTCCAGTTAGTGTAAAATTATCTATCACACCAAACATTTATCATTTCTTTTTATGGTAAAAGCATTCAAAACTATTTTTTCTAGCTTTTGCTTTTTCTTTTAGAAAAAAGTACAATACATTACCTATAGTCACCCTACTGTGCAATAAAACCCCATAGTTTTGGATTCATTTCTACCTGCAGCTTAAGACCCTCATTAAATGACCTTTCCTGATTTCTCCATCTTTTATATTCTTGCCTTGCTCTGTTTACTGCCATTACACTCTCAAATTCAGTGAGACAACTGTTTGAGATGCCACATGTGAATCAAATCATGAGGCACTTGTCTTTTTTTAAAGACTTGTTTATTTGAAAGGCAGATTTACAGAAAGAGGATGAAAGAGACAGATCTTCCAAGTGCTGGTTCACTCCCCAAATAGCCACAATACTGAGAATGGGCCAGGCCAAAGCCAGGAGCTTCATCCAGGTCTCCGACATGAGTGCTGGGGCCCGGGCAGTTAGGCCATCCTCTTCTGCTTTCCCAGGCACATTAGCAGGGAGCCAGATCAGAAGTGGAGCAGCCGGGACTTCAACCAGCGCCCATATGTGATGTCACCATCTTGGGTGGTGACTTAATCTGCTATACCGCAATGCTGGCCCCATAGCGCTTGTCTTCCTGCAATTGGCTTATTTCACTTGATGACCTCCATTTCTGCCCATGTTGTTGCAAGTGAAAGTAGTTCACACTTTTATGACTGAATATTACTCCATTCTATATATGTACCATACTGTTTGCATTCATCAGTTGATGGACACTGAAGTTTCCATGCTTTGGCTGTTGTGAGTAGTGCTGCAGTAAACATGAAACTACAAATGGCTGTTCGACAGACTTAGCTAATTTGTCTTGGATATACCCAATGGTATTGTTTGAACGTATGGTAATTCTGTTTACTTTTTGGAATAACCTCTTTCCTGTCTTCCAGAATGGTTTCACTGCTTTTCATACATTCCAACAGTGTATAGGCATTCCATTCTCTGCATCCTGGCTTGCACTTATTATCCTTTTTCTTTTTGTTAATAGTCTAACTGGAACAAGGTGATAAATCATTATTGTTTTAATCTGCATTTAACAGATGACCTGTGATGCTGAACATTTTTTCCAAGGACTTCTTGGACGTTTATATGTTTGCCTTTGAGAAATGACTGATTAAATCTATTGCTCTTTTTTTTTTTAATTGGATGGTCTTCTTGCTGTTGAGTTGTTTGAGTTCCTTATATTTGCTGGTTGTTAATAATTTGTAGGTAGACTTAATTCTGTTGACTTGTTTGTTTTTCTGTGCAAGAAGCCCCTTAGTTTGTTGAAAATCAGATTCTCTGTACTTCATTTTGATTCCTCTTCTTTGGGAATGCAACAAAAATAAAATAAAATAATAAAATAAAATTTTGCCCATTCCAATGACCCAAAGCATTTCACCTAAGTTTTCTTCTAATAGTTCTATAGATAAATGTCTTATTTTAGGTCTTTATTTTGAATTGATTTTTTATACATAGTGCAAGATAGGGCTCTAGTCTCTTCTGTAGGTGATTATCTAATTTCCTAACACTGTTTATTGAAAATAAAATTCTTTTTCCAATGTATGTTCTTAGCACCTTGGTCAAAGACCAGTTTTCTGTTTTTGTATGGGTTTACTTCTAGGATTTCTAGTCTGTTCCTTTGGTCTGTGATATGTTTATCTGACAGTATTATGCTGTTTGAATTGCAATAGTTTTGTAATATGTTTTAAAACCATACAGTGCTATGTTGCCTGTTCTTTTTATTTTTGTTCAAAATTTCTCTAGCTGTGCATAGTGTTTTGTGGTTCTGTACAAACTTTATTAGTGTTCTAACTAGATCTGTGGGGGGAAAAAGTCATTGGTATTTTGGTAGGGATTGCACTGAATCTGTAATTGCTTTGAGCAATATAGACATTTTAAGGATGCTGATCTTTTTAGTCTATGAACTAAAAATTGCTTTCCATTTCTTTGTGCCATCTTCAATTTGTTACATCAGTGTTAAAGTTTTCATCTTAGAGATATTTCAGCTGTTTAGTTAAATTTATATCTGTGTGCTTTTGTTTTTTTTAAAAATGGGATTGCTGTATTGGATTCTTTT
The DNA here is from genome assembly GCF_033115175.1 of Lepus europaeus. Classification (NCBI taxonomy): domain Eukaryota; kingdom Metazoa; phylum Chordata; class Mammalia; order Lagomorpha; family Leporidae; genus Lepus; species Lepus europaeus. Next base: position 42,891,553 of record NC_084835.1, read on the forward strand.
TCAGCGAATTCATTCAGCATAAAGCAACACTACTGATTTTGGTTCACTGACTTTGTATACTCAACTTTGCTGAATCAGTTATTAGTTTGAAGTTTTTTAAGGCTGTCTTTGTGGTGGTCTTTATATAACATCATGTCACCTGCAAACAGTAACCAATTTTACTTGCCCCTTTCCAGTTTGGATGTTCTTAATTTCTACCTTGCACCTAGTTTTTCTTTCTGGGATATAAACTACTCTGTTCAATGAAAGTGGTGGAAGTAGTCATCCTTGTCTTGTTCCAAATCTTGGAGAGAAAGCCCACAGCTTTTCCCCATTCAGTAGGATCTTAGCTATTGACTTATCACATGTTAGTTTCATTATGTATGAGGTATACTTCTTACATATCTAATTTGATCAGAGCCTATGTCATGAAGGGATATTTAATTACGTGAAATACCTTTTCTTCATCTTTTGAGATAATAAGATTCTTCTCTTCACACTGTTGATGTGGTGTTTCAGTTTTTTTAACTATTTTTGAATCCTTCTTGATAACGATGAATGATCTTTTCCATGTGTGCTGTTGGATTTATTTTTCTAGTATTTTGTTCAAAATTGTTCCACCTATGTCCATTAAGAATATTGATGGTTTATTTAGCATCTTTGTCTAAATTTGACAGCAGAGCAGTGCTGATTTCACAGAAAGAGTTTGAAAGAGTTTTCTGTTTTATGTATTACATCAAAAAGAGTTGGTATTAGATATTATTCAAAAGGTTGGTATAATTCCAGAATGAGGTCACCTGGCTTTTCTTTAGGAGATTTTTTTTTTAAGATTTATTTATTTGAAAGAGTTACACAGAGAAGGAGAGGCAGAGAGAGGTCTTCCCTCCACTGGTTTACTCTCCAACCAGCCACAACAGCCAGAGCTGTGCCGATCCAAAGCCAGGAACCAGGAGCTTCCTCCAGGTCTCCCACGTGAGTGCAAGGGCCCAAGGTCTTGGGCCATCCTCCACTGCTTTCACAGGCCACAGCAGAGAGCCAGATTGGAAGTGGAGCAGCCAAGTCTCAAACTGGTGTCCATATGGGATGCCAGCACTGTAGGCGGCAGCCTTACCCTCTATGCCACAGTGCCAGCCCCAGTAGGAGATTCTTAAATGTGTGTGTGTGTGTTTAAGGCAGAGAGAGAGATTAAGAGATTCAGACAGATCTTCCCTCCACTGATTCGTTCCCCAAATGCCTACAACATCCAGGGCTGGACAGGCTGAAGTCAGGAACTGGGAATTGAATCCTGGTCTACCATGTGTGTGGCAGCGACCTGAGTCCTTGAACTATCATCTGCCACCCAATAGGAGACTTTCTGTTACTTACTCAACCTCCTTAATTGTTATTGGTCTTTTTATGCATTCTATTCTTTCATAATTCAAACTTGGTAGTATATGTTCTAGGAATTAATCCCTAGGTTGTCAAACTTGTGGCTATATAATTCATAATAAACTCTAACATTTTTTGTTTCTGTGGTGTCAGTTTTAATATCTCAATATTCTTTGCCAATTCTAGGTGTCTTTTTTTTCTTGTCTTGCTAAGTTTATCAGTTTTGTTTATCCTTCTGGAAATCCACTTCTTCATGTTTTTTTGTGTATTTTCGTATGTTTTATTCTCTTAGTCTCTGTTTAATTTCTGCTTTGAGTTTGACTATTTCTTCTGTTAATTTGAAATTTTGTTTCTTTTCTATTTCCTTCAGGATAGAAGTAAGCTGTTTGATATGCTTTTTTTGTTTTGAGATACGTCTACTTTAATTTTATGTAGGTATTGAATGGTATGACCTTCCTTCTGAGTACTGTTTGTTCTGTATCCCGTAGATTTTGGTAAGGTGTATGACTATTTTGGTTCATTTCAAGAAATCTTTAAATTCCATTCTTAATCTCTTTCATTCATTTGTTGATATGTTGCTTAATCTATTCATATAGTTTTCAAGGTTTTTCTTGTTACTAAATTTAGTTTTATTGCATTGTCATCAGAAAAGATACCTTATATGATTTTAATATTTATAAATTTGTTTAAACTTGTTTTGTAACTGACACTATGCTCAGTCCTAGAGAATGGTCCATGTGTTAGAATGTATTTTGCAGCTGTTGGATAAAATGTTCTGTTCATGTGTATTAGTTACAGTTGATTTAGGGTGGAATTCAACTCTGTTATTGATGGATTGCCTTTCTATTTTGATGACCTGCCCAGTTCAAAACTTCTCATATTAAAGCTCCCTACTGTCATTGTGTTGAAATAGATCTCTCCTTTAAGGTTTGTTAATTCTGGATCTATATATGTGAGAGACTTGATATTGAGTGCATGTATATTTTAAGTTATTGTTTGCTCTTGCTTAAGTGAATTCTTGATTATAGAGTGACCCTCCTTTTCTCCTCCTAATGCTTTTGATTTAAATATGGCTATTCCTGATTCTTTTAGGGTTCTGTTTGCATGGAATATCCTATACCATTCTTCTAGATTTTATGTGGTATCCTTGGAGATGAAATGAGTTTCTTCTAAACAGTATATAGTTGTTGTTTTTTTTTCAACTAAGCTATTCTCTATATTTTACTTGGAGAATTTAATTTATTTACACTTGTGAAAATTATTGATACGTAATGGTTTACTACTGCCATTGCGATTCTTGCTTTCCTGTATTAGTTTTCTTTCTTTCTCCCTTTCTTATAATCTCCATTAATGATTAAATGATTTTCCCTAATAGTGTATTTTTTAAATAAACTTATCTTCTAATTTGATTTTTCCACTAACCTTTTTTTAAAGATTTATTTATTTATTTGAAAGAGTTACAGGAGAGGCAGAAAGAGAGGTCTTCCATCTGCTGGTTCACTCCCCAAAAGGTTGCAATGGCCTGAGCTGCGCCAATCTGAAGCCAGGAGCCAGGAGCTCCTTTCTGGTCTCCCACACTTGTGCAGGGGTCCAAGGACTTGGGCCATCTTCCACGGCTTTCCCAGGCCACAGCAGAGAGCTGGATTGGAAGCGGAGCAGCCAGAACTCAAACTGGTGCCCATATGGGATGCCGACACTGCAGGCGGCAGCTTTACCCACTACACCACTATGCTGGACCCCCTAATAGTGTATTATGATTCCTTATTATTTTTGGTTATTCTGTTATTTTTGTTTTGTTTTGTTTTGTTGTTACCACAAGGCTTACAAAAATCTTTTGGTTATAACAAGGTCTTTTGAAATGACAGCAGTTTGACATTACTTGTAAAGATAGGAAAACAAGGCCGACGCCGTGGCTTAACAGTCTAATCCTCTGCCTTGCGGCGCCGGCACACCGGGTTCTAGTCCCGGTTGGGGCACCGGATTCTATCCCGGTTGCCCCTCTTCCAGGCCAGCTCTCTGCTATGGCCCGGGAAGGCAGTGGAGGATGGCCCAAGTCCTTGGGCCCTGCACCCGCATGGGAGACCAGGAGAAGCACCTGGCTCCTGGCTTCGGATCAACGCGACGTGCCGGCCGCAGCGGCCATTGGAGGGTGAACCAACGGCAAAAGGAAGACCTTCCTCTCTGTCTCTCTCTCACTATCCACTCTGCCTGTCAAAAAAAAAAAAAAAAATAGGAAAACAAAGTAAAAGAACGATAAACAATATGAAGAACTCAACATTTGAACTCTATTCCTGCCCACATTTGGAATTTTTTATGTCCTGTTTTGCCTCTTTCTCTATTGCCTATCTCTTAAGATATCGATGAAGTTATTTTTATACTATTCATACAAAGGAAACAGATTTCATGTATTTTATATCTACAGTTTTAAGACCACAATGATACTTCCCCTATGCACTCCCTCTCTCACTCATGCCCACCCTCCCTACTCCTTCTTTTCTTATTGTTCTTTTAATCTTTATAATGACATACTTTCCGTTTCCTTTTAATCACAAACTAAACAAACTAAATGAAGAATTCAACAAGTAGTAAAGTCACTATTCTTGACGAGTACAGACAAGAACTAATAATAATAAATAAATAATAAATAATAAATGATAAGTCTGAAAATTTCAATTTCACTAATTATATGTTACATTATTTATACTCTGTATATTATTTAACATGAATCAGGAAAAACATACGATTTTTGTCTTTTGGGGACTGGCTTATTTCACTAAGCACAGTGGTCTCCAGTTGTATCCATTGTGTTACAAAAGACAGGATCTTAGGCTGAGTAGTATTTCATCTTCTATACATCGCACAAGTTCTTAATCCAATAATCAGTTTATGGACATCTGGGTTGATTCTTAGCTATTGCGACTTGAGCTCCTATAATCATGGGGATACAGACGATTCTTTTTTAAAAATATTTATTTGAGAGGTAGAGTTAGAGACAGAGAGAGGCAGAGACCAAGGGAAATGTCTTCCATCTGCTAGTTCACTCCCCCAAATAGCTGCAATGGCCAGAGATGAGCCAATCTGAAGCCAGCAGCCAGGAGCTTCTTCCAAGTACCCCATGTGGGTGCCAGGGCACAAGCACTTGGGCCATCTTCTACTGCTTTCTCAGGCCATGACAGAGTGCTAGATTGTAAGAGGAACAGCTGGGTCTAGAATTGGCACCCATATGAGATGGCAGCACCGCAGGCAGAGGCTTAGTCCACTATGACACAGCACTGGCCCCAAGATAAATCTTTCATATGTTGATTTCATTTCCTTCGAGCAAGTTCCCAGGCGTGGAATAGCTGGGTCATGTCTTAAATCTGTTTTCAGATTTCTGAGGAATCTATACTGTCTTTCATAATGGTTAGATAAGTTCACATTTCCATCAACAGTGTATTAGGATGCCTTTTTTCGCACACAACCACCAGCATTTGCTATTTTGTGATTTTTGAATGATAGCCATTTGAACCTGACTGTGGTTTTTATTTGCATTTCCCTGATGCCTAGTCATCCTGAGCATCTTTCAAGTGTCTGTTGGCCATTTGTATTTCATCCTTTGAAAAATGCCAATTCTTGTGCTTAGTCCATTTCCTTACTGAATTGCTTGTTTTGTTGAGTTTCTTGAGCTCTTTCTACATTCAGGATATTAATATTTTATCAGATGTGTAGTTTGTAAATACTTTCTCCCATTCTGTCAGTTGCGTCTTTGTTGACGGTTTCCTTTGCTGTGTAGAAGCTTCTTAGCTTGATAAAATCCCATTCTTCTGTTTTTACCTATATTGCCTGTGCTGCTGGGGCTTTATCCAAGTAGTCTTTGACTATGCCAATGTCTTTCAATGTTTTCCCTGTTTTCCTCAAGTAATTTGGTAGTTTCAGGTTTAGATCCCTTAAGAATTATTTTTTTGTTTAGGGTATGTGGTAGAGGCCTTGCTTCATATTTCTGTTTGCAAGGATCCAATTTTCCCAACACCGTTTTTTGAGGAAGCTGTCCTTATTCCAAGGACTGATTTTGGCTCATTTGTCAAAATTAAGCTTGTTGTATATATGTGAAATAATTTCTGGGGTTTCTATTCTGTTTCATTGGTCAATGTGTCTATTCTTGTGTCAATACTAAGTTGGTTTGCTTATAACTTCCCTGTAACATGTATTAAAATCAGGTAGTATGATGCCTACAGATTTATTTTTATTGCTTAGGATTGTTTTAGCTATTTAGAATCTCTTTTGATTCTATATGAGTTTTAGGGTCACTTTCTACAGATCTGAGAAGAATTTCTTTGTTGCTTTGATCACATCAAATCTGTAAATTGTTTTGGGCTGCATGGACATTTTGATGAAAAGTTTTCTAATCAAGAAACATGGACAGTTTTTTCATTTTTTGTTTGTCTTCTATATCTCTCCTTAATGTTTTATAATTTTCTTTGTAGAGGTCTTCCACACCCTTGTTTGAATTTATTCCAAAGTATTTAAAATTTTTGGAGCTATTCCAAGTGGGATTGATCTTACAAAATCTTTCTCAGTCATGGCATTGTTTCTTTATAAGAACGTTATTGATTCTTGAGTGTTGATTTTTATATCTTGTAAACTTGCCAAACTCTTATGAGCTCCAGTTATCTCTTAGTGGAGTCTTTGGTTCAACTATGTGTCAGCTCATGTTATCTATAAACAGGGATAATTTGAATTCTTTCTTTCCTATTTGTATCCCTTTCATTTCTATTTCTTGCCTAATAGCTGTGGCTAAAAGTTACATAACTATATCGAATAACAATGGTAAGAATGGGCATCTGTGTCTGGCTTTGGATCTTAGTGGAAATGCTTCTACCGTTTCCCCCTTGAATCTGATGTTGGTTGTGGGTTTGTAACAGATTGTCTTGATTCTGTTGAGGAATGTTCCTTCTATACCCAATTTGCATAAGGCTTTTATTATGATAGGATGTTGTATTTTGTCAAGTACTTTCTTTGAATGTGTTGAAATAATCATACAGTTTTTATTTAGTTTGATAATGTGGTGTATTACATTTACAGATTATTGTGTGTTGAATCATGTCTGCATACTGGGGATAAATCCCATAGGTCAAGTGAATGTTCTTTCTGGTGTGTTCTTAGATTCACTTAGCTAGTATTTTCATGAAGATCATTGCATCTGTGAAAATTAGGGATATTGTCTGTAGTTGTTTTTCCCTGCTGTATCTTTCTCTGGTTTTGGAAATAAGATGATGCTGGCCTCACAGGAGGAGTTTGAGAGGATTCTCTGCCTTTCAATTGTTTTTGAGTATTCTCAGATGAGTTGGGATTTGTTCTTAAAAAGTTTGGAGGGGCCAGCACTGTGTAGCAGGAAAAATTACACCCTGCTGTGCTGGTATCCTACATGGGTGCCAGTTTGTGTCCAGGCTGCTCCACTTGCAATCCAGATCTCTGTTAATGGCTTGGGAAAAGCAGCAGAGGATGGCCTGAGTGCTTGGGCCCATGCTACCCATGTGGAAGACCTAGAAGAAGCTCTTGGCTCATGGTTTCAGCCTGGCCCTTCCTTAGCCGTTGTGGTCATCTGGGGAATGAACCTGTGAGTGAGAGACTTCATCTCTCCTTCTCTTCCTGTAACAGTAACTTTCAAATAAATAAGCCTTTTTTTTTATTAAACTTTTATTTAATGAATATAAATTTCCAAAGTATAGCTTATGGGTTACAATGGCTTCCCCCCTCCCATAACTTCCCTCCCGCCCGCAACCCTCCCCTTTCCCGCTCCCTTTCCCCTTCCATTCATGTAAAGATTCATTTTCAATTCTCTTTGTGTACAGAAGATCAGTTTAGTATATATTAGGTAAAGATTTCAACATTTTGCCCATATAGCAACATAAAGTGAAAAATCTACCATTGGATTACTAATTATAGCATTAAATAGCAATGTACAGCACATTAAAGACAGAGATCCTACATAATTTTTTTTTCAAATTAATTAATTTTCTATGCCATTTCCATTTTAACACCAGGTTGTTTTTTTTTTCATTTCCAGTTCTCTTTATATACAGAAGATCACTTCAGTATATAATTAGTAAAGACCTCATCAGTTTGTGCCCACACAGAAACGCAAAGTATAAAAATACTGTTTCAGTACTAGTTATAGCATCACTTGGCTTTAGACGACACATTAGGGACAGATCCCACATGGGGTGTAAGTACACAGTGACTCCTGTTGCTGATTTAACAATTTGACACTCCTATTCATGGCGTCAGTAATCTCCCTAGGCTCTAGTCATGAGTTGCCAGGGCTATGGAAGCCTTTAGAGTTCGCTGACTTTGATCTTATTCCGATAGGGTCATAGTCAAAGTGGAAGTTCTCTCCTCCCTTCGGAGAAGGGTACCTCCTTCTTTGATGGCCCCGTTCTTTCCACTGGGATCTCACTCACAGAGATCATTCATTTAGGTCTTTTTTTTGGATAAAGAAATTATGGGACATGTACTCCATAGAATACTATACAGCAGTAAGAAACAACGAAACCCAGTCATTTGCAACAAGATGGAGCAATCTGGAAAACATCATGCTGAGTGAATTAAGCCAGTCCCAAAGAGAAAAATATCATTTGTTTTCCCTGATCGGTGACAACTGAGCGCCAAAGGGGAAACCTGTTAAGTGAAATGGACACTATAAGCAACAATGAACTGATCAGCTCCTGTCCTGACTTTAGATGTACAATGTAATACTTTATCCTTTTTAGTATTTGTTGTTGTTGTTGTTGTTCTAGTACTATTGGTTGAACTCAGTAATTAACACACAATTATTCTTAGGTGTTTAAATTTTAACTGAAAAGTGATCCCTGTTAAATCTAAGAGTGGAAAAAGAGAGGGAGGAGATGAACAATTTGGAACATGCTCAATCGGACTGGCCGCAAATGGTGGAGTTAGAAATGTGCCAGGGGATTCCAACACAATCCCATCAAGATGGCATGTACCAATGCCATCGCACTAGTCCAAGTGATCAATTTCAGCTCACAATCGATGGCTCGGATAGGTCTAAGAGTCAAAGAGATCACACAAACAAGACAAGTATCTGCTAATACTAACTGATAGAATCAAAAAGGGAGAGAAAGATCCAACATGGGAAGTGGGATACACAGCAGACTCATAGAATGGCAGATGTCCTAAACAACACTCTGGCCTCAGAATCAGCCCTCAAGGCATTCAGATCTGGCTGAAGAGCCCATGAGAGTATAGCAGGCATGGAAAGCCAAGATATCATGGAAAATAAGCCTTTTTTTTAAAGTTGGGCAGAAATGGTTAAAAATATTACATTAAAACAAGCTTAATGATCAGTGATTGCTTTAAAATTTACTATATGGGGTGAAATGGTCATTTTTCCATTCATTATGGTTGATAGCCATTATCTGTATTCCTGCTACACAAGGTATGAGAGGTTGGCCTGGTGTGAAGTCTTTTTTTAGATTTTATTTATTTAACAAGTAGAGTTACAGACAGAGGAAGAGACGGAAAGGTCATCCTAAATGGCCACAATAGCCCGAGTTTAGCCAATATGAAGCCAGGGCCAGGAGCTTCTTCCCGGTCTCCCACACAGGTGCAGGGGTCCAAGCACTTGTGCCATCTTCCACTGCTTTCCCAGGCCATAGCAGAGAGCTGGATTGGAAGGCTCTGTTAAAATAACAGGTGAGTCCATGGTTCCCTGGACGTTCATGGTAGTTGTTGGCATACAGCATCATCTGTATTTTGAAGGATTGGGTGCTTTTTCCATTCTTTGCAATCTGGCTTTGTTGGTGTTGATTCATAAATTCACTTGCTGTATTGTCAATATTTCAAGCCTAGATGATATTCCCTCCTGTCCTGATTTGTCCCAAATCAATAGCTGGTATGCTGTTTGGAATAAACTGCAGACAAGTTTTAAAATGGGTGAAAGCCTCTTTCTGGAGTTAGTGTAGCCTTGATGCCTACTCCTATGGCCACCAATGGCACAAAGCTAAATCAGAGCTGGAGCTCAAAACCTGCCAACACTCCTGCAGCATGGAGGCAGGACCAAAAAACCCACATTTCTGTGGACTGTTTCCTGCTTCAGTAGATTTATATCCCAAGACTGCTGCAAACAGAGCATTACAGGATGACATTGAGACCATAAGAAATCCAACATAGATCCTGAGTTTCCATCAGTGGGCACTGACCTGAGGACAGGAACAATTAGAATCAGCCCAACATTGAATTTTTACCAGCCCAGCACTGAGTCCTAGGATACAGTTCTCTAGTTTCTTTCTATCTAACCGAGGTGGGGGAGAAGGTGATAATGGCATCCCCATCACCACCCACGCTTAGCACCACACTGAGTCACCTGAAGGCCTCGCCATCAGCATGCCTTGCACAGTCTTGGGAGTCCCCGAGTCTGCCAGTGATATGCACCATGTCTGTCACACTGGGGAGCATGACCCTGCTTGATGCCAGGACATGTCTAGAAGCTCCATTTGTGAGCACTGTTAAAAGCAGAGGACAGATACCTGTGAGCTTTCTAGGGTCTGAGCCTCACCACAGCAGGCCCTGCTCTTAAGCTCCAAGGCAAGGTTCTAATTTCCTTTTCCTGCCACATTCTCCAACACCTGGAGTCTGGTCCCACCAGAGCAGGGGGAGGGGTGGTGGAGGTGGTCTCTTGGCCACTTGGCAAAGGAGTATCCAAAGATTCATTCTGGAGCAGAAGCCATGAGGCCCTGTCCAGCTCTGGGTTTTGTCATGGTGGGCATGGGCATGGGATTGGGTTTCATGTCCAAAATATGGATGAATTCCCTCTCCTCCGCAAATAGAATGTGAGGCATCTCTGTACAGAGCTAGCTGGACCTGAGAGGAACAATGTGGCTAACTATTTCATTGCTGCTGTCTTCACGGTCTTTTTTTTTTTTTTTTACCATACTAAAACCAGATCCTGTTGTCTATCATCTGGCTTCGTTGGCTTTTTTCTTTTTCTTCTTTTTTTAAGATTTATTTGAAAGGCAGAGTTACAGACAGGCAGAGGCAGAGAGAAGAGGTCTTCCATCCACTGGTTCACTCCGCAGATGTCCACAATGACCAGAGCTATGCTGATCTGAAGCCGAAAGCCAGAAGCTTCTTCTGGGTATCCCAGGTGGATACAGGGACCCAAGAACTTGGGCCATCTTCTACTGCTTTCCCAGGCCACAGCAGAGACCTGGATTGCAAGTGGAGCAGCTGGGACATGAACCAGCGCCCATATGGGATGTGGCGCTGCAGACCAAGGCTTCAACCAGCTGTGCCATAGTGCTGGCCCCTCCTTCGCTTTTTTTTTTTTTTACAGGCAGAGTGGATAGTGAGAGAGAGAGACAGAGAGAAAGGTCTTCCTTTTGCCGTTGGTTCATCCTCCAATGGCCGCTGCGGCCGGCACATCGCGCTGATCCGAAGCCAGGAGCCAGGTGCTTCTCCCGGTCTCCAATGCGGGTGCAGGGCCCAAGCACTTGGGCCATCCTCCACTGCCTTCCCGGGCCATAGCAGAGAGCTGGCCTGGAAGAGGGGCAACCGGGATAGAGTCCGGCACCCCAACCGGACTAGAACCCGGTGTGCCGGTGCCGCAAGGCGGAGGATTAGCCTGTTAAGCCATGGCGCTGACCCCTCCTTCGCTTTTGTAAAGGTTATTTATTGCATGCACAGCTGTTCAAATTGGTGTCTCTGGGGACAGAAGATCAATGAATTTCTTACTCATCTGCCATCTTGCTTTACCACTTGTTGGGAGGTTTTTGGTTACATATCCAGTCTCCTTGTAAGTTACCTATCTAGTCTGATTTTCTATTCCTTCATCCATCTTGGTGGCTTTTGCCTTTGTTTTTGCTCATTTTGTAGAGTTTATCAAATTTGTTGGTATACAATTATTCCTATAAACTTCTCTTATTCCTGGAAACCCAGTGTTGCTGCTACTAATCTCTTTCCTGATGCTGTTCATTTGAATCTTCTCTTTTTCCTTAGGCAATCTGATTAAAAGTTTGGTCTTTGGTTTGTTTCATTTTTATTTTTTCAAGGAACTGATTCTTAGGTTCCGTGGTATTTCCTATTTTCTTGTTTTATACTTCATCTCTGTTCTATATATTATTTCCTTCTGCTCCCTTTAATATTCTGTTCACCTTTAATGCCGTAAGTTGTAGCTATATTATTTATTTTTAGAACTGTTTTTAAAACACACAGGTACAGCTATAAACATCCCTCTTAGCATTGCTTTTGCTGCATCCTGTTTACTGTTTTCACTTTTTAAACATTATTTCATAACAGTTTTAAATTTATAAAAATATTGTAATAACAGTTTCTAAAAACCCTCTCATCCTATTTCCCCTATTAACATGTCATTCTAGTATATTTGTGACAATTTTTTTAAAAAAAGCAGCTTTGCTAATTTTTATTAAAACTTCTTGGATCCTCACCCTCCCCAGACCCTACTAATCAGCATTGTCTGTTCAGACTGAGATTTTAAATCAAATTAGCTCCCACGTGGGATAGAAATATGCAGCATTTGTCTTTATATATCTGATGTATTTCACTTAACATATGTCCCTTAGTTCCACCCACTTTGCTACAGTTGACAGGATTTCATTTGTATCATTTTGTGTTAGATGCCTTGGTTGATTCCATATTTTGGCTCTTGTTTCAACATGGTGGAGCAGGTATCTCTTCGGTACAACAATTTCCTATCTTGTGGAGATGTACCCAGTAGTAGAATTGCTGGAACACATAAAATTTCTTTTTCTAGTTTTTTAAACAAAATTCTAAACTGTTTTCCATAATGACTGAACTCACATTCTCCCCAACAGTGTATACCAGTTCCCCTTTAACCTCATCCTCTCCAGTATTTATTACTTTTTTATAATAACTGTTCAGACCAGGGTGAGGTGTTAGCTCATGACGGTTTTGATTTGCATTTCTCTCATGGCTAGTGATATTGAACATTGTTTCATAGATTGGTAGGCCTTTTTTTTTTTTCTTGAGAACTGATTATTTACATTTTTTGCCCATATCTTAACTGGATTGGTTGACTTTTGTTGTTGCTGAGTTTGTTGAGTTCCTCATAATCTGCGGATTGATCCTTTGTCAGATAAACAGCTTGGAAATATTTTCCCCCATTCTGTTGAATGCCTCTTCACTCTCTTATTTCCTTTGCTGTGCAGAAGCCTCTGCCTTTACTATAACCCCATTTGTTGAGCTAAGCTTTCTTTGTCTGTGCTTTTAGAGTATTATCCAAGCAATCATTACATACGCTGATGTGTTGAAGTGTGTCCTGTATGTTTCATTCTAGCAGTTTCAGGTTTTATATTTAGATCTTTGATCCATCTTCAGTTTATTTTTCAAAAATTTATGTATTTTTGAAAGAGGATCAGAGACAGGGAAAGACAGAATGGAGGGTGGGGAGAGAAAGAGAAAGAGATGTCTTCTATGAGCTGGTTCACTCCCCAGAATGGCCACAACAGCTAGTGCTGGGCCAGGCAGAAACTATGAAGTACAACCCATCTAGGTCTCCCACCTGGGTGGCAGGGGCCCAAGCCCTTAGGCCATGATGTGCTGCCTTCCCAAGTGCATTAGCAGGAAGCTGGATCAGAAGTATAGCAGCTGGGGCTTGAGCTACACTCCAGTATGGAATGTAAACATCACAAGCAGTGGCTTAACCTGCTGTGCCTAAGCACCAGCTCCTTGAGTTGATTTTTTTTTTTTCTTATATATCATGAGAGGGAGGTAACCAGTTTAATTCTTCTAAATGTATGTGTGTGTATGTATGTGTGCATGTTCAGTTTTTCCAGCACCATTTATTGAAAAGATTATGTTTGTTTCCATTGTATGTTGTTGGTACTTCGGTCAAAAATTACTGGACCGTACATACGGAGATTGACTTCTGGACTTTCTTTTCTGTCCCACTGATCTATGTGCCATTTTTTATTCTAGTACCATGCTGTTTTAATTACTTTGAGGTATGCTTTGAAATCAGGTATTGTAGTATGCTTTGAAATCGGGTATTGTGATGCCTCCAGTTTGATTTTTTTCTCTGCTGAAGTTTTCCATGGCTAGCCTGGGTCCTTTGTGATTCCGTATCAATGTTTAAGATTGTTTTACTGATTCTATTAAGAATGTCATTTGTATTTTGATACATATTGCACTAAACTTTTAGATTGCTTTGGGTACTATGAACATTTTAACAATATTCTGATTTGCAAACAGAAAATATTCTTTTTTGTATTATCTATGATATCTTTGAACAGTGGTTTTATAATTTTCAATGTAGAGATCTTTTGCTTCATTGGATAAATTTACTCCTAAATATTTAATTTGTTGTAGTTATTATAAATGGAATTTCTTAATTTTTCTTTCAGTGATACTGGTATATAAAAATGATACAATTTGGTTTTTTATTTTGTATCTTGTGATTTTACTGAACTGGTTTATCAGTTCTAATGGGTTTTTTTTTGTACATTATGTCACCAGAACCATGTATATTTTGACTTCCTCCTTTACAGTTTTCATGTCGTTTATCCTCCCTAATTGCTCTTACTAATACTTTCAATTCTATATGAAATAAGAGTTCTGAAAGCAGACTTCTTTGGCGTTGGTGTTGTGAGACAGTGAGTTAAGCCACTTCCTGTAACACAAGCATCCCATATGAGCACCCGTTCAAGTCTCGGGTGCTCCACTTCTAATACAATTCCCTGCCAATGCCCCTGGAAAAGCAGTGGAGGATGGCATAAGTGCCTGGGCTCCTGCCACGCATGTGGGAGACCTGGATGGAATTCCAGGCTCTAGATTGAGCACGGATCAGCTCTGAATGTTGTAGCCATTTGTTCGGTGAATCAGAGCATGAAAAAATTGGATTTCTCTCTCTGCCTCTGTCTCTATCTCTTTCTCTCTCTCTCTGTCTCTCGTTTGCTCTCTATCTCTGTCTCTATAATTCTAACTTTCAAATAAATCTTTAAAAAAAAAAAAATCTTTAAAAAGCAGACATCCAGCCGGCGTGCGGCTCAATAGGCTAATCCTCCGCCTGCGGCGCTGGCACCCCTGGTTCTAGTCCCGGTCAGGGCGCAGGATTCTGTCCCTGTTGCTCCTCTTCCAGTCCAGCTCTCTGCTATGGCCCGGGAAGGCAGTGGAGGATGGCCCAAGTGCTTGGGCCCTGCACCCGCATTGGAGACCAGGAGAAGCACCTGGCTCCTGGCTTTGGATCAGCGCAGTACGCTGGCCGCAGCATGCCGGCCGCAGCGGCCATTGAGGGGTGAACCAACGGCAAAAGGAAGACCTTTCTCTCTGTCTCTCTCTCACTGTCTACTTTGCCTGTCAAAAAAAAAAAAAAAAAAAAAAAAGACATCCTTGTTTTGTTCCGTATCTAAGGGGAAACACTTTGAGCTTTGCCCACTCAATATGATACTGGCTGTTGTTTTGTTATTATTGTGGCCTTCTATACCTAATTCGTTTAAGGTTTATATTATGAAGCAATGTTTATCTACATCTATTGAGATGATCATATGATTTTTGTTTTTCATTCTGTTGATGTGATTTATGATGTTTATTGATATGCAAATGTATTTTCATTTTAATTCATCTTTAAATATTTTCTAATTGTCCCTTGTAATTTCTAATTAATCCATGGGTCACTTAAGAACTAGGGTTTTTTTTTGTGTGTGTTGCCATTTATCAGGTTGAAGGATTTCCCTTCAATGGCTAGCTTGCCATTCGTTATAATGAAGGAGTCCTGAATTTTTATAATGAATGGACATTGAATTTATGTAATGAATCAGTATTGAGTTGTGTCTGGAAATATTTCTGCATCTATTGAGATGCTCATTTGTCTTTTATTTCTTTATTCTTTTAATATGATAAATTACACTGATTGATTTTTCAAATGTTAAACTAACCTTGAGTTCCTGGGTTTTAATTGGTTATAATATATTACTATTTTTATATGTGATTATATGATTTAATAATGTTTTGCCTGGTTTTGGTACTAGGATAATTCTGCAATCACTAAGTTGGCAAATAGTCACTTTTTTTTTTTCCTTTTCTGGTGAAGTCTATATAGAGTTAGGTGTTAATTCATCATTAGTTGCTCACTGAAAAGAGAATAATAATGGCTGGGCCTGAAGCATCCCTGCAGAATGTCTTTAATAGAGAACTATTCAGGTAGTATATTTCTTGGTAAACTAAATTTAGTCATTTGCATCTTTCAAATAGTGTTTTCATTTAATCTGCTCTCAGACATACTGAAATAAAATTGTTGCTGCTATTTTATTCATTTAAAATGTAGGATTTATAGGTGATGTTTTCATTGATTTCTGGTTCAGCAATATATGATTTCTCTTCAGGGTCAATCTAACTAGTGGTTTGCTAATTTTATTGGTTTTGGTTCCAACAATGCACCATGATTTCAATTATTTTTCTCTATTGTTGGTTGATTTCCTGTGTCATTGGTATCTTCTTTATTTTCATTATCTTCTTCTTCCTACTTATCAAGGATAGAACAGAGTCAAAATTAAATAATGCAGCCTGTTACAGTCCCAGACTATTGTGGAGTCTCCTGATAAAATCACAGTGTACCAAGAATCTCATGTTGAATTCATTCTCCTGTGGCTCATATATTCATTTTTTTCCTTTTAATAGTATTTTTTTCAAGTAAAACATACAGGAAGACTGTACAGTTTGAAATTATTTTCTTGATGCTAAAAATAGTAATTCTCCAACTTTTTTAAAAAAGAATGAAGAAAATGTACCTGTATCTCTTTAACCTAAAGAGTAAGGGTGTGGGTATTTGGCCTACTGGTAAAAATGCTGCTTTTAATACCCATATTCCATGTTGGAGTACCCAGCTTTGGGTCGTGGCTCTGCTTGCAATTTCAGCATCCTGCTAACGGATACCTTGTGAGGCAGTAAGTGATGGGTTCCTGCTACTCATGTTGGAGGTCTGAATTGAGATTCTGGGTTCTGATATCAGCCTATCTCCAACTCTACAGTTGTTGGCAGATTGGTGTCAAAAGTAGATGGGAGATGGGTACTTCTCTGTGTCTGCCTTTCAGATAGGTGAGATACATATATGCCTATGTACATATTTATGTAGACAAACATTTAAGAAGATAATTGCAGTGACTATGTTAGTGTATTCCCTACAATGTTTTGCTTATACAATTGCATATAAACATAGGAATGATTAACTATGTTTAAAGAAAATCATACTTAAAACCTACACTGTCCAAGATGGCAGCACCTAGCCACACAATGATTATGCCTTTGATATGTGGAATAGTTTATTTGGGATGTGCTGTAAGAGAAAAATGTACTATAGGTTTGAATATCTACTGTAAAAAAGTAAAATAGTTATAATTTGAATACATGTTGAAATGACAACATTTTGAGAGTATTAAATTATTTGAATTATTTGTTAAATTCTTTTTTTTTTCATTTTTTTTTAACTTTTATTTAATGAATATAAATTTCCAGTATACAGCTTATGGATTACAATGGCTTCCCCTTCCCATAATTTCCCTCCCACCCGCAACCCTCCCCTCTCCCGCCCCCTCTCCCCTTCCATTCACATCAAGATTCATTTTCAATTCTATTTATATACAGAAGATCAATTTAGTATAAATACTTCAACAGTTTGCACCCACATAGAAACACAAAGTGAAACATACTGTTTGAGTACTAGTTATAGCATTAAATCAAAATGTACAGTACATTAAGGACAGAGATCCCACATCAGGAGCAAGCGCACAGTGGCTCCTGTTGTTGACCCAACAAATTGACACTCTAGTTTATGGCGCCAGTAACCACCCTAGGCTGTCGTCATGAGTTGCCAAGGCTATGGAAGCCTTCCAAGTTCCCCGACTCTGATCATATTTAGACAAGGTCATAAAAGACAGGTTGAGGATAGTAACCAATGATCCTAAGAGTGGCCTTAACCAGGTCTGAACAATTATACAGCATTAAGTGGGGAAGAGGACCATCAGTACACACAGGTTGGGAGTAGAGCCATTGGTGGTAGAGTAGAGGTTATGATTACAAAGGAATGAGGCCCAAGTGCACTAGACAGGGTCTAGAACAAAGGACAGAGTCATTATTAGAGGAGCTAAGAAAGGTGCTGTCTAAGCTACAAGTAATTTTTCTGATTGAGAGGCAAATAGAACCTGATAGAAGGGGCTTGATAATAATCTGTTGGGCTAAAATCAATCTAAAATCTGCTAAAATCAATCAAAGATACATTTTAATTTGTATGACCTGAATCTGTGTATCATATGTTTTAAACTTGTTGGTAGAAAGAAACTAAAAACATTTTATATGGTTGTGCTTAAGTTTACTGGTTAAACAAACTACACCATGTTAGATATTTAAGAGGTGTTTTCAAATACATGATTCTTAAAATTTATAGAAGGCATTGGACCTTCCGGTAAATGTTTTATTAAGTTCTTATCTAAAGGTTGAAACGGTTTGCTAAGTATTCATGTAATATTGCTATTGTCAGCAAGTGATCTAGGACTTGCTCCCTCATCTCTCTATTCTAAGCCCAACTTGTTCTTTCACTTCTCTATTCTCTTCAAGGTAGGGAACTAATTCTATTATGAAGGAATCTGTAGGATGCACAATTTAATCTTTAGACCTTATAAGAGATGGCTAACATTTTTCTGTAATAGCATAGCCAAAATATGAACTTAACTAATAATCTCATAGCTAGATTCACATTGCCATCCGCGAAGTATACAGTAAGTAGGAAAAAAAAAACCTCCCTTTCAGACCAAAGGGAAAGAAAGTTTTAAAGTGAGAATATAATTTTCCTCATGGGCATTGTCTACCTTAGAAAAACTACTACAGAACATGCCTGTGACTATAGACTTGTAGTTCAGGCCACCGAAGATTAGAGATGGGACACGGGCACTCCCTTGACTTGCATCGTCTGGTCTGCTTTAACACAAACCAGGAGGAAAAGAAAGCTAGGCATCAGAAGCAATGGGTGGCAGGCCTATTAATGGCTGATCTGTACAGTGATCTGCCCTCAAGGAGACCCAACAGGCCAGTCCACTGCAGTGGCTTTCAAAGTGGTAAGCCTGGGCTTCAGCAGAAGTCAGCTTGTGAAGAGCCCTGGCAGCTCTGCCAAGAGTTGGATCACTGGAAATGGACCTGCCCTGGAGTCGAAGGATGCCCAGGTCAGAGCCACAGATCCTATTGGCTCCAAGCTGAAAAGCCCTTCACTCAGCCCAACTTCCAAAGTGACCACTGCAGTTGAGGGGACAGCCAAGTAGGGTCAGCAACATTGCAGGCAGAACTGTAAATTTCTTGTTAGAGATGCCCCCTGCCTTTACCTGGCCAGCTCTCCTCCCAGGCCAGCCAAGTAATGAAAGTCAACAGAGTGCCTTCCCCTAGGAGGTTCACACCTCCCTTAGGATATACCCCATGTGAAGAGATAGATAGGTCTGGGCCTCTTAACTTACAAGGCCTAAAGCCCAACAGATTATTATCAAGCCCCTTCTATCAGGTTCTATTTGCCTCTCAATCAGAATTATTTGTTAAATTCTTAATGTGAAATTGAGCATATGTAAAATTAGGTGTGCGACTCATAACTGAGTCTCATGTTTTGTTCTTATGGTACTTATTGGTGCTATTTGATACTCTTGTTTTCATTTAGTATAGCACCAGCAGTTTTGCCAGTGCTACAAAGAATATTTCACGACTTCTATGTTTAATAGCTATTGAACATAAAATCACTTAGAAATGTCATATACTTCAGCGTGTATAATTTTTCCCTCAATAATGTGTATAGTACAGTTTTTCTTGGTGTTGCAGTTACATTCTACCCAGTTACTTAGCCAACATTTATGACTGAACATGTCCCATATTCATTGCTCCTTTCTTCATTTTTTCCAAACTTCTTTCTTGCATTTATTTACCAAATATTGTCAAGGATCCTGCTAGGTAGCAAAATGTCCTAATGAACAGCAATTGCCTCTAGGCCAAACTTAAGTTCAAATACTACCTGTGTCACTTAACAGCTCTGTTACTTTTTTTTTTTTAAAGATTTATTTATTTACTTGAAAGTCAGAGAAGAGGAGCCAGGGATATAGAGAGAGGTCTTCTATCCACTGGTTCATTCCCCAAATGGTAACAGTGGCCAGAGCTGCGCCAATCTGAAGCCAGGAGCTTCTTTCGGGTCTCCCATGGGGGTGCAGGAGCCCAAGGACTTGGGTCATCTTTTCCCAGGCCATAAAAGAGAACTGGATTGGAAGTGGAGCAGCCAGGACTGGAACCAGCACCTACATGGGATGCCGGCACTACAGGCAGCAGCTTTACCCGCTGTGCCACAGCACCGGCCCTTCTGTCATTTTAAGCAGGTCGTTTAACTTCTGGGTTATCGGGTTTCTCAGCTGTGAGATGATGATACTTCCCTGATAGGATGTTGAGAGTATTAAATAGGATACAATTGTTTCAGTGTTATTTTTAACTCTGTGTAATAATTGTACTTATTTATACAATACAGTATAATTAAAAACATGTATACAGTGTTTAATGGTAAAGTTAGAGTAATTCACATTTCCATCTCATGAAATAATAATGTTTCTAGGTGTTTAGAACCTTCCAACGCTTCTCTACCTAGTTGGAAATATATTAATTATTTCTGTGAACTACAGCTACTGTTTAATGCTGTAGAATATTGGCCCACGTCCCCCTTCCGTGTGCTGAAACCTGCCATCTACCCTCTGATTTCAGTGCCTTCCATTCTACTGTCTACTTCTGTATGATCAGCTTTTTTGGCTTATGTAAATGAAGAAGAGCATGCAATATTTGAGGCAAGCATTTGCTCAGTGGTTGTAATGCCTACATCCCCTTTCAGAGTGCCTGGATTTCCAACTTGGTTGTCCTTTGAATTCCAGCTCAGTACTGATGGTCACTCTGGGAAGCAACAGGTGATGATTCAAGTACTTGGATCCCTGTCTCCCACAAGGGAGACCCAGATTGAGTCCCAGACTCCTGACTGTCTTGGCCCATTTGTGGCTGTTGTAGGCATTTGGGGAGTGAACCAGTGGATGGAAGATAATTAACCATTCTCTATCTCCTTCTACTTCTCTCCCTCCACCACTTCCTCTCACTCTGCCTTTCAGATAACTATTTCTTATAATAAAAAGAACGTACAATACTTGTCTTTTTGTGCCTAGATTCTTTCATGTAACATAATGTTCTCCATTTCTATCCCTGTTACTGCAAATGAGAGCTTTTCATGCTTTTGGTTGCGGAGTAAAATTCCAATGTGTCTGCATCTCTTTCTGTGTGTATACATACATATAGCATTTTTTAGAAACAAAGCAAATTGACCTCTGACATATCAAGACCATGTAGTAGAACTGATCACTTGATATGTGCCCCCTAAATAAACTCCCAATGCATGCATCCACTGATACACAGCTGATTGTATATCTTGGTTATCGTGAATAGCACTGCAATGAACATGAAAATGCAGGTTACTTCTCCACAAAATTATTTCATTACATCTGGGTATATACCTAGTAGTGAGATTGTTGGATTAAATAGCATTTCTGGTTTCAGATTGTTGACAACTATCTAGACTGCTTTCTCCACTCATAACTGTGATTTAACTGCCCACCAACACTGTGTAAGAATTCCCCTTCCTCAGCATCTTCATGAGCATTTATTGTGGTTTTTGTTGGCTTCTTGACAATAGCCTTTCTGACTTGAGTAAGATTATATCCTACAGTGCTTCTGAATTGCATTTCCCTGATTATAGTGATATTGAATACTTGTATATTTTCAGAAATATCTACTTAAATCATTTACAGAATTTTTAATCAGATTATTTGTGATGGTGTTGAATTTTCTTAATTCCTTATACATTCTGAATATTAACTTATCAAATGTACAGCTTGCAAATAGTTTCTCCATTTCTATAGGTTATCTTTTTACTCTAGATTGTCTCCTTTCCTTCCTTCCTATGCAGAAGCTTCTTAGTTCGATGTAATCCCATTTGCCTATTTTTTTTCTGTTGTTTTCTATGCTTTTTGAGTTTTATCTAAAACGCTTAGCTTACCCCAGTATCTTGAAATTTTCCCTGTGTATTTTCATCTAGCAGGTTCATAGTTTCAGATCAGACATTTAGGCCCTGTATCCATTGTGAGTTTATTTTTTATTTATGGTGATAGGAATTGGTGGGTCTCTTTTCATTCATGTGAATATACATTTTTCCCAGCTCCATTTATTGAAAAGATTATCCTTTCTCCACTGTCTGTGGACTTCATTTTTTTAATTTTTTTTTTTTGACAGGCAGAGTGGATAGTGGGAGAGAGAGACAGAAAGGTCTTCGTTTTTGCCATTGTTCACCCTCCAATGGCCGCTGCGGCCAGCGCATCACGCTGATCCGAAGCCAGGAGCCAGGTGCTTCTCCTGGTCTCCCATGCAGGGGCAGGGCCCAAGCACTTGGGCCATCCTCCACTGCCTTCCCGGGCCACAGCAGAGAGCTGGACTGGAAGAGGGGCAACCGGGATAGAATCCGCCGCCCCCACCAGGACTAGAACCTGGTGTGCCGGCACCTCAAGGTGGAGGATTAGCCTGTTGAGCCAAGGCGCTGGCCAATTGTCTGGGTTTTTCATCAGGGGAATGCTGGCCTCATAGGATGAATTTGAAGGAGTTCCCTCATTTTCAGGTTGTCAGAATACTTTGAGAAGAATTGGTATGAGAAGGATTGGTATTGGTTCTTCTTTAAAGGTTTTCTAGAACTCGGCATGAAGCCCTCAGGTCCTGAGCTTTCCTTTCAGGGGACATTATTCATTACTAATATATTCTGAAAGTTCATTATTGGTTTGCTCAAATTTCTGCCTTCATGTGTGTCTAGAACTTGACTATTTCATCAAGGTTTTCCAGTTTTTGATACATAGTTTTTTATTCTACTTGCTAATGATCCTTTGTAGTTCTATGGCATAAGTCACAATGTTTCCTTTTTCATCTAGGTTTTTTTTTTTGTAACCTGGCTAAAGATTTGTTGATTTGGTTTATTGTTAGAAAAAAAAAAAGGCCGGCGCAGTGGCTCAACAGGCTAATCCTCCGCCTTGCGGCGCCGGCACACCGGGTTCTAGTCCCGGTCGGGGCACCGATCCTGTCCCGGTTGCCCCTCTTCCAGGCCAGCTCTCTGCTGTGGCCAGGGAGTGCAGTGGAGGATGGCCCAAGTGTTTGGGCTCTGCACCCCATGGGAGACCAGGATAAGCACCTGGCTCCTGCCATCGGAACAGCGCGGTGCGCCGGCCGCAGCGCGCTACCGCGGCGGCCATTAGAGGGTGAACCAACGGCAAAAGGAAGACCTTTCTCTCTGTCTCTCTCTCTCTCTCACTGTCCACTCTGCCTGTCAAAAATAAAAAAAGAAAAAGAAAAAAAAGAAACAGCTATTCAGGCCAGCATTGTGGCACAATAAGTTAATCTATGGCCTGTGATGCCAGCATTGTGTATTGGAGTGCCAGTTGAAGTCCTAGCTGATGAATTTCTGAACCAATTCCTTGAGATGTAGCTGGTTAAGCAGTGGAAGATGGCCCAAGTGCTTGGGCCCTGCTACTCCAATAGGAGACTTGGATCAAGTTTAAGGCTCCTAGCTTCAGTGTGGCTCAATCCTGGCCATTGCAGCTATTTGGGAAGTGAACCAACAAATAGAGTATTTTCCTCTATCTTTGTAACTCTGCCTTTCAAATAAAAAAAAAATCTTAAACAGATCTTCATATTGGTGATCTTTGCTATAATTTTTTAGTCTCTAGTTTCTTGTTGCTGCTTAGATCTTTATTTCTTTCCTTCTAGTGATTTCAAGTTTGCTTTGTTCTTGATTTTTCTAATCCCTTGAGTGGTGTTTTTAGGTTGCTTGTTTGAAATCTTTAACTTCTTTGGTGTAATCATCTATTGCTATGAACTTCCCTCTTATTACAGCTTTCATTGTACCTTATAAGTTGTTTGCGTTTTCATTTGTTTGAAAAAAAAAAAAAGTTCATTTGATTTGCTTTGACCCATTGGTTATTCAAGAACACAATGTTAGTTACCATATGTTAATATACTTTCTAAAATTCCTCTTGATGCTTCCTAGTTGCATTCCATTATGATCAGAGAATAAACACAATGCGTTTTCTCTTGTCTTGAATGTATTGAGACTTGTTTACTGACCTAATGTATGATCTGTCCCGGAAAATGTTTCATGTACTGATGAGAATGTGAATTCTGTTTGATGAAATATCTGTTAAATCCATTTAGTCTATAGTATATTTTTTATTGTAACTTATGGATTTTTTTGAAAGGCAGAGAGGAAAGGAAACAGGGAGTTATCCCAAGCACTGGTTTACTCCCAAAATACCCATAAAGGCCAGGTGTGGACCAGGCCAAAACTAGGAGCTGGGAACTCATTCCAGGTCTCACATGGGTAACATTGTCTTAACTACTTAGACCATCGTATTAGCAGGAAGACAAAACTGGGAGTAGAGCCAGCACTTGAACCCAGGCCCTCTAACAAGGACATAGATGGCTGAAGTGACGCCTCAATTGCTGTACCAAACACTTGGCCCTGCAGCTCAGTTTAACTCTGTTATTTATTGTCAATACTTCTCTCTGGATGATCTATCCATTGGAGAAAATGAAGTGTTAAAATTCTCAATCATTGTTAGAAAGGTTATTTCTGAACAGGTCATCAAAGAAGAAGGTACCTTTCTCTGAAGGGAGGAGAGAACTTCCACTTTGACTATGACCTTGTCTAAATATGATCAGAGTCGGTGAACAATGCTGTACATTGTGATTTAATGCTGTAACTAGTACTCAAACAGTATTTTACACTCTGTGTTTCTGCGTGGGTGCAAACTGTTGAAAGTTCTACTTAATATATGCTAAATGGATCTTCTGTATATAAAAATAATTGAAAATGAATCTTGATGTGAATGGAGAGGGAGTGGGTGAGGGGAGGGTTGCGGGTGGGAGGGAAGCTATGGCGGGGGGGGGGGGAGCCACTGTAATCCATAAGCTATACTTTGAAATTTATATTCATGAAATAAAAAAATAAAAATTAAAAAGAACGGTTATTTCCCCTCTTTAGGTTTTGACCTAAAATCTATTTTAGCTGAGTACATTGTTGATGATCACTTTTGGCTGCCATTTTCACTGAGTATCTTCTACCAACCCTTCATATTAAGATTAAGTGCATCCTTACTAGTGGTTTCTTATATGTGACATAGAGGAGGGTCTTGTACTTTTATCCATTCAGCTTCTGTGTATCTTTTGAGCTGGGAAGTTAATCTATTTACACTGAAGGTTATCATTGGTAAGGAAGAATTTACTTCTGGCATTTTATTGATTATTTTGTATACTGTTTGTTGCTTTCCATCTCTCTTTGTGTGTGTGGTTTGTTGATTTTGTATAATAGCTGGGTTTGATTGCTTTGTCTTGTCTTTGTTTATCTGCTTTACCAGTGAGTTCCGTTCTTTGGTGTTTTGTTTCTTTCATGATGGCATTTATTGTCTTTGCTTCCAGATGTAGGACTATTATCAGCATTTCTCTTATGGCCAGTCTAGTGATGGTAACTTCCCTTAGATTTTGCATGCCAAAGTCTTTATTCCTCCTTCACATCTAAAGGATAGATTTGACGGTGATAGTATTCTTGATTAGCAGTTTTTCTCTCAGAATCTTGAATATGTCATCCCACTCACTCCTACCCTGTAAGGTTTCTGCTGAGAAATCCTCTGTGAGTCTATTGGGAGTTCGTTTAAATGTCACTTGGCACTTTGTTTAGCTGCCTTTAGAACTTTCTCTTTGTCTCAGATCTTGACAGCTTAACAGTAGTATGTTGCAATAAGAACCTTTTTTGGTCAAATATTTGTGGTCATTTGGACCTCCTGTACCTGAATGTCCATATTTTTCCCAAGATCAGAGAATTTTTCAGCTATTATTTCATTAAACACATTTTTATAACTACTTCTATTTCTTTTGGAACCCCCATAATTCAAATATGTGTGCATTTAGTGTTGTCCAGTAATCCTAGGGGCTTCAGTTTTTAAATTTTTTTTCTGACTGGGATATTCAAAAGGCTTGTCTTCAAGTGCAGAAATTCTTCTGCTTAAGCTGACTGATTGTTGAATCTCTCAGTGGTATTTTTCATTTGGCTTGCTGAGTTTGTTTAGTTTCAAAATTTGTGTACGGGTGGTTTTCATCTATAATTTGTTGCTGAATTGCTCATTCCTTTCAGGACTGGTTTCATAATTGTATTGAATTATCCACCTCTCTGTCTTACATTCCATTGGGATGCCTCAGAATCATTCTTTTGAGTTCTTTAGCAGACATTTCATCAAGACCCTTTTCTCTTGAGTCTATTGCTGAAGAGTTACTGTTCCTCGGGAGGGACTGTATCCCCTTTTTTTGGTATGTCTTGTGATCCTAAGTTTGTATTTCTGCATTTGGTGCATCTGTTAGACTGTCAGCTTTCTAAGGTGACTTTTTGTAGTAAAAAGTTTTCCCTTAAAGATGTGTCTTAGGGCCTTTGGTAGGCTGCACTGGTTTGGGGTCTAGCTGGGCACCATAACGTCATCACTGAATAGCCTCTATGCCATAATTGATGGTTTTGTGAGTCATATGTGTAGCCTCAAGATAAGAATCTGTCTCTGAGGGCTTCACAGGGATGTAGGCACAGTGATGGCTCAGATGGATGTGGTTCACTTGTCAGTGGGGTAGGGCACCCTCTGTGAGGCCGCATTAACAAATGGGAGTGGTGACACTGGGGACCTGGAGCGTGAATGATGTTTTCTTAGGCATGGCTGGGATAAGCTCCACTGTTAGTGGGGACTTCTAGCAGCAGTGATACTAGGGATGTGGAACTTGGGGAATGTGTGGCAAGCACCACTGGAGGTCAGAGCTTCCAGCAAAAGCAACGCTAGCACTGGTATGGTAGACCTGGGTCCCCACCTGGGTGAGTGTCACTTGTAGCAGGAGCCTCTGGTGGCTACAGTTGGAGTGCCAGGGTGTGGATGATGGCGGACACATCCTCAGGCCCTATAGAGGCAACAATGTTGGCAGTGGAAGCAGGTGGGAGGCATGTCCTTGAGCCCCCATGGTATGCATTACATAAAGGAAGCATATCCACAGCCCCCACCTGTTTGCCCATCACTTGTGACTGGCAGTAGCTGTGGTGGGTGGTTTGGATCACAGGAGGTACAACTTGAGGCTCAGAGGTGACATGTGGCCCAGTAGTGGGAGGTGGTGACAGTAGCCAGTAGTGAAAGCAATAAGGAGTACTAGAGAGACAAGACATGCACATATGGCTCAGGGGTTTCATGTTCCAGTGACAGCCAGCGGCAGCTGTGGCTGGGATGTAGCTCATGAGAGAAGCACCCTATGCCCAGTGGTAGTGCATGCTGACAGAGTAGGGGGGAGGAGTGATTGTGGAAAGGACAGGCCCCATGTCCCAGGGGACAAGCACTTTTGTTCCCCAGGTCTTGGAAGCAGAACCTTCCACTGTGCTGAACTACCTACCTCCAGTAGTGCAAGACACTGCGTGATCTCGGGAGGTGAGCCGCGTGCCAGGTCTGGCTGGATTCATGGGGCTTCACCTTTTTGCACGATGGTGGTATGGTGGTGTTGAAGCCTCAAGACTTGTGTTTGCTGGAGCAGTATGGATTCCAACAGCAGCTCTAATCTCAGGTACAGCAGCTGGGTTCTGGAGGTGAGACAACACAAGCTTGTCCTCTAAAGCAAGGCCACCAAGTGAACTCTGGGAAGCTTCCCTTGCTGGGCTAGGATTGCCAGCAACCTTAGCGTCAGGCTCTGCTGGAACTCTGCTGCTCACCCTTTGCCCTGCAGTGGGGTGTGGGAGCTAGAGTTGTAGTTGTCAGCACGCTGTTCCCTTCTCTGTGTCGCCATCCCAGGTCTCTCCCTTGCTCAGCTCCAGTGCTCAGCCCGGCACATTAGCAGGAAGCTGGATCGGAAACAGTAGCCTAGACTTGCACTAGCACTCTAGCAATGGGTGCCAGTGTCCAAGCAGGCAGCTTACCTCACTGTGCATTGACTCCTTCCTCTTGTCTTTTTGATTGTAGCCAATCTAACTGAAGTGAAGGGATACCTCATTGCATGCATTTCCCTGATGAACAGCTACATTGAGCACTTTTTCATGTACCTGCTGGCCATTTGTATGCCTTAATGTTGAGAAATGTCTATTTTAATATACTGTCCCTTTTTTACTTTGTTACTTTTTACTGTTGAGTTCCTTGTTTATGCTGGTTATTTACCCCTTATCAGATCCATGGCTTGCAAATATTTTCTCTGACTCTGTAGGCTTTCTCTTCATTCTGTTGATTGTTTCCTTTGCTGTGTGCTAATTCTTCAGTTTGATGAAATCCCATTTGTCTATTTTTGCTTTAGTTTTTTGGTTTTCTGTGCTTGGGGAGTCTGATCCAAAAAGGCAGTAAACACTACAGTGTCCCAAAGCATTTCCTGTTTTTTTCTAGTAGTTTCAAAGTTTCAAGTCTTAAATTTAGATGTGTAATCTATTTTGAGTATTTTTTCTACATGGTGAGAGAGAAGGATCTAGTTTCCTTCATTTGTGTGTGATTATCTAGTTTTCCCAGCACTGTTTTTTTAATATATGTTCTCAGAACTTTTGTCAAATATCACTTGGCCAGGGCCAAGATTGTGGCACAGCAGACTGAGCCAATGTCTGTAGCACCAGCAATCCATACGGGAGCCAGCTCTAGTTCTGGCTGCTTGACTTCCAATCCAGCTCCTTCCTGGTGGCATGGAGGGCAGTAGAGAATGGCCCCTGTACCTACATGGGAGACATTATGGAAGCTCTGGGCTCTTGGCTTTGGCCTAGTTCAGCTCCAGCCATCACAACCATTTGGGGAATGAACCAGCAGATAGAAGACCTTTCTGTGTGTGTCTCTCTGTCTCTCTCTCTAACTCTGCTCTCAAATAGATAAGTAAATCTTTAAAAAAAAATCATTTGGCTGTGGTTTACTTATAAGGTCTTTAATCTGTTCCATTCATCTGTGTATCTGTTTGAGTGCCAGTCTCTTGCTAGTCAATTGCTGTAGCTTTGTAGTGCATTGTAGTCAGGAGTGTAATATCCCCTGCCTTGTTCTTTTTAGTCAAGATTGCTTTCGCTATTCTGGGTCTTTTTATGGTCCCAGACAAATTTCAGTACTATTTTTTCTAGTTCTGTGGCAAATATTATTGGTATTGTAGTAAGAGTAGTGAATGTGTAGATTGCTTTGGGTATTGTAGACATTTTAACAACATTGATTCTCCCAATCCATGAAAACAGGATGTCTTTCCATTTTTTATGTCCTCATCATTTTTCTTTCTATCCCTTCTTTAAAGTTGTAATGGTAGAGATCTTTCACCTCCTCCATAAATGTATTCCTGGGGGGGGGGAGGATGAGGGAATTGTAGCTACTGGAAAGAGATAGGTTTCTTGATTTGCTTTTCAGACAATTTACGATTGGTGTATAACAGTAATGCAGAATTGACTTTTATCCTGCCTTCAATTTTGCTGAATGTGTTTACTAGTTCTGTTAGCCTTTCTGTAGAGTCTGTGGGGTGTTCTGTATAATATAACCTATCATCTGCACAACCGTGATGATTTGATTTCCTCTCTTCTGGTTTGGAGTCCCTTTATCTCTTTTCCTTGCCAAACTTCTCTGGCTAAGACTTCTAGTATTGTGTTGAATAAAAGGATTAGAAATAATCATTTTTGTCTTGCTCTGGATCTTAAAGAGAAAGCCTTACTATTTCCCCTTTCAGTATGTTGTTAGCTGCTGGCATATTGTATATGGACTACATTACGTTCAAGTACATTCTCTGTAAACATAATTTGTTCAGTGTTTTTATCACAAAGGGATGTTGCATTTTTTCCACATGCCTTTTCTATGTCTATTGAAATGATCATATACTTTTTGTCCTTGATTCTACCATTGTGGTGTATCATGTTTACTGATTGACATGTGTTGAACCATCCTTGCATCCCCAGGATGAATCCCACTCGATCACTGTAGACTATGTTCAGCACACTGTTAGTTTAGATTTGCGTTTTGTTGAGCGTTTTCATCTGTGTTACTCAAGATATTGGCCACCTTTTTCGGTTGTATCATTGTCTGATTTTGGTATCAAGATAATAGAGGGATAACATTTGTGTATAATTCCAGTCATTTGATTGGGTGTATAGATTCATAAAAGAGATAAACATCCACCAGAAAAGTACAATGCTTCATGTTTTCACAAGTACTTTAGCAGCTGATAGGGGCTACTTGACAGAATTCTGGACAGTGAGCAGATGCATCGACACATTCACATACC
Source organism: Lepus europaeus (assembly GCF_033115175.1). Lineage (NCBI taxonomy): Eukaryota > Metazoa > Chordata > Mammalia > Lagomorpha > Leporidae > Lepus > Lepus europaeus. The sequence continues at coordinate 42,921,238 of NC_084835.1, forward strand.
ATCATGATACGGTATCATCTAGATCCTTAGTTTCTACAGCTGCAGAGTCAACCCACTGTGGAGTAAATATTTTAAATGTTTTTTTTTAATGTGAACATGGACAGACTGTTTATCTTCATTACCTAAATGATACAATTTAACAACTATTTAAATCACATTACATAGTATAAGGTATAATTAATCTATAGACAGGATACATACAGGAGGATATATGCATAGGTTGTATGAAAACACTAAACCATTTTTAAAGGTTTATTTATTTGAAAGGTGGAGTGACAGAGAGGGGAGAAAGATCTTTTATCCACTGTTCACTCTCCCAATGGGCACAACAACTGGGATTGGTTTAGGCTGAAGCCAGAAGCCCAGAGATCTATCATGGTCTCCCACATGGGAGGCAGAAACCCAAATACTTCTGCATTCTGATGTACAGTTAGCATGGAGCTGAATCAGACACAGAACAGCCAAGACTTGAACCGGAGAGTTCCAGTATGGGATGCCAGCATTTCAGGCAGCTGCTTAGCTCATTGAGCCACATCATCAGCCCCACTAAACAATTTAGTACAAAGGACTTGGTCACCAGCAGGTTTTGGTATCTGTGGAGCACCTGGAACCAGCCTCCATGGAAACTGAGGGACAGGGCGATCACCGTGGCTCACTAGGCTAATCCTCCGCCTTCGGCGCCGGAATCCCATATGGGCGCCGGGTTCTAGTCCCAGTTGCTTCTCTTCCAGTCCAGCTCTCTGATGTGGCCCGGGAAGGCAGTGGAGGATGGCCCAAGTGCTTGGGTGCCTGCACCCACGTGGGATACCAGGAAGAAGCATCTGGATCCTGGCTTCAGATCGGCATAGCTCCGGCCGTAGCGGCCATTTGGGGGGTGAACCAACGGAAGGAAGACCTTTCTCTCTGTCTCTCCCTCTCATTGTCTGTAACTCTGTCAAATAAATAAATTTTAAAAAGAAAAGAAACTGAGGGACAAGGATGGTGATTGTACTTGGAAAAGAAGCATGAGAGATATTTCCACAAATGAGGAAATATCTTTGACAACAGAGGTATACATAGAGTTCCAATTTAGTCCAGGAATGATTTTCTTCTATTACAGATATCTGATTATCAAGCAAAACACCAAAAACTTTAACAAAGGCCAGAATTTTAACAAAGGAAGTAGTAAACCTTTCCCTTACAGTGAGAAAAGATCTGAAGACTTACACTGTGAGCACAGGAGAGCATCAGGAGTTTGAGAATACATTTATTCAACTTAGATTAAAAATGTCCTTGTGTTCAGGGTAACAGTGAGCAATATAATGATTGAATCTGATAAAATGCCTCTATTCTCTCAAATTATCCAATGTGAGTGTAATGATGAAGCGAATTTATATACTTCGAGCTCTTACTTGTGAGAATAAATATACCTGAAACAATCTTTATGAAATTCCTGGATGTGCTAAATTAATAGTTTACTTGGTTATAAAAAATTAACTGGACACTTGTCTGTACTACAGAAAAAAATCAGTGTCCTGGAAAACTTCCATAAAATCCTTTGTCCAACTTAGTCTTCATATCATGTCATTCAGTAGCCTGCTCTCCAATAACTAGAAGGGATGCCTAGTCATACGTGGTGTATAGGTTTTGATTGAAAGCCTACAGTATGATATTTCTTTAACATTGCTTTATCATTCAAGTAAAGCTGATGAGGATTTTATTTGTGTGTTTGCACCTTTTCATTGGAAAGTCAAGATGTTTGCAAATCCAGATTAATGACAGTAGCAGTGAGTTTCACCTGCTCATAAATCTATTTGTGCTAGTGTATTTTGACAGGTAGAATATATTATGTATCTAATTCCCACCGTATGTATTTGTCATTTTTACTCAATTTATAACAATCCCAAAAAGGATACAGTAAGAAACATACTTACTCTGTAATATATTTTTGTGTTTTCATTTATTTTGTAGACTCATTTGCAGTTATGCTGCCAGCTTTACTATGATTTATGGTTATAACTTGTTTGTGTTTGGATTCATACTTCTATTTGCTTAAAAATACTCTGATTAATATAGGTTGATATGCTTCCAAATCAAAATCTTATTGATGAAAATATTTAATACACTAAAGAAATTTTTAAAACAATTGCTGCTTGAGACATACAGGATTTTCTCTTAAGGCAGTGCTGAATAACAAAACACAAGAGGCATGTGTTTCATTTGTGGAATTGTATCATTAGGGGTGCTAAAAAAGGAGGATCTTGTCCAGTAATTCCAAATAAATGATGCTGTTGCCCTTGGGGACATTCAGCAGTATGTAGAGGAGATGTGGCTATCACAACTAGGATACTGTTGGCCTCCAGTTAGTAGAAGCCAGAGATGCTGATAAACATCCTCCATTGCACAGGAAAACCCACAACACTAGCAATGAGTTATCTGGCCAACAGCATCAATGGTGCCAAAGTTGGGAAACTTTGATCTTATCTGATGGAGATCCATTTCATGTGCTTTAGTGTCAACATCCATGTTTCTCTACCAATAGCCCTATAAGAACTACCCAAATTACATTTCAGATACTTGGATAATAAGTGAATACTTCAATACCTCCTGGCTTGATGTAAAATAGCAAAAGTCCCAAGTAATTGAAATGGCAAAGCTGATGCCATCTGCACCTTCTCAGATGCACACAAATGCACACACCATCAATCTGTGCTCCTCTGTATAGAGCCTGTCTCTCTCACCTACATCTAAGAGGCCCTGAAGTCGCATCATTGTGACATGCACAGGCATGCCCTGCCATGTTGGTTTCTTTTTGTGAACCCAGTGAGAGAAGCAATAGGGAGTAGGGAAAGCTCAGCAGCACCACTGTGAATAGTTGCTTGCTTCCCAAACTGGCTGTGATTTGAGCCAATTCTAAGCTCTTGTGAGCCCTGACTTTGAACACCCTTTTCAGTGTGGCTCCTATGGAGTTTGAATGTGTTACGTTTCAAAAGGACTATAGTTCCTGGCCTGCCAATCCCAGTGGTTTTCAGGACAAGGAAATAATATTGAGCTACACAAATTCAGTAATTCTGTGTTCCAGAGAACAACTTCTGTAGACCGAGTTAGACATGTCATCTTTATATGGATGGGAAATGTGTGTCAATATTTTTTTTGAACAACACTAAAAGGAGTGATAAGCTGTTGTATTCTGGATGCTTAGGGAGCATAATTTCTAGAGGAAATGAAGAGATGTCATGTGGCTGGCTTCTGTTCACTCAGACACCTTAATTTCTGCTGCTGGATGTCAATCACTCAACATAAAATTGCCAGGATTTCTCATCATGCAAAGCATTTGTGTGGAACTGTTAACAGAAAAAAAAACTAACTTTTCTACTCTGTATTATTCACAAAATTGGGGAGGGATAGTTGAAATGATCGTATACAGGAATAACATCAAGGCTGGGTATGATTCATAACAACTAAAGAAATGGTATATCCATAATTACAATAATAACAGTAATATAGGGTATTCAAACCCCCCTCTTCTCAACCCCGTGCTTAAGGAAGACAAAACATGAGTTATTCTTTTCAGCTAACACTATTTGATATGGACTTAGGTAACACAGTAATGCAAGAGGACATCCTCCTTCAATATAAGATGAGTCCTAGTTGTTCACCATCAATGGGCCATGGATTCCAAGAAGTCATAACACTTTGAAGGGAAGAGACAATAGGATAGATGGGATTTTTGACAGCAAGAAAGATATTTCTTGCTCAGTAGTGACACAGCCCCAAATCATAATGTTAGCAAGTATTTGGAGATTGCCAAAGTGTATGAGCGGGAATCTGAGGTCTCATTAAGTGGAACTGTCAAAGAAGCTAGTGCTTTCAGAGGATAAGATAGGAATGCAGTTTTAGGATGAAGTGCCTCACCCCTACATTCCTATTCCTACATTCTGAAACTCCATCTATATTTCTTCTTTCACTTTGATTTTACCTATCCTTTCCCCCATATTCTCTCTGGCTTGCACATTTTCAACTCTCATCCCTGATATTTTTTTAAACTTTTATTTATTGAATATAAATTTCCAAAATACAGCTTATGGATTACAATGGCTCCCCCCCCCATAACTTCCCTCCCGCCTGCAACCCTCCCCTTTCCCACTCACTCCCCCCTTCCATTCATATCAAGCTTCATTTTCAATTCTCTTTATATACAGAAGATCAGTTTAGTATATATTAAGATTTCAACAGTTTGCACCCACATAGCAACATAAAGTGAAAAATACTGTTGGAGTACTAGTTATAGCATTAAATCACAATGTACAGCACAGTAAGGACAGAGATCCCACATGATATTTTTTTAAAAATTGATTTTCTATGCAATTTCCAATTTAACACCAAGTTTTTTTTTCATTTTCAATTATCTTTATATACAGAAGATCGATTCAGTATATACTAAGTAAAGATTTCATCAGTTTGCACCCACACAGAAACACAAAGTGTAAAAATACTGTTTCAGTACTAGTTATAGCATTACTTCACATTGGACAACCTGTTAAGGACAGATCCCACATGGGACGTAAGTACACAGTGACTCCTGTTGCTGACTTAACAATTTGACACTGTTGAAAACAGGAGATTAATAGTAAGGAAATGGACCTCGCCTTGCCTTGTGATGTTGGCACTCCAATCTGAGCATTCTGCAAGTGTAATTTTCAATTAACTGGGGGGGGGCAATTTCAGGTCTTGATTTCATAGATAGCAATGATAATGATGATAAATATTAGTGGATGTCCCAAATATGCTAGCTATGAATGCATTGCTTCATTTCATCTTCAGAAAAACTGTTTGAGGATAGATATTCCTAATACCCTCTTTTGTAAAGAGACTGTTATCATCTTTGTCCAGATCACTCAGCCAGGAATTCATGGAGCTGTCTGGCTTAGAAGTCCATGCTCATAATAATGCCATTCACTCAAGTAGAGAAAGACAAATTTAAGGAACCTTGAGGGAGTGGGTGCTTGTTGCAGCACCTAAGTTTCCACTTGAGACATGCACATGCCATATGCAAGTGCCTGGTTTGAGTCCTGGCTCCTCAACTTCCAATTCAGCTTCCTGCTGAAGCACATATGGGAAGACAGCAGGTGATGGTTCAGGTACTTGGGGTTCTGGGCTCCTGGCTTTGGCATGGACATTTGGGGAGTGAACCAGGGGATGGATGTTTTCATTCACTCTCCCATATTCATTCATTCATTCATTCATATTCATTCATTCTCTCTCTCTCTCTCTCTCTCACACACACACATATTCTGTGTGTGTATATGATGTATATATCCCTACCTTTCAAGGTTTTAAAAACATTTTTAAAGATTCTCAAGAAATTAAAGTATACCATAGGGCTGGGGCCATCAAAGTATGTCTAAGGTGTGAGTATATGTGTTTGCTTCTTCATGCCCCTCTGAGTTCCAACCAATACAAAAGAGCTATAAGTCCGGAGAATGAAGGACGCATGTGGGTGTGTCTGAGTGGGTCAGGGAAAGACCTGATGACCAGACCTTTTGGGACAGGTGAGATTGTGCACCTGCAGAGTCTGTGATTTGTTTGGGCACATATGATTCCTGAGTAACTCTGTTTCAGATATGATCCACCTGTTGTGTTTACCAGGCCTCCCGTCCTTTCTCTTCTAAAGCCTTTGATACATATGCAAGTGCTCCTGCACCATGGTGGGCTCCTTGAGCTCCTCCTCCAGGAGACATCTGTATAGCTCTGTCTCTCTTCTGAGACACAGGCAGAAGTAGTCATTCAACACCTTCACCAGCAATCATGGAGTTGTTAGTGGTTTGTCACGATTTTTGCTGTCACTGCTAAAGTGCACATCTTCACAATCTGGATTGCTCTGAACTCTTGGGATGGTTGGAAGCCAGCCACTATTACTGTTAGGAGAGTTTACTCGGTCAATAGGAGAGCTACATTACCAAGTCTAATTACACATGAAAAAAAATTTCCACATACGAAGTTGGAAAGGGGAATCAAGGTATAACAGAAGAGAGATGGTTTAATTAAATGACATCAGTTACCTTTTGCCATCAGCTCATAGTTTAATTCAGGTTTCCTCATTGGAAGAACACTGGGTCAAGAATCCATCTTCTGGGGTGCTGGGGAAGACAATTCCTCTCATCCAGCACCAGCCAGGTTCTGTTCCCATAGCCTTAATTAGGGGGAAAAATATAATGCTATAAATTCATAGCATGTCAATCTTAATTTCTGTACAATCCATCATACTCTAAGCATGTGGATGGCAGCTCTTTTTAATAAAGGATCTTGCAGGGCACCTGCTGTGCCTGAAACATTTTATCATCTCTGCTAGCTCCAGGAGTCCAAGTATTAGGTCATGTTTGACTCCGAAAAATATTATTATAAGCCTTAGAATTAGAAACCCAACAATAGAGCTAGCTGATTTCAATTGCCCATGAAGCTATCATACTTTGAGGAATAAAACTTGCTTAAGTTTTTATTTTAATCAAAAACTATAACAGAACCAGGGTTGCTTATCTGAAACGAACAATTTTCACATTTCTGGATGCTATCTGATAATAGCTCTCTCATCCATGAAATAATTATAAAACTATAAATGCTCTAAGAATATCATATTGTCCCCCTCCTTGTTTTAATGATTACTTTATGTTTCATCAGCTTGGAGCTTAAAAGAAGAAACTGAAGAGCATTCAAGAGCCAATTCTTTAAACCTCACATAGACTCTTAGCACCTGGGAAGCCACTGTCTGGGGGAACTGGCTTATTGAAGAATCTCAAGCTCTTGGGATACAAACTGTAAAAAGTTTGCTCCTAATAACAGCCTTCAAGAAGCCTGTCTCATATCTGCCCCAACAATTTTCAGATGAGTAACAACACCCCCCACCTCACCACCTTTCAAATCTTAACCCAATTTCTCAAGGTGTAGCTGTTTTCTACTTAGTCTAAGGATTTCTTTCCGATTCTGAGATTTGATCCTGTTGACTGTTATCCTTTTTTTTCTTTCTGCCACATGATCGCTCAGTCCTGAATCTCACCACCATTAAAAGAGAATCTTCTGTCCCCTACCTGGCAAGTGCATGATTAGGGTTGTTGTGTGGCTCACAAGCTATGGAAAAGTAAAAATCGGCCAGTGGCTACTCTACTGGGACCTCATGGGTTGAGAATGTCAAGTGTTGGTTGGGAAGGGACAGAGAAATATGCACAGGCATTTGTTGGTCCTTCACGGTTTCTCGGCAGAAGTCATAATGACCCTGGCCTCTCAGGCTTACGCGGCTAAAGTTAGTAACAGGTTAGAACATGATTCCAGAGGTCAGATAAAGCAACTCGACCTTGACCCCCTAGGAGAAGGGGGGAAAGGATCAGTAAATATCACTGATGAAAGACAAAGCTACTCATTCAGAATTCGGGATACTCAGCAGAAAATAGAAAGGGTGTGTACCTGCCCTCAGGGTGCTTCGAATCTAGTAGGGGAAGGGAGGCTGAAGAGAAGTTGAGAGATATGCAGATTGGTGACTAAGGTCTGTGAGATGTAACTGACTTACAAATCTAGGCTTGTAATTCAGACAGGAAATAAGGAAAACTGGGGAATAGGATCTGATGAGTATGAAATGGTGTAGAGTGGGATAGAGAATATTGCATATAACGTTTCAGAGTAGGTGTGAAGGCTCTGGACTTGGGGACCACTTGGTATCTTACAGGAAATGAAGGAAGATGCTGGAGGTTGGCCTGCAGGCACAGAGAGAAGAATGGCACAGTGAATGTAGGCAGAGCAGGAGCCATGCCATATACAGCATTGAAAGCTCCAGTGGACGTGCAGAGCTGACTCTAGTCAAAGGGAAGCCATTGGAAGTTTCATGTAGAGAGAGACAGGGCCTCATGTATGATGCTGAGTGATGATCCTGGTGGCTGCTTGGACCATGGATTTGGAGAGGTTCGAAAGGGGACTGGAAGTGCTTTTGTGTTTGTTACCTATTGCTACATAAACCTTACCACAAATGGAGTGGCTTATACAATATTCTCTTAGGATCTCAGGAATCCAGCACATTCTGGCTAGATTCTCTGCTCAGAGTCTCACTTGGATGCCATTGAAGCAATGACCAGCTACAGCCTTTGTAGGAGCTCAGAGTCCACCTCCAAGCCTGTGTGGCTGGTGACACAATTCAGTACCTGGGGACTGTAGGTTTGTGGTCCCCAGGTCCTTAAGAGAAGTCAGCTGAAGGTCATTTTCAGTGTTGCCAGTGCCTGAAATGTGGCTGTCACACAGCACGGCAGGTTCTTCAAGCTCAGCAAGAGAATCTTTGTCTCCAAGATGGCCTGGTACCTCTTTGAAGGTCTTTGAGCTGACTAATCCACACCCACCCAGGATCGTCTCTTAATTCCAAACCAACTGAATAGGAATATTAATCATATCTACAACATATTCTCCCCATTTGCCACATAATAACTGTGATCCTGGGAGTGCATCACATTCACAGTTGGTACCCACACACACAGGGGTAAGATAACATCAGTCATATCTACTAGGGGCAGGAATCTTAGGGGGCTATCTTAATTAATACTTTGCCTACTCTACTTTGTCTGCCTTGTCAGCTCACAGCATTTAGCCTCCTAGGTATTAACACAGCAGTTGTCTGTATTCAAGCGAAGAAGGATTAAGAAGTAGGCAACTGTTGCCCCGGAGGACCAGTTCATCCATAGAAGTCATTAGGAGTAACATTCTTTTTTTGGCTATTCAATTTGGTCATTTTTTTAAGTTCTGAAGCCCAATTTAGGCTGCCCAGATTTGCAGTCCCAGTCAGTAAGCCAGAATGAAATCACTATTTTTTTTTGACACAAAATACAACTGCCAAGCAAACCAGAACAGTTGTAATGGCTAAGGAACCATAGGAAGTCTTGAAATGGGTTTTTGGCCCAGTGGCTTGGATGTCTCTGTTCCCCATCAGAATGCCTGGGTGCCTTACCCAGTTCCTGTTCCCAATTCCTGCTTTCTGCTGGTGCAGACCCTAGGAAGCAGCAGTGATGGCTCAAAGATTGGGTTCCTCTTGCCCACTGGACAGATGGGGGTTGAGTTCCCAGTTTTGGCCCAGCTTGGCTCCAATTATTGCAGATGTTTGTGTGGGTGAACCAGCAAAGTGTGCTCTTGGCACTCGATTTGTGCGCTGTCTCGCTCTTTCAATTCCAGCCTTTCTCCTCGCCTCTCAAATAAGCGAATGAAATGTTTTTAAAAGAATTTTGGAATCATAAGGGAAGAGTTCAGTATAGTCAAGTCTCTTAACCACTGATAACCTTGGTTTCTTCACCTGTAGAATGGGTTGACTAATCATCTCCACAATGTTACTTGAGGGGAATAAATGAGATAACATGGCAAACCCTGATCACGTGGTCTGGCACCTGTAAGCCTGCAGCATCCGTAGCTGCTGATACCCTTCTTTCCTTCTTCACCAGGCACAGCCAATTTGTTGCTCTAACAGTAGAAGGCAGGCAGCTAAACAGCTGGCCAGGTTTTGTCCCAGAAGGGGCTGGGGAGCTGAAGCGAGTGAGCTCACCAGCATCACAAAGCCGCTTGGGCCCTCATTTCTGAGTGTGTTAAGTGAGGATAGCAGCCCCCTGTGCATCCCTTCTTAAGAGGTTTGTGGCAGCAAATAAAGGCTCTTAAAAGAATCCTGCTCTGGGATAATATAGCGATAAATATCTTGCACCCCTGTCTCCCTTTCCCAGAGCATGAAGGTATTCTTGCAGCTCTGGCTAGCATGTCTCAGTAACAGAATGTTCCCGAACAATCTATCATTCCATTGCTTTATATCTGGGATTTGATTATTTATTCATTCAGACTCTGCTACAGACTGCTTCATACTGCTGAGCAGCCAGTAATCAGTTACCACTCAATTTTCCTGTTGTCACACCTGTTGGTAGGAATGGGCACAGTTTGCCTGCTCTAAACCTCAGAAATCTCAGGAGTAGACTTGGAATCTGGAAGGCTTAGTACTTGCCAAAGATTTCTGACGCATGGTTTAGTGCATTCTCAGCCAAATAGGGTACATTTTAGGATGCACTCTTAAAATTGATTTGCAGGGATTTAATCTGAACACAGATGTGACTCATTTGAATCCAAGCTTCAGGCTGTTTGGTTTAGGATGGGAATACTATGTTATTTTGCATTTGTTATATGTCAGATGTCAATATTCAAGTTCCCAGTACAAAACCAATGAAGAAACTTAGGAATGTATATTCATACATGTGTGTTAGAATTAAAGGCATTAAATAAGGAAAAAGTATCTCTTGCAAAGACAGATTAGAATTGCAAAGATTAGAATCATTGTAATAAGAAAGCTCATGGAATCAAATTATTTGTTAAAACTATTCAGAAAGAATATTCCAAAAGAGCATGAACAATAATGTTAAGAGAATTCTGTTGATCAATTATGCTGCTTGAAGACACTCACGTAGAGGAGTTGGCAAATCTGATCACATCCACTGCCGATTTTTGTAAATAGTTTCCAGGTTATTATCATCCTCATCTGTTTAGATATAATCTATGGCTGTCTTTTCAACTGTGGAGTTGAGTACTTACGACAGAAACCATATGGTATACATTGAGTAATTATTTGGCCTTTTACCAAAGAAAGTTTCTGGCCTCTTATCTAGAACATTAGTTATTAAGTTGCTTTTTTAAAGTTAATTAAATACAAAATCTATTTGGAATATTGTTGCATCTACATTTAGGTCACAACAGAATCAATTAAAATAGGAAAAACGTCAAGAGGGGACAAAGTGCAGCTTCCAGTAGAGTCTCAGAATCCATGAAGTAAAGCACAATTGAAGAAAGAAATAGATTATTCAATACTGGTAGTTGTAGACTTCAATACCCTACCTTCAATAATAGAACAGCTACCATATGACTGATAAGAAAATCAAAGATTGGAATGGCACTATGAACCAACTAACCAAATTAACATTTTTTTTAAAAAAGATGTATGTATTTATTTGAAAAGCAGAGTTAGGGAGAGGCAGAGAGAGAGAGAGCACTCTTCGATCCGCTGGTTCACTCCCCAATTGGCAGCCACAGCCGGAGCTGTGCCTATCCAAAGCCAAGAGCCAGGAGCATCCTCCTGGTTCCCACATGGGTGCAGGGTCCCAAGGATTTGGGCCATCTACTACTGCTTTCCCAGGCCATAGCAGAGAACTGGATCGGAAGTGGAGCAGCCAGGACTTGAACCAGTGTCCATACGGAATGCTGGAACTGAAGGCAGCAGCTTTACCCACTGCACCACAGCGCCGCCCCCCCCCCATGTTAATGTTTAAAAAAATAAATTGAAATTATATGAAATCTGTTTACTGATCATAATAAAGTGGAGTTAGAAATCATTAATTGCATATATGCAGACATTAAACAGTATACTGCCATATAACAAGAGGTCAAGGGAAAAAAAAACAGCAAATCACAATATATTCTGAGATGAATAAAAACAAAAATACAGCATTCCACAACCTATGTCATGCAGCTAATGCGGTGTTCAGAGGATATTTTTAAATATACATTTTATAAAGGAATACAAATCAATAAACCTCTCACTTTCAATACTAAAAAGAAGATCAAATTAAACTCAAAACACAAAAGAACAATGATTAGAGCCAAAATAAATGAAAGAATAGAAAAAGTTAGAGGAAATAAAACCAAAAATTTGAAAAGATCAAACAAGAAGAAACCTTTAGCTAGACTGATGAAGAAAAGACCCCAAAGACTTGAATAAAAGAAATCAGAGCCATTTACTATGAAATTTACAGAAAGAAGGCTCATAAGGGAATCTTTTTTAAAAAATTATTTATTTATTGGAGAGGGAGTTACAGTGAGGGGAGGGAGAGAGAGAAAGGTATTCCATCTCCTGGTTCACTCCCCAAATGGCCAAAACAGCTGGAGCTGGGCCAATCCAAACCTAGGAGCCAGGAGCTGCTTCCAGGTCTCCCATACAGGTGCATGGGCCAATCATTTGGCCTATCTTCCGCTGCTTTCCCATGCCATAACAGAGGGGTGGGTTAGAAGAGGAGAGGCCAGGATGTGTACTGTGCCCAAAGAGGATGCCAGTGCCACAGGTAGAGATTTAGCAAACTACGCCACAGCACCAACCCCGGGGAATCTTATCAATAATTTTTTTCTTAATGTATGTGGATCAGAAAAACCATATGAAATGAAAGACTTTGGAAAGGAATGTCCCTGGCACTGAAGAACTATGACATCTGAATAGACCTATAATATTGAATTAGTGTTCCCAAAATGTGGCACAACAAATAAAACCCAAGAAATAACTAGTTCCAGCAGAACTTACAGAAAAATAAACTGAACCTTTCTAAACTTTTTCTGAAAGTTGGAAGAGAAGGTAACACTTCTGACCTCATTCCATGAGATCAAAATTATTCTAACATTTACATTAGGTAAAGACAGCACAGGAAAATAAAACTACAGATCAATGTCTTATGAATATAGATATAAAAACCCTCAACAAAAGAGTAGCAGACGGTTGGAACTCATAGAAGAGTTTGGCAAAGTAGCAGGATATAAAATCAATGCACAAAAATCAACAGCCTTTGTATACACAGGCAATGCCACAGCTGAGGAAGAACTTCTAAGATCAATCCCATTCACAATAGCTACAAAAACAATCAAATACCTTGGAATAAACTTAACCAAGGATGTTAAAGATCTCTACGATGACAATTACAAAACCTTAAAGAAAGAAATAGAAGAGGATACCAAAAAATGGAAAAATCTTCCATGCTCATGGATTGGAAGAATCAATATCATCAAAATGTCCTTTCTCCCAAAAGCAATTTACAAGTTCAATGCATTACCAATCAAGATACCGAAGACCTTTTTCTCAGATCTGGAAAAAATGACGCTGAAATTCATATGGAGACACAGGAGACCTTGATAGCTAAAGCAATCTTATACAACAAAAACAAAGCCGGAGGCATCACAATACCAGATTTCAGGACGTACTACAGGGCAGTTGTTATCAAAACAGCATGGTACTGGTACAGAAACAGATGGATAGACCAATGGAACAGAATAGAAACACCAGAAATCAACCCAAACATCTACAGCCAACTTACATTTGATCAATGATCCAAAACCAATTCCTGGAGCAAGGACAGTCTATTCAATAAATGGTGCTGGGAAAATTGGATTTCCACGTGCAGAAGCATGAAGCAAGACCCCTACCTTCCACCTTACACAAAAATTCACTCAACATGGATTAAAGACTTAAATCTATGACCCGACACCATCAAATTATTAGAGAGCATTGGAGAAACCCTGCAAGATATAGGCACAGGCAAAGACTTCTTGGAAAAGACCCCAGAGGCACAGGCAGTCAAAGCCAAAATTAACATTTGGGATTGCATCAAATTGAGAAGTTTCTGTACTTCAAAAGAAACAGTCAGGAAAGTGAAGAGGCAACCGACAGAATGGGAAAAAATATTTGCAAACTATGCAACAGATAAAGGGTTGATAACCAGAATCTACAAAGAAATTAAGAAACTCCACAACATCAAAACAAACAACCCACTGAAGAGATGGGCCAAGGAACTCAATAGACATTTTTCCAAAGAGGAAATCCAAATGGCCAACAGACACACGAAAAAATGTTCAGGATCACTAGCAATCAGGGAAATGCAAATCAAAACCACAATGAGGTTTCACCTCACCCAGGTTAGAATGGCTCACATCCAGAAATCTACCAACAACAGATGCTGGAGAGGATGTGGGGAAAAAGGGACACTAACCCACTATTGGTGGGAATGCAAACTGGTAAAGCCACTATGGAAGTCAGTCTGGAGATTCCTCAGAAACCTGAACATAACCCTACCATACAACCCAGCCATCCCACTCCTTGGAATTTACCCAAAGGAAATTAAATTCGCAAACAAAAAAGCGGTCTGCACCTCAATGTTTATTGCAGCTCAATTCACAATAGCTAAGATCTGGAACCAACCCAATGCCCATCAACAGTAGACTGGATAAAGAAATTATGGGACATGTACTCTATAGAATACTATACAGCAGTCAAAAACAATGAAATCCGGTCATTTGCAACAAGATGGAGGAATCTGAAAAACATTATGCTGAGTGAAATAAGCCATTCCCAAAGGGACAAATATCATATGTTCTCCTTGATTGGCCACAACTAACTGAGCACCAAAGGGGAAACCTGTTGAAGTGTATTGGAAACTATGAGAAACAGTGACTTGATCAGCTCTTGTCCTGACTCTTGATGTACAATGCAATACTTTATCCATTATAATATTTTTTTGTTCTAGTACTAATGCTTGAACTCTGTAATTAACACACAATTATTCTTAGGTGTTTAAATTTTAACTGAAAAGTGATCCCTGTTAAATATAAGAGTGTGAAAAAGAGAGGGAGGAGATGTCAATTGGGGACATGCTCAATCGGACTTGCCCCAAATGGTGGAGTTAGAGAAGTGCCAGGGGATTCCAATACAATCCCATCAAGGTGGCATGTACCAATGCCATCTCACTAGTCCAAGTGATCAACTTCAGTTCACAATTGATCACACTGATAGGTCTAAGAGTCAAAGGGATCACATAAACAAGACTAGTGTCTGCTAATACTAACTGATAGAATCAAAAAGGGAGAGAAGGATCCAACATGGGAAGCGGGATACACAGCAGACTCATAGAATGGCAGATGGCCTAAATAGCACTCTGGCCTCAGAATCAGCCCTTAAGGCATTCGGATCTGGCTGAAGAGCCCATGAGAGTATTGTAGGCATGGAAAGCCAAGACACTCTTGGGGGAAAAAAAAAAAAAAAGACCTAAATGAAAGATCTCAGCGAGTGAGATCCCAGTGGAAATAACAGGGCCATCAAGGTAGGAGGTACCTTTCTCTGAAGGGAGGAGAGAACTTCCACTTTGACTATGACCCTGTCAGAATAAGATCAAAGTCAGCGAACCCTAAAGGCTTCCATAGCCTTGGCAACTCATGACTAGAGCCTAGGGAGATTACTGATGCCATAAACAAGAGTGTCAAATTGTTAAGTCAACAACAGGAGTCACTGTGTACTTACTTCTCATGTGGGATCTGTCCTTAATGTGTTGTCCAATGTGCAGTGATGCTATAACTAGTACTAATACAGTATTTTTACACTTTGTGTTTTTGTGTGGGTGCAAACTGATGAAATCTTTACTTAGTATATAGTAAATCGATCTTCTGTATATAAAGATAATTGAAAATGAAAAAAAAACTTGGTTTTTTTTTAATTGGAAATTGCATAAAAAATTAATTTTTAAAAAATATCATGTAGGATCTCTATCCTTAATGTGCTGTACATTGTGATTTAATGCTATAACTAGTACTCCAACAGTATTTTTCACTTTGTGTTGTTATATGGGTACAAACTGTTGAAATCTTTACTTAATATATACTAAATTGATCTTCTGTATATAAAGAGAATTGAAAATGAATCTTGATGTGAATGGAAGGGGAGAGGGAGTGGGAAAGGGGAGGGTTGCAGGTGGGAGGGAAGTTATGGGGGGGGGGGGAGCCATTGTAACCCATAAGCTGTACTTTGGAAATTTATATTCATTAAAGTTTTTTTTAAAAACAGTAGCAGACAAAATGCAACAATATATATGATGGTTGTATCTCATGATTAACCATGAGGTTTATCCCAGGGTTGCTTAAATATTGAAATCACTTTGTTGACTAGAATGAAGGACAAAAAACACGATCATCTCAGTCAACAAGAAAAAACACTGGATAAACTCCAGCTTCCCATCATTGTAAGCACATTCCAAAAATTAGGAACAGAAGGGAAACCCTCAGTCTGATTCAGAACATCTATCATACTTAATGGTAAAAGATGGAAAGGTTTTAAGATTATAAAAAAATAAAAATGTTCATCCTGGCCGCTTCTATTCAATATATTACTGCAGGTTGTAGGTGGGCCAATTAAACAAGACAGGTTTAAAAGGCACCCAAGTTAAGGAAGTAGTAAAACTATATTTGCAGGCTATATAAATTGGAATAAGTTAGACATTCAATCCACAAAAATGTATTACAACTACTAAGTGAGTTCAGCAAGGTTACAGGATACACAATTAGTAAATTTTCAAACATTGTTAGTAATAATGTCACAGGCATTTTGGAATACACTTGGGGATTCCTCAGAAAGTTAAAGATCAGATTCCCATACAACCCAGCACTCTTTGGTGAATCATCAAAAGAATTAAAAATATATACCCACACAAAAACTTGGACCATTGGGACTGGTGCTGTGGCATAGTGGGTAAAGCCACCACCTGTGGCACCAGCATCCTATATGGGCACCAGTTTGAGTCCAGCCTGCTCCACTTCCCAATCGGCTCCCTGCTACTCTACCTGGGAAAGCAGTGGAAAATAGTCCAAGACCCTGGGCCCCTGCCACCCATGTGAGAGATCTTGCTGAATCTCCTTGTTCCTGGCTTTGGATCACTACAGTTCTGGCCATTACAGCCATTTGGGGAGTGAAACAGCGGATGGCAGATCCCTCCATCCCCATCCTCCTCTCTGTGTAACTGTGCCTTTCAAGTAAAGAAATAATTTTTTTAAAAATGTATTTGTAGCATTTGTCATAGTAGAAGTATTCATAATAGTCAAAAAGTAGAAATAAATCAATGCCCCTCAGTTTATGACTACATAAACGAGATCTGATATATCCACGCAATGCAGCATTAACCAACCCTAGAAAGAAAGATACATGGATGCATCTTGAAAATTTTGCTAACGAAATAACCTAGAGGTGTAAATGGCCATGTTACCTGATTCCACTTAACTATCTAGAATACAAGATTCTGTATAGGCAAAAATTTTGTCAGTGAGAAACTGTGGAGAAGGAGGAATGCAGAGTGACTTGCAATGGGCATGGGGTTTGATTCTGAACTTACAAAATGTTCTGGAATTAGCATGTGAAGGTGTTTGCAGAACTTTTTAATGTAATAAACGCTGAGTGGTATACTTGGACAGAGTAAATTTTGTAGTGTGTGAGTTATGTCTCCATAGAAAAGAAGGTAATACAAACCAAAATGATGGCAGAGTACGTTGTTCATCAGTACTCAGAGACTTGAAATCCTTTTGTCTGAGACAGAACAATTTTATAGGATTGGTTGTCTTTTCTCCTGTCATCTAAACACTTTACTTTTTGTCTACCCAAAAGTCATCTGGTCAAATTCCTATGGGAGATGTCCACTCCTAAGAAAAGGGAATGTGTGCATTTATTATGCTTCTCCCAATAAAAACCCTGGAACAATGAGATGAGTACAAAAGGTGAATTGAAGGCAGCTCAGCAAACTCAGGCCCCCAGGAACAACGTGGTACTGAGATCCCTGCGTTTGTGTTCTACCTAATCGTCCTCAGACTGGGTACCAGGGGAACCAGCAACCCCAAAACATCACTGGATGTAGACAGGAAAGCCATATGGCCCACATGAGTTCACATCAACTCTAAGTAGTGTCTCCCAGAAAATAGGAGAGGGAACACTTTGAATTTATGATATTATTCTTATACCAAGCCAGGTAAACATAACAGAAAAAGGGGAAACCATAAATCGATATTCTCCATATATACACACATAAAAACGCTTAACAAAATATTTTCAAAAATGTTTCACTAATATGTAGAAGGCATGTATATGCACATCGTTAATAAGTGGGATTTATGTCTGATGCAAGGTTGTCACAGTGTTCAAAGATCAATATGATTTATCCTATTAGCAGGTTAAAGGAGAACGTACAAGATCATATCAGTCACTGAAGGGGAAAGCACTTGACAGCATTCAAAAAAGTCTCAGAACAACAGAAATAGAGGTGAACTCGCTTAATGCGATAAAGAATGTGTACAGAAATCGTACACCTTTCATTCTGTTTAATGATGAAACACTAAGTCATTTCTCCAAGATAATGAACAAGGCATGAATGACTGCCTTCACCACTTTGTGTTAACATGCACTGGGAGTGTTAGCCAGTACAGCAAAGAAATGAAAGACTGAGAAAGGAAAGAATTAAATTGCCTTTTGTTGCAGATGATATGATGTTCTATATACAAAAATCTAAGGAATATATTTTAAAAAATCCTTAGAACACACTGAGTTTAGTCAAAGTTTCAAAATACAAGATCAGGGTACAACAATCAAGGTATTTTTTACTTCTAAATTTTTTAAGGTTTAACAAAGTTTTAACATTTTACCATATTAGTTTCATACAAAAATGCTATATGTACACACAAGATTTCTTGAAAGTGACATGGATATATCAGTACCACAGAACATAAGAGTGATGACAAAGAGCATAAAATATAGAAAGGTCATATTATTATCTAATATTAGACATTATTCACTGGTATAATCTAGAGAAGATAACATTAAATATCTTTATACCAAATGATATGGCTTCCATATGTTACTACATGGATAGTAAAAATAAGTATATATTTTAATTTCTGTATATGAAAGAAATTTACTGTCTATACAATACTCCTGAGCTTTGTACAATGTTTTATATGCTGAAACTTTGCTTTTTTTAATTTTGATATTTTTGGTTGAACTTCACTACATATAAAATCATGTCATTTGCCAACAATGACAACTTGACTTCCTCGTTTACCAGTTAGATGCCATTCATTTCTTCCCTTTGCCTAATTGCTCTGGCTAGGATGCCAACGACTATGTTGAGAAAAGTGGAGAAAATGGGCATCCTTGTTGGTTACAGATCTTAATGAAAAAGCCTCAGCTTTTCTCCATTTATTATTATTGTTGGATTGTTATATATTGACCTTATGTTAGATTCCTTCTCTACCCGTTTCAGAATTTTTATTAAGAAAATTCTTTTTTTTTTTTGCATCTATTCAGATAATCATGTGACTTCAGTCCTTCATTCTGTTGTGTCGTGTATCATGCATATTCATTTGAACATGTTGATCCATTCTTGCATCTCCAGGCTGAATCCCACTGTATTCTAGTGAACAATCTTGAAAGTGTGCTGTTTTAATGGACTTGATAGTAGTTAGCTCAGGATTTTAGCATCTGTGTTCAACAAGGTTATTTGCCCGTACATTTCTTTTGTTGTTGTTGTTGGGTATTTGTCTGGGTTTGGTATCGAGGTAATGGAGGTTTTATAAAATGAGTGTAGAAGAATTCTCTCCTCTCCTATTTTTTAATTAAGACAAATTGGTGTTAGTCCTCCTTTAATTGGCAGAATTCAGTAGTGAAGTCATCTTGACATAGGTCTTTGTTCAGTGAGAGACTTTTTATTACTGATTCATTCTCATTGCTTGTTACTGATCTATTTCAGTATTCTATTTCTTCATGCCTAAGTCTTGGTGAGGTATATGTATCCAGGAATTTTTCCATATCTTCTACATTACCTAATTTGTTGCTGTATATTTATATGTAATAAAATATCTCTTTTCATCTGATTTTTTTCATTTGAGTCTTTCTGTTTTCTTAGTCTGAGCGTTAGTCAATTTTGTGTATCTTTTCAAACAAATAGTTGATTTCATTGATTTGTTGTAATGCAGCTTAGTCTCTATTTCATATATTTCTACTCTGAGTTTTATTATGCTTTACTAATTTTGCTTTCATAGGATCTTTTCTATTTTCTTGAGATTCAATGCTAAGTAATTTATTTAAGATCTTTGTGTATTTTTTATGTAAACATTGATTACTATAAACTTTGCTTTTTCCCTAGTTAGAGTGGCTTTCATATAGAAACCAACACACAATAAATGTTGGTGAGGACAGGGGGGAGGGGAGAAAGTACCCTAATCCACTGTTGGTGGGAATGTTAGTTAATAGAGCCGTTTTGGAAGATAGTATGGTAATATCTCAGAAAGCTGAAATTAGAACTACCATATGACCCAGCAATCTCACTTCCCTGGGAATTTACCTAAACAAAATGAAATCAGCGTATGAAAGAGTTATCTATACCCCCAGGTTTAGCACAGATCAATTCACAATAGCTAAGATAGGGAATCAACCTAAATGTCCATCAACTGATGACTGGATAAGGAAATCATGGTGTGTGTGTAGAGGGGTGGTAGGGTAAAGTATGGAATAGTACTGGGCCATGAAAAATAATGAATCCTGTCTTTTGCAACAAAATGGATGCAACTAGAAACCATTAAATTTAGTGAAATAAGCCAGTCCCAAAAAGACAAATACTATGTTTTCCCTCATCTGAAGTAATTAATAGAGTACAAAAATGTAATGTATAGAAGTGAAATTCACATTTTGAGTATCGACAATTGTTTACAGCCCTTGTCTCTAATGTTGAGGAACTGTGTTTTTTTCTAGTATTTTTGGACTCTTTACATAGTATATGGCTAATCTGATGAGTATGAAGTAAACCAAAAATAGATCATTGTAGGGCCAGTGCTGTGGCTCACTTGGTTAATACTCCGCCAGCAGCACCAGCATCCAATTTGGGCACCGGCTCTAGTCCCATTTGCTCCTCTTCCAGCTCTCTGCTGTGGCCCGGGAGGGCAGTGGAGGATGGCCCAAGTGCTTGGTCCCCTGCACCCGCATGGGAGACCTAGAAGAAGCTCCTGGTCTCGGATCAGCACAGCTCTGGCTGTAGTGGGCATTTGGGGAGTGAACCAGAGGATAGAAGACCTTTCTGTCTGTCTCTGTCTATAATTCTACCTGTCAAATAAAAAAATAGATCATTGTAAAAAAAAAAAAAAACTAAGGGAATAACAGAGGAAAGAAGAAGAAGGGTTGGAGCATAGGTAGGTAGAAGGGTAGGGTGGGAAGTATCAGTATGTTCCTAAATCTGTATATATGAAGTGTGTGAAATTGGTTTACCTTAAATTAAAAAAATAAGGTAAAAATAAACTTTACCTTTAGATGTTTTTGTTGTATCTCATAGGTTTTGATAAATTTCCATTTTCATCCAGTTCATCAAGAAATTTGCTAATTTCCTTTGTAATTTCTTACATGATCCATTGGGTGTTCAGAACTAAGTTGTTTAATTTCCAAGTATTTATGTGGCTTCCAAAGTTCTCTTGCTTTGATTTCTAGTGTTAGTGCATTGTGGTCAAGAAAAATTCCTGATACAACTTTGTTTTTGTTTTTGTTTTTTTTAACTTTTATTTAATGAATATAAATTTCCAAAGTATAGCCCATGGGTTACAATGGCTTCCCCCCTCCCATAACTTCCCTCCCGCCCACAATCCTCCCCCTTCCCGCTCCCTTTCCCCTTCCATTCATGTAAAGATTCATTTTCAATTCTCTTTGCCTGATACAACTTTGATTGTTCAAACTTGTTGAGGCTTACTTGAGACCTACATTTATTACAGTGTGTTGTGTTGAGCAAAATGTGTGTTTTACAGCTGTTTTGATGAAATGTTCTGTAGATCTTTGCTGGAATGCTCTGTAGAAGATTGTTACATCCAATCAATTGAGGGAAGACTTTTAACTCTGCTGCCTCTTTGTTGATTTTCTATCTGGATGATAATCCCAATTAAGGTATTGAAATTCCCTATTACTATTGTATCTGAGTCCATTTTGCCAAGTAGGTCTGTTACTATGCTTTTCATGTATTTGAGTTGATATTAGATACACATATATTTACAAATGTTATTTTTTCTTGCTGATTTGAACATTTAATTAGTATATAATAAGCCTCCTTTACTCTTTACTGTGTTTGACTTAAATATAATGTATCTGATGTATGTGTACCACTGATTGCTTTTTAAAAAGATTTATTTATTTGAAAGGCAGAGTAACAGACAGAGGAAGACACAGAAAAAGATTCATCCACTGGTTCAATCCCCAGATGGTCATGGCAGGCACCCCTGTCAGGAGCCAAGAATTCCATTCGGGTCTCACATTTGGATAACAGAGGCCCAGGCATTTGAGCCATATCTCACTGATTTCCAGACATGTTATCAAGGAGCTGGATCAAATGCAAGGCATCTTGGACTCACTGTTGCTCCGAGATGAGATGCTGGCATTGCAGGCACCTGCTTGACATGCTCCGCCACAATGCCAGCCCCTACACTTGTTTTCTTTTGGGTTCCATTTACATGGAATTTTCTAGTCTGTCCTTTCATATTCAGGTTGTATATATCCTTTAGAGGTAAAGTTGAGTTTCTTGTAAGCAGCATATTGTGGGTCTTTTAATTTTTGATGTGTTTTATTGGAGAATTTAATCCATTTACATTTAAGATGATTACTAATAGGTAAGTTCTTACCACTGAGATTTTGATACATGTTTTCCAGTTTTACTGTAGTTGCTTTCCTTGTAAAAATAATTGGGGGGAGGCGGGGAAAGAAAAAGAGTTTGTATCTACCATTTCACTCCCCAAGTGCCCACAGTAGCCAGGAATAAATCTGGGAGCCAGAAGTGCATCTCAGTGGTCCCAAATGGGTTGCAGGAACCCAATTATGGATCCATCGCTACTGCCTCCTAAAATCTTCACTGGCAGAAAGATGAACTCAAGAACCAGAGCTCAGACTCACATAGCCAGATGTGGGGTTTTGGCTTTGTATCCACTAAGCTAAATGCTTGATCCCCATACTTCTCAACTTCCTTGAGCCTCCTCCATCAATCTTCTTGCGTGGTGACCTGATTTTCCCTAATAGCGTTTTTGGCTTCCTTATTAGTTTTGGTGAGTCTTTTATAGACTTTTACTTTGTGGTTGACATGAAGCTTTTAAAAATTACTTTTTGATCCTAATACAGTATGTCAAAATGATAGTAACTTGATATCCATTAAAAAGATATAAAAAAGGGGCTGATATTGTGGCTCAACAGGTTAAGTCACTGACTGTGACAGCAGCATCTCATATGGATAACAGTTTGAGCCCCAGCTGCTCCACTTCCGATCCAACTCCCTGTGAATGCACCTGGGAAAAGCAGCAGAAGATGGTTCAAATACTTGGGACCCTGTCACCTACATGAGAGACCCAGATGAAGCTCCTGGCCTCGGTGTGTCCTAGCCTTGGCAGTTGTAGTCATCTGGAGAGTGAACTAGCAGATGGAAGATCTCTCTGTGTCTCTCCCTCTTTCTTAAACTTTGCCTTTCAAATAAATAAATCATTTTTTGATCCTGGGAAAGAAAGAGATAAATACTAATCAAGAGTGTTTTGTCCACCCTACCCTCCCTCCTGCCCATACTCCCACCCTTCCTCCTCCTCACTGTCCTATTCCAATTCTTCTTTTTTACAAAGATCTGTTTTCAACTAACTTAATACACTTAAGAATAACCGTACACTAAGCAAAAAATTCAACAAGGAATATGGAAAAAATAATGGTCCTCAACAGTCAAGGCAAGAGCTGTTCAAATCATCACATTTTAAAGTGTCAACTTCACTTCTGTAGATTATCTTCTAGGTACTCACAGTTACCACAGATCAGGGAGAACATGTGGTATTTGTCTTTTGGGGAGTGTCTTATTTCAGGTTTTCTATGTCTTCATGGTTTAGTTCAGGTAGGTTGTATGTGTCTAGGAATCTATCCATTTATTCTAGGTTTCCTGATTTGTTGCCATATAGCTCTTTGTAGTAATTCCTGATGATTTTTTATTTCTGTGGTATTGTTAAATTTCCTTTTCATCTCTGATTTTTTTTGATTTGGGCCGTCTCCCTCTTTTTTTTTTTTTTTTTTTTTTTTTTTTTTTTTTTTTTTTGGTTAGTTGGGCCATTGGTGTATCAATGTTGAGATTTTTTTTTTTCAAAACACCAGCTCTTTGATTCACTGATCTTGTGTATTTTTTTTGTTTTGATTTTTTTTACTCTCTAATTTCAATTATTTTTCTTCTACTAATCCCAGGTTTTGTTTGCTGATGCATTTTTTTAGGTCCTTGAGATGCATTGATAGTTCATTAATGTAGTACCTTTCCAATTTCTTAATGTAGGCACCATGTTTCCTCTTTTTTTTTCTCTTCTTTTTTTATTTTTTTATTTTTTATTTCATAAATGTGAATTTATAAAGTGCAACTTTTGTATTGTAGTGGCTTCCCCCCCCAACTTCCCTCCCTCCCGTGGCCCTCCCCTCTCCCTCTCCCTCTCCCATCCCACCCTTTATCGAGTTTCATTTTCAATTACCTTCATATACTGAAGATCAACTTAGTATATACTAAGCAAGGATTTCAACATGCTGCACTCACACAACGGCACAAGGTATAGGGTACTGTTTGACTAGTAGTGTTTTTACATTTCATAGTAAAACACATTAAGGACAGAGATCCTACGTGGGGAGCATGTACCCAGTGACTCCCGTTGTTGATTTAACAATTGGCACTCTTATTTATGGCGTCAGCAATCACCCGAGACTCTTGCTATCAGCTGTCTAGGCTATGGAAGCCCGATGAGTTCACCGACTCTGAACTTGTTTAGTTAAGGCCGTATCACAGTGGAGGTTCCTTCCTCCCTTCAGAGAAAGGTGCCTCTCTCCTTAATGGCCTGTTCCTTCTGCTGGGGTCTTGTTCACCAGGATCTTTCATTTAGATTGTTTTTTTGCCACCGTGTCATGGCTTTGCATGCCTGTGAGACTCTCATGGACCTTTTAGTCAGATCCGAATGTCCCAAGGGTTGATTCTGAGGCAGGAGTGCTGTTTTGGGCATTTGCCATTCTATGAGTCTGCTGTGTGTCCTGCTTCCCCCACAGGATCATACTCTCCCTTTTAATTCTATCCTTCATTATTTGCTTACACTTATCTTATTTGTGAAATCTCTTTGACACATACCCTATCTTTTTGATCAGTTGTGTATTTATACTTATCACTTTACCAAGTGCGCTGGCATTGGTACCTGCCTCGTTGGTAAGATTGAGTTGAAATCCCCTGGCACATTTCTAGTTCCACCATTGGAGGTAAGTCCAAGTGAGCATGTGCCAACCTATATATCTCCTCCCTCTCTTATTCCCACTCCTATGTTTAACAGAGATCACTTTTCTGTTAATTTTAAATGCCTAAGAATGATTGTGCATTGATTACAGAGTTCAACCAGTGGTCTTATGTAGAACAAACATAGCAACAACAACACCACCACCAACAACAAAAATACTAAAAGGAATAAAATAGTAAGTTGTTCCTCAACAGTATAGACAACGGCTGATCATGTCATTGTCTCTCATAGTGTCCATTTCACTTCAATGGGTATCATTTTAGATGCTCATTTAGTTCTGTCGATCAGGGAGAACATATGATACTTGTCCCTTTTGGACTGGCCTATTTCACTCGGCATGATGTTTTCCAGCTTCCTCCATTTTGTTGTAAATGCCCGGATTTCATTGTTTTTTACTGCTGTATAGTGTTCCATAGAGTACATATCCCATAGTTTCTTCATCCAGTCATCCGTTGATGGACATTCAGGTTGATTCCATGTCTTAGCTATTGTGAATTGAGCTGCAACAAATATCGAGGTGCAAATGGCTTTTTTTTCTCCCCTTTAACTCCATTTGGGTAAATTCCAAGCAGAGGGATGGCTGGGTCCTGTGGTAGTGCTATATTCAGGTTTCTGAGGACTCTCCAAACTGTCTTCCATAGTGGCTTTACCAGTTTGCATTCCCACCAACAGTGGGTTAGTGTCCCTTTTTCCCCGCATCCTCGCCAGCATCTGTTGTTGGTTGATTTCTGTATGTAAGCCAATCTAACTGGGGTGAGGTGAAACCTCATTGTGGTTTTGATCTGCATTCCCCTGAAGGCTAGGGATCCTGAGCATTTTTTCATGTGTCTGTTGGCCATTTGGATTTCCTCTTTTGAAAAATGTCTGTTAAGGTCCTTGGCCCACTTTTTTATTGGGTTTTTTGTTTTGGTTCTATGGTGTTTTTTGATCATTTTATAGATTCTAGTTGTTAATCCTTTATCTGTTGTGTAATCTGCAAGTAACGTCTCCCATTCTGTTGGTTGCCTCTTCACTTTCTTGACTGTTTCCTTTGCTGTAAAGAAACTCTTCAATTTGAGGTAATCCCATTTGTTTATTTTATCTCTGATTACCCGTGCCTCTGGGGTCTTCTCCAGGAATTCTTCGCCTGTTCCAATATCTTGAAGGGTTTCCCTTATGCTCTCAGTTAGTTTCATGGTGTCGTGGCGCATCTCTAGTTCTTTGATCCATGTTGAGTGGATTTTTGTATAAGGTGTAAGATAGGGGTCTTGCTTCATACTTCGACATGTGGACATCCAGTTTTCCCAGCACCATTTGTTGAAGAGGCTGTCCTTGTTCCAGGGGTTGGTTTTAGGTCCTTTGTCGAATATGAGTTGGTTATAGATGTTTGGATTGATCTCCAGTGTTTCTATTCTGTTCCATTGGTCTATCCATCTGTTTTTGTACCAGTACCAGGCTGTTTTGATTATAACTGCCCTGTAGTATGTCTTGAAGTCTGGAATTGTGATGCCTCCAGCCTTGTTTTTATTGTAAAGGATTGCTTTAGCTGTTCTCGGTCTCCTGTTTCTCCATATGAATCTCAGCATCGTTTTTTCTAGGTCTTTGAAGAATGACTTTGGTATTTTGATTGGTACTGCGTTGAACTTGTAAATTGCTTTTGGGAGAATGGATATTTTGATGAAATTGATTCTTCCAATCCATGAGCATGGCAGGTTTTTCCATTTTTTTGTGTCATCTTCTACTTCTTTCTTTAGTGTTTTGTAATTTTCATCATAGAGGTCTTTGACATCCTTGGTTAAATTTATTCCAAGGTACTTTATTGTTTTTGTGGCTATCGTGAATGGGATTGATCTTAGACGTTCTTCCTCGGCCCTGGCATTATCTGTGTATACAAAGGCTGTTGATTTCTGAGCATTGACTTTGTATCCTGCTACTTTGCCAAACTCTTCTATGAGTTCCAATAGTCTCTTATAGGAGTTTATTGGGTCCCCTATATATAGTATCATGTCATCTGCAAATAGGGATAGTTTAACTTCCTCCTTTCCCATTTGTATCCCTTTAATTTCTTTTTCTTGTCTGAAGGCCCTGGCTAACACTTCTAGGACTATATTGAATAGCAATGGTGAGAGTGGGCATCCCTGTCTGGTGCCAGTTTTCAATGGAAATGCCTCCAACTTTTCCCCATTCAATATGATGCTGGCCATTGGTTTATCATAGACTGCCTTAATTGTGTTGAGGAATGTTCTTTCTAACCCCAATTTGCTTAGGGTTTTCATCATGAAAGGGTGTTGTATTTTGTCAAATGCTTTCTCTGCATCTATTGAGATAATCATGTGATTTTTGTTTCTCAATTTATTAATGTGATGTATTACGTTGATTGACTTTCGAATATTGAACCATCCCTGCATACCAGGGATAAATCCCACTTGGTCCAGGTGAATGATCTTTCTGATGTGCAGTTGGATTCGGTTTGCCAGAATTTTGTTGAGTATTTTTGCATCTATGTTCATCAGGGAGATAGGTCTGTAGTTTTCTTTCTCTGTTGTGTCTTTTCCGGGCTTAGGAATTAAGGTGATATTGGCTTTGTAGAAAGAATTTGGGAGGGTTCCCTCCCTTTCAATCGTTTTGAATAATTTGAGAAGAACTGGGGTTAGTTGTAATCTACATGTCTGGTAAAAATCGGCAGTGAAGCCATCCAGTCCTGGGCTCTTTTTTTTGGTAGTGCGTTTATTACTGATTCAATTTCTTCCATGGTTATGGGTCTGTTTAGATTTTCTATATCTTCATGGCTCAGTTTAGGCAGGTTGTAAGTGTCCAGGAATCTATTCATTTCTTCCAGGTTCCCCAATTTGTTAGCATACATCTCTTTGTAGTGGTTTCTAATGATTCTTTTTATTTCTGTTGTGTCTGATGTTACATTTCCATTAATATCTTTGATTTTACAGATTTGGGTCTTCTCTCTCCTTTTTTTGGTTAGTTGGGCCAATGGTGTGTCAATTTTATTTTTTCAAAGAACCAGCTCCTGGTTTTGTTGATCTTTTGTATTGTTTTTTTGTTTGTTTGTTTGTTTGTTTGTTTCAATTCTGTTTATTTCTTCTCTGATCTTTAGTATTTCTTTCCTCCTTCTGGATTTGGGCTTGATTTGCTGCTGTTTTTCTAAATCCTTGAGGTGTGTGAAGAGTTCATTTGTTTGGTTCCTTTCCAGCTTCTTGATGTAGGCACCAATTGCTATAAACTTTCCTCTTAGCACTGCTTTTGCTGTGTCCCACAGCTTTTGATAGGTTGTGTTATCATTTTCATTTGTTTCTAGAAATCTTTTGATTTCTCTTTTAATTTCTTCGATGACCCACTGTTCGTTTAGGATCATGTTGTCCATTCTCCATATATTTGCATATGGTGTAGAGATTCTTGGGTTGTTGATTTCGAGTTTCACTGTGCTATGGCCTGAGAAGCTGCATGGTATAGTTCCAATTTTTTTAAAATTTGTTGAGGCTCCCTTTATGGCCTAGCATATGGTCAATCCTAGAGAACGTTCCATGTACTGGGGAGAAATACGCGAACTCTGTGGCGGTGGGGTGGAAGTTTCTGAAGATCTCTATTAGGTCTATTTGGTCTATAGTGTCAATTAACTCTGTTGTTTCCTTGTTGAATTTCTGTCTGGTTGATCTGTCCATTGGTGAGAGTGGGGTGTTGAAGTCCCCTGTTAGTATTGTATTTGAATCTATATCTCCCTCTAAGTCCTTTAGTACTTCTTTCAAGTAGCCAGGTGCCCTGTAATTAGGTGCATATGCATTTATAATAGTAATGTCTTCATGCTGGATAGATCCTTTAATCATTATATAGTGCCCTTCTCTGTCTCTTTTAATAGTTTTTATGTTAAAGTCTATTTTGTCTGATATCAGGATGGCCACACCAGCTCTTTTTTCATTTCTGTTAGCTTGGAGTATCTTTTTCCATCCTTTCACTTTCAGTCTGCGTGCATCTTTGCTGATAAGGTGTGTCTCCTGAAGGCAGCATATAGATGGATTCTCTTTCTTGATCCAATCAGCTAGTCTATGTCTTTTGGTAGTAGAATTAAGACCATTTACATTCAGTGTGATTACTGTGAAGTACTGTCTTTTCCCATTCATGATTCCTGAAATGAGCTGTTTATGTATTTTGAACTCTGTAGGTTACTCTACATTCTTGTTTTTGTATTTCTGTCTGCAGCACATCTTTGAGCAAGTGTTGTAGGGTTGGACGCGTGGATACAAATTCTTTCAGTTTCTGTATGTCTTGGAAGATCTTTATTTCCCCTTCATAAATGATAGCTTTGCAGGGTATAGTATTCTAGGTTGGCATTGTTTGTCTTTTAAGACTTGAAATACAACATGCCATTGTCTCCTTGCCTGTAGTGTTTGCAATGAGAAGTCTGGGGTGAGTCTAATTAACTTTCCCCTGAATGTGATTTGTCGTTTTTCTCTGGCACAATTTAGGATTTGTTCTTTGTGTGTCACTGAGCTGAGTGTTGCCACAATGTGTCATGGTGAATTTCTCTTCTGGTCTACCCTATACGGAGTCCTGGTTATCTGTTGAATTTGCCTGTTGTTATCCAGCTGCCTTTGTTTGAAGTTTTCTGATATTTCATTGAAAACACCTTCCAATCCATTCTCTTTCTGCCCCTTCAGGGACTCCTATTATCCGAACATTACACCATTTGATTGAATCTTGTGGGTCTCTGACCATATTTTTTAATTTTTTAATTTCTTCTTCTTGCGTTTGAACTGACTGTATTATTTCTGGAAGTTTGTCTTTGAATTCTGATATTTGGTCTTCTATTTCATCTGTTCAATTTCCGAGGGATTCCACAGTGTTTTTTATATGGTCAATTGAGTTTTTCATTTCCAGTATTTCATTCTGGCTTCTCTCTCTCTCTCTTTTATTTATTATTTTTTTTTTTTTACAGGCAGAGTGGATAGTGAGAGAGAGAGAGAGAGAAAGGTCTTCCCTTTTTGCCGCTGGTT
This sequence comes from Lepus europaeus, assembly GCF_033115175.1. Taxonomy (NCBI): domain Eukaryota; kingdom Metazoa; phylum Chordata; class Mammalia; order Lagomorpha; family Leporidae; genus Lepus; species Lepus europaeus. The sequence continues at coordinate 42,951,117 of NC_084835.1, forward strand.
CACCCTCCAATGGCATCTCGCTGAGCCGAAGCCAGGAGCCAGGTGCTTCTCCTGGTCTCCCATGCGGGTGCAGGGCCCAAGCACTTTGGGCCATCCTCCACTGCCTTCCCGGGCCATAGCAGAGAGCTGGCCTGGAAGAGGGGCAACCGGGATAGAATCCAGCGCCCTAACCGGGACTAGAACCCGGTGTGCCGGTGCCGCAAGGCGGAGGATTAGCCTGTTAAGCCACAGCGCCGGCCTCCTCTTTAGGATCTCTAATCCTTGGGCTTGTTTTTTGTTCAGCTCTCGACACTGTTTCTCATTATTTCTAAGTAATCTGATTATTAATTTTCTGAATTCTTTTTCTGGCATGGTTTCAAATTCTTCTTCAGCCTCTGTTATGGTTGGTTTAGTCTGTTCCATTGGCGAGTTTATATATTCTTCTGTATTCTTATTGTGGGTTTTTGTTTTTTTTTTTTGGCATTCTGTCTGGGTGGTTTTTCCGGATGATTTCCCTCTGCTATAGACTGCTGTGAGTCTGTACCAATATCCAGTGTAAGCAGGCTGCTCTGCCTTCTAGAGTTTTTTTTTTTTTTTACTTTTTTTTGTTTTTTTTTAATTTTATTTATTTTTTTTGTAGCTTGCGTGGGTTGGTGTCAGGGCTTTGAGGTGCCAATCTCTGCCCCTTAGGGGCCGGTTTCCTTGTTCCTATGTTTGCCCTTGCATGTCTCTGCCTGGGGTTCGTTGGTCAGCCACACTCTCTCACTGCACCTCCTGCATGAGGAGTGTCAAGTAGCTCCAGACCACTTTTAGACTCCGCCCCTGCTGCTTCCCCCTTTGGAGCAGAGGCCAGCTCCTTTAAGCCCGAATGTAAACAAACAGGATGGCTGCACTCTGCCCACTGCAGCTCTGATTGTGGGTTGGGTGGTTCCTAAGGATCCTGGCATTTTTGACCCCTCAGTTCGCCCCCTGAATCCTGCTCTCTTCCTGCGGGTGCTATTCAGATTTTTTTTTCTGGTAACTTGAGTAGACTGGCGTCAGGGCTTTGAGCTGCCCTCCCTCACTGCCTGCCCGACCCTGCGCAAGGTGTCGTGTTGCTCCACTCTACCTTTGGGCTCCACCCCCGAAGGTTAGTGTGGTAGGGAAGCAGCTCTCCTTTAAGCCCAAATGTAAACAAATAAGATGGCTGCTTCCCGCCCACTGCAGCTAAGATTTGGGGGGGGAGGGGATCTTGGATTGTTTAGTTCCTCAATTAGTCCCCCTGAATCGTGCACTCTTTCCACAGGTGCTACTCACTCTGTTCCATTTTCTATTTCCTCCCCCACTCGGTCGTGCGTGTCTCAGTGTCCGTCCCAGGGTGGGCTGGGGGAAGGGTGGTGGCGGCTGGTGCAGCGGCTCCTAAGGAGTGGCGGCTCCCGCCGAGCGGTGGCTCAGCAGGGCTGGGCTTCCACGCGGTGGGCGACCCTGCTCTCCCCGTAGGTCCTCCGTGTCATATCCACTAGATCTGGGAGAGTTTCCTCTGCAATTTTTCCCTGAGCCTTTTCCTGAGGCTACAGTAACTCCTTTTATTAAACTATCTTTTCCCAGACTATCGGTGCAAGCCCTCACTATTCCGCCATCTTGGCTCCTCCCCCCATCTTTCCTCTTAACACTGCTTTTGCTGTATCCCGTGAGTTTTGGTATGTTGTATGGTAGTCTCTATTTCCAGAAATTTTTTTTACTTCTCTTGTGATTTTCTCTGTGACCCACTGTTCATTCAGGAGCATGTTGTTCAATCTCCATGTGTTTACATATGCTCTAGAGATTTCTAGGTTGTTGATTTCCAGCTTCATTCCATTATGGTCAGAGAAGATACATGGTATGATTTCTATTTTTTTTTAATTTGCTGAGACTTTTTTTATGGCCTAACAGGTGGTCAATCCTAAAGAAAGTTCCATGCACTGCTGAAAAGAATGTGTATTCTGTAACTGTAAGATGAAAACTTCAGTAGATATTAGTTAGGTCCATTTGATGTATAATGTTGATTAACTCTGTTTCCTTGCTGATTTTCTGTTTGGTTGATCTGTCCACTGCTTTAAGTGGAGTATTGAAGTCGCCCATTACTATTGTATTGGAATCTATGTCTCTCTGTAGATCCATTAACTTTTCTTTTAAATAGCTAAGTGCCCAATAACTGAGTGCATATACATTCATTACAATCACATCTTCCTGTTAAATTGATCCCTAATCATTACATAGTGTCTTTCTTTGTCTCTTTTAACAGTTTTTGGGTTAAAGTCTATTTTGTCCGATATTAGGATGGCTACCTCAGCTCTTTTGTGGTTTTTGTTAGCATGGAATATATTTTTCCATCATTTTACTTCATGTCTTATGTATCTTTGAGATGTGTTTTTTTTTTTTTTTTTTTTGACAGGCAGAGTGGACTGTGAGAGATAGACAGAGACAGGTCTTCCTTTACCGTTGGGTCACCCTCCAATGGCCACCACGGCCAGTGCACCGCACTGATCCGAAGCAAGGAGCCAGGTGCTTCTCCTGGTCTCCCATGTGGGTGCAGGGCCCAAGGACTTGGGCCATCCTCCACTGCACTCCCGAGCCACAGCAGAGAGCTGGCCTGGAAGAGGGGCAACCGGGACAGAATCCGGTGCCCCTGACCCAGACTAGAACCCAGTGTGCCGGCGCCGAAGGTGGAGGATTAGCCTGTTGAGCCACAGTGCTGGCCTGAGATGTGTTTCTTGTAGGCAGCAAATACATGGGTTTTGTTTTTTGATCCATTCAGACAGTCTGTATCTATTAACTAGAGAGTCAAAGTGACTTTTGATAAGTAACTACTTGGTCCTGAAATGTTTCCATAAATATTCTCATTGTTTACTTTGGATTTCTTTTGTACTTTTACTGGAAGATTTTCTGCCTTCACCTTCTTTCATAGTGATGACCGTGTTTCTATGTAGCACATCCCTAAGCATCTTTGGTAAGGTTGACAAGTCATGACAAATTCTTTGAATTTGTGTTCGTTTTGGAAGGTCTTTTATTCTACCTTCATTCATAAATGAGAGGTTTGCAGGGTTGATAGTGTTTTTCTCTTAAGACTTGGACTATATCTCAACATACTATCCTAGATTTTTAAGTGGGGATTTAAGTGAGTTTAAGTGGGTATCCTCTGAAAGTAATTGGCGTTTCTCTGGTGCACATTTTAGAATCATTTCTCTGGTTTACTGTGGAGAATATGACTACATTGTGTTGTGGTGAAGATCTTTTCTGCTCATGTCTATTAGGAGTTCTATATGTATCCTGTACTTAGATATGCCTTTCTTTCTGCAGATTAGGGAAGTTTTCAGTAATCATTTCACACACACACACACACACAAATGCCTCCTAATCCATTATCTGTCTCCATTCCTTCTGTGGTTTAGTGGACTGTCTGCTCTTTGAGTGAATACCCAGAGGCATGTGCTGGGTGTGGCCTGGGAGCTCTACTCAGGTGTTCCAGGGTGGGGAGAGTATCCAGAGTGACACCCAAGTTGGGTGTGGTGGATCAATTTTTTTATCAGTGGGGAAGGTTTTATCAGCCCTGTTTGCATAGTTATACCTTCACCTCTGCTCTTCCAATGTGATGAATAACCAGGCACTAGCCCCAATGGGTACAGTATTCATCCATGCTGCCACAGGACCCACACAAAGAATCTGTGTAGTCCTCACTGTGAGCATGGATCCCACTGCAATGACCCATCCCAGCAATCAGGGAGCCCTGGGAGTGTGCAGCTGCCCACAGCAAGTTCCCAGAGACCCAGCCACACCCTGTGCCCTCCCATGCAGCCACAGCATTCCCACAGTCATGGGACACCAAGGATCCACTCCACCTGGCCAGTCCTGTCCACGGAGAGGCAGACACAATCCCAGAGCCAGCTGCCTGTGGTGTTCCACCTAGAGAGGTTGAGCCCCAGAGCCTGTGATGTTCTGGGAGGTTGGAGGCACCTAATGGTCTTATATAGGTGTGCAGTGCCCTGTCTAACCAGCCAGACTCCGGTGTCTCCTCTAGTCTCCTCTAGCCCCTCCTCTAGTCCTCTGGTTACTGGGCACACAGATACAAGCCGGTATAGCTGGTACATATGTACAAAATGGAGCCCACCTGCTCTCAGCCAGTTGCAGGGTGCTAGTGTTGTGTAATTGGGGGAGAGAGAGATGTGCCCCTTTGCTTCCTCTAGGTTGGCTGGTACCCTATCCCCCACAGTGCTCCAGGCTGGACTCAGGCTGAGTCCTTAGACAGACAGAAGATGTAATCATGATTGTCGAGGATTAGCTGTGGGGGGTGGCAGGGATGGCAGCATGATTATAAATGTTAACATAAGGGTGATCATTGTAGTGGTGGAATGTGTCTACATCGAAAACTACACAAACATTATACCAGGGTCAAGTTCTTTGGATACTGTGCTATAATCATGTAATCAGTGAGTGATCGTGAATGATCTGGGTGAAAGTCACAAGGAAACTTTTTCTTTGACTATCTTGGGCTGTTGCTTTCAGTGCTTATTTGTTTTCATCTACTTAAAAGAGCCAGTGACAGACGAAAGGTTAACAGGGGGAGGGGATATTCTACCCACTGGTTTACTCTACCAATGCCTGCAATAGTCAGGACTGGGCCAGGCCAAAGTCAAGAGCCCAGAACTCCATCCACGTGGGCAGCAGGAGCCCAAGCACTTGAGCCCTTGCTGTAGCAAACCGTTATGCATAAGCAGGAAGCTGGATCGGAAGCGGTGTAGCTGGGACTCGGAGCAGCATCCTGGTAGGGGACGTAGTTGTGAGCAGCAACAGCTTAGCCCGCTACATCACAATGCCAACCCTTACCACTTTGTTTAATTACTTTGAAATAAAAACCTCAAAGGCCAAATCACAGGGACACCACTTACTCTGGTAGGGATAGAAGTTAAATGTAACAAGCACATCTTGTTAGAAACAACTCACACTATTATCGGAATAGTTGTGTTTCCTGAGAATTACCTCTCAGCTCTTCAAAACATCACAGATTCTAATGCACAAATTAAACATCTTCAGCATCTTGGGATTGTATAGGTAACTACATTTCAGATGGCAGTGGTGGCAGAACACTGGGAAAACGGGTGCTGGGGCAGCTCATCCTCTCATTGGATAAGCACAGAAGTATATTGTGAATGACTGAATCAGTGCACCTGTTAACATAGTGGATTTCTAAAGGTACCTCTAGCGATTGATCTGTATGAAATCACAGCTGTTCCAAAGATCAGAATAACACAAAAGTAAAGGGAAGAGGAGCTTGTTTTGTTTCCTGAGTTTTTAAACTGTGAACCAAAGACTTGACAGTACTGTTACATGTTCATAGGAAAAAATAAAAAATAAAACAGAACTCAAAGGCTGAGTATGATCAGATGCCTAATTATATTGCTAGGCAATTGAACGAACAAAGACTCTACTTTGATTCGGCACACCAGCATCCACAAGGCTCCCTGCATGGGGTTACCATGAAAAAGAGCTTGGTTTTATAATTTGCCCTCTGTGTACTGTATTCCAAACACAATCGGTAAGTCTGATTTGACATTGTTCCTGATTACACAATACTGACTATCTTTTTGAATTCTCCTTTGTTAGTAAAAGAATGTGGTGGTAGAATGAGTGTGTTTACTGAAATGTACATGTGGCTTCAAGTCTCCTTTGGAAAGCAAATGAAAGATACACTTTTATCTTCCCAGGCCTTGATTTTTTTCATTGCTTCTCTGGAACATTACCTGGGAGAAGTACAGTTTTAAGGGAGATTTTTCTGCTACCTAAATAAATATTTGATTACCCAAGTAAATCCTGGGTTTGGCTGTCAGATCAGAAAGGAGTTGGTCATCCCTTGCAAGCCCGAAGAAATTTCCTGCCTAGCCCTTGCCCCTAACCTTCCTTTTAGTCACAAAATAATGGAACTCCTTCTGTAACAGCATGCTGGGGGCTCCTGCTTTCTGCAGAACAGCATCTTGGCCATTGGGATTCCGTTAAGCATCAAGACACATACTTTGTCATTTTAGCAGTCTTGCTGACTGTACTCCACCTAATGTCTTATTGCTAAGATCTATTAGTATCTTATCAAGTTGTTAGTTAAGTAATTTACATTTAAATCTATTTACTTTCTAAGAACTCATATTCTCAGTTCTGGACAGCCTTATGTAATTACAAACTTTATTACAGCATTCAGCTCTACATCTCCTTTTAATTTCCCCTATCACCAACCTGAAGAGGCTTTAGTTTTCCCTCTGTGCTTTATTTTTGCTTGTACTCGAAGGCCTCGGGAATGGCTTGTGGTTTCTGTTCTTTCCACCTCCAGAAATGTATGTATAATGCCTAGGAAAAAAATTTTGTAAGTGAATTTTAAAAGATCTTCGCACTCATCCATTATTAATTTCTCTGAGAATGTATTGCTAATACTTCCCTCATTGTTTTATATAATGGCTGCTTTTTTGTACAAGAGTAAGTTTATTGAGCAATTCAATTTTCCAAGTTCACCCTTCTATTTTTTTTTTGTTTGTTTCTTAGTGGGAGGTAAAATAGCAAGGTTTATTAGCAAAGGGACATCCGTAAGGACGGATGGGCACCTCTCCAGACAGAGCCTGAGAGACTGGGGCATGGGGGGAGCGAGGTTACATGGTTGAGTAGAGAGATTACACCTGAATAGGCCAGGCGGGTGGCTCAGCAGCGAGGCAGAGGGCTGAGCTCGCAGTCCCGGTTAAGGCGGGGGGGGGGGGGGGGGGGGGTGGGGGGGTTTTAAGGAGATGGGTCTTGCTTCCCCACCTCTGCTCCTCTTGGAACAAAGGGCTTTTGGGATGTAAATAGAAAAACTTCTCTCTTGAAGGTCTGAAACAAAGGACTTTATGGATCCAAATGTTATCAGACAGGAGGAAGGGAGCAGGGTGTTTGAGATGCAGATACTGGGCTGCACCTGGGAGATTGTGGAAGATTTGTCAGGCAGAAGGGGTGGGGACCCCTCCTGGCAGTTTATCAGGTAGAAGGGGGCAGGGCAGGATTTTAACTCTGGGCTGCACCTGAAACATTGTCAGGATGACTTTGAGATGCAGATGCATATGCTGGACATAGACGTCTTCTCTTTAGGCCTGTTACACACACATAAGCTCATAACTGACTTCCTACCTAACATTCCCCCCTCAAGAGGTAATACCCAAAATTCTTCTTTGGGATTATGGATGGAGTTCCATTTTCTGTAACTTCTTCAAAACTGGCATGTGGGCATCGAGGGGGATTTGGGTATTTCCTCTTGCTGTCTGTCTTATGGTATGCAACAGTGGCCTTGGAAAGACTGTCCTGCTTGGTGCAGAGGGCTGCTCAGGTCGTCCAATGGAATGGGCTGGAAGCCTTGCCTGATGACCATTTGGAGTTTGACAGCTTTTAGTCTCCAATATCTTCTCAAAATCCCTTCGTGGTTGCCAAAAATGTCACCGGAGAAATTGCAGGGTTCTTGTCTTCACGCAAGAAAGAATTCAGGCATGAGACAGAGTAGTGGGAGGTAAAATAGCAAGGTTTATTAGGGAAGGAACATCTGTAAGGACGGATGGGCACCTCTCCAGACAGAGCCTGAGAGACTGGGGCATGGGGGGAGCGAGGTTACATGGTTGAGTAGAGAGATTACACCTGAATAGGCCAGGCGGGCGGCTCAGCAGTGAGGCAGAGGGCTGAGCACCCCCTTCTATTTCTTATCTAATTATATTTTCATGTCTAATTTGAAAACATGTCTACTACTGTTTTATTTCCAAGTCAGCTATTTAAATTTTTGTGATTTTTTTCCCCTGTGTCCACGCTACACAATTTTAATTGAATGGTATAAAGTCACACAGCAACTAATATTTTTAGGATTTGAAACTTTTGTTCTCAAAAAACCAGTACCTTCTCATTTTAAAATTCTAGTTTGCCATGTTTTTAGAAACATTTTAATCATTTAAATAATTGACAATTACACATGTTTGTGGGATATAGCAGGACATTTCAATATGTGTACAATGTGTACTGATCAGGTGAGGGTGCTGGTTTCCTCTCATTGCCATTACTTTATCATTGCAGCCTTGGAGTGCTTCTGTTAGATTTGCTCAGAAAATACATAATAGGCTATTGTGAACAATAGTCACCCCACCCCCAATGTGACTTAATCCTTCTCACTGTGATTTGGTACCCATTATCCGATCTCTCTCCAGTCCTTCCAGCCTGTTCAAATTACTGGTCAATGTTCATTGTTTTTGGATTACACATATGAGGGAAAACATGTACTTTTTGTCTTTCACATAAAACCTTCCAGTTCCAAATGTTTTGCTGCAAGATTTCTTTCTGTTTTATGGCTAACTGCTATTGCTGTGTGTGTGTGTGTGTGTGTGTAGAGCTTACATTTGCTTTATTCATCTGTTGGTGGACACCTCGATTGATTCAAGATCTTCACTGTTGTGAATAGTGCTGCAATAAACATGGTGGGTGCAGGTAGGACTTTGATATAATTCTTTCATTTCTTTTGGATACACACTAAGTAGTGGGTTTGCTGGATCATATGACAGCTTTTTAATGTATCTCCATACTGTTTGCTGTAGTGTCTGTGATAAGTTACATCCCCACAGTGTATAAGAATGTCCCTTTGTCTGCATCCTCACCAGAATTTGTTCATCTCTGTCTTCTTGATATTAGCCATCTAACTGGGGGTGGTGTTGGATTTTTTTTCTTGTATTTTTAAGCCATTTATGTGTCTTCTGTAAAGATAGAGAATATCTTTAGATACTCTCAGGTATATCCTTAGAATATATTTTTCCCATTTCTTTACTGGATTAGGGGAGAGTGTTGAGTTTTAATTCTTTTTCTATTCTAAATAGTAATCCTTTGTCAGATGAATAGTTTGCAAATATTTCCCCCATTCTGTTAGTAATTTTTTCACATTTTTTGTTTTCTGTGCTGAGCAGAATTTCTTATCTAATGTCATCCCATTTGTCTATTTTTCTTTTGTTACCTGTGCTTTTGGGGTAGTAGCCAAAAATATCATTGCCTACACCATTTCTTAAAATATTTCTCTCTGTTCTCTTCTAAAAGATCCACAGTTTGAAGTCTTACAGTTAGTCTTGAATTCATCTTGACTTTAATTTTGTATAGGGTGGGAGGTAGGGATCTGGGTCCCATGGTGTAAGCAAGGCTGACTCATGTGCTGGCTATCAGGATCTCACAAGACACATGACATGGATGAAGACTTGCCAGGTTCCACCGGGACATCTGTAAGGAATGTGCCGGAAGCAAGCCCTGGGACATGTAGGGAAACTTTGCCAAAACTTGCAGAGCTAGCCAAGGTGAATCTGAAGCTACAGGATATTCAGGGGCCTGCTCTTCAGCCCTGTAAAGTACACTGGTTCCAAGCTCTTCTGCTAGTCTCTGGGCCACTTGGTAGCCTCTTAGTATAGCACAGGCTGTGCTGTAGAAGCTTGGGTTCTGGGGCTTTGATGGGGAGGAGCAGGAGTGCAGAGGTTTGAAGTCTTGGTTCCCTTTATTGGAGCAAAGCAGTCACTGGGACTCCAACTATGGAATGAGAGCCTGTGAGGACTACAGAATTCCTACGGTTAGTACTGTTGTTCTATAGCAATTATGGGAGATGACTTTTATTGTTTGTTTGCTTTTCTGGTTCCTTTTACTGATCACTGTGGACACCCCTGCCCCTGCCTCCAGTCAGGAAGGCAGTGATCTTTGTTCTGCTTTCTTTTTTTACTTTATTTTTTTAAAACTGATTTAATGAATATAAATTTCCAAAGTACAGCTTATGGATTACCATGGCTCCCCCCCCCCCATAACTTCCCTCTCACCCGCAACCCTCCCCTCTCCCGCTCCCTCTCCCCTTCCATTCACATCAAGATTCATTTTCAATTCTCTTTATATACAGATCAGTTTAGTATATATTAAGTAAAGATTTCAACAGTTTGTACCCATATAACAACACAAAGTGAAAAAATACTGTTGGAGTACTAGTTATAGCATTAAATAACAGTGTACAGCACATTAAAGACAGAGATCCTACATGATATTTTTAAAAATTAATTTGCTATGCAATTTCCAATTTAACACCAGGTTGTTTTTTTTTTTTCATTTTCAATTATCTTTATATACAGAAGATCTGTTTTGCTTTCTCAGAGACTATGTTGTGTAGCATCTCTGCCACTTCTCTATTGATTCCCAGCCATCTTGGATCAATCTGGCTTATGGTTCTTGATGCTATTACTGTTTCTTCTCAGGCTGCAAGTCTCTGCTAGAAAAAGTTTAAGAATAAGACAAGAGATATGCATCTCAGCTCTGGAACTTCAACTCTCAGTGTACAGGCTGTCCATTTCTTTCCATCTGAAAGTTCTGGAAAATATTATGCTTTGTCCTATGCATAATAGGTGCTTAATACATATTGACTCCCCTCCTCTCTCTACTGATTGGTTCACAGTGGGGCCAAAGATGTCTCAGGCTTGCATGAAAATCTGGAAAAACAGAGATCAGAGGAAAAGCTAATAGATGAACTCTGAAATCTATAGAAATCTCTTTGCAAGCATTCCAATACATGAAGTCTCTGAGTGAGTGAGACTTTTATGTGACTGATCAGTTGAAACAATGATAATCTCAGAGCTTTGACAGTCAATCGATTGGCCATTTCTAGCTGTCTGACTTAGCTTCCCTGTTCTAGAATAATAGCTTGGTCTAATGTATGATGACCAGGTGAGCCAAAGGACTATCTAAAGGAGTACAACTGGCAATTAAATGTATGGACTCATCTCAGAGACAGAGTTTGAAGAAGGAACTAAAACCTTTCTCATTTGTACTGGAGGATTGTAATTTATTGTATATCAGTGTTTGATGATACAGGAATGCCAATCACTCTTTTAAACTGTACATCTTTGGACTTTTTTTATTCTGCGGATTATAAATCACTCTTGGTCACTTTTGTATTGAAGTTTCCGTCTTTGGCTTTCTGGCTTCCGGAAATCATATATAGAAAGATACTAAGAGTTAGCTGCCATATAGCCTACAAACACTGTTCCCAGATTGACCTTTAATGTGGTTTATGTTTATATATTTTGCCACATACAAGCTTTTGTAATTATGTAGTCAAAACTACTTTGACAAATAGTTTCCTATTTGGATGGAACTGCCTCCCGAGCCCTATCGTGGGCCTGAACAGTCCCCTCCCCACTACTGATCACTTCTTGCATTAGAGATGTCAGGAGAGAAGATGAAAACCACTGCAGTTCTCGTTAAACCACAGAAAGATGCATGGAGGGACAATTGGGGAATGTCTTCCAGATTAGTCTGTTGTCTCATCAGTTCTGTGAAGACCATTCAAACAGCTCATGGGAAGTGGAATTAAAAAAAAAAGTTATCTTGGTGCAAAAAATTTAAAATCCATGCACAGCTCCTTCATATTTTATATTTTCCATGATCTTGCTAAAGAACCCCAGATGAAATGACAATTAGATTGGAGAAATTAGTTGTGGTGTGCTATTACACAGTAGGGTTACTATAGATGACAGTAATATATATTCCCCCCAAAAAATAAAGCTGCAAAAAAGGCTCTTTAGTGTCTTCACCACAAGAAACAATAAGAGTTCCATGAATTAGATGTGCTTACCTGATTTCAGTACTATATAACGCACATGTGTATCAAACCATCACATGGTACCCTATAAATGTGTGATTTTCTGTGTCAACTCAAAAAAGACAAAAGAGATGTGACACGAGAGCCTGCCAGTAACACACTCAAATCCATGTCGACTTTATTCTCTCTGACCTCAGCCCAAATGTCTGCATCACCAAATCGGGGCCATGTTTTCCTGCAGGCAAAGTCCCTTTCTCTTGGGAATGTCAGACACTGCATCTTTGAAAGAGCCTCTCCTGCGTTCCCAGTCTTGCTCTATGTTCTAGTAGCAGATCAGGAAAGACAGTGATCGAAAGGGCATATGGCAGCATCAGATACCAGTTTGTCTGACTTGGCCAGTTTCTAGAGTTGTCACTAACTATTTCTCAAGCTGAGACTTCATGGTTTTACATTAGCTTCTTTACTGTGGCATTAAGAATCCGTTTCAGTCCTCTGTCTGATATATAGCACTCATAAATATTTAAATATTGCAAAGTATTGTCCTGATTCTTATTTCAATCCATGCCCCCACTGAGCTGACCTAAGCATTCCACTCTATTGATTTGTGTGAGCGAGGCTGTGTCAAAGAAAAACTTGGAATCATTCTTTGTTTTCTTTTCAGTTATTGCAATGCTAAAATAGTAAGGGCATGGCTTTATTTCCTTTGATGTCTATGAATGGTCTATGAGACATTAAATCTTATACTTAATATATGCAACAAAACAATGGTGACATTCAAAAAGAGAGTAGTCAAGTTCAGAGACCAAAACTAACCTACCCAGAGCAGAATGTCAGATTTGGAAGCCTAGGACCAAAGTTTATCTGCTCACTTCCTTTTCTTGATCATTAATTATAGTTATTTAATAATTCAGTGTCTTGTGCTATGTTGATAACTCCTCTCATTAAGAGAATCAAAGCTGGTAATTAAAGGATGGGCCAGAGACCTCACCCTCTGAGATCAAGGGCCCAAAGGAACAAAAGAAAAGGTGCATCATTTTATATTCCTAACAGGAACTTGGGCTATGAATATTGATAGCACCAAATAGAAGAGAAAGGGACTCAAGTAGGAGCCTGCAGAGCCTGCTTTGTTCTCAGCCAAAAGAAATCAATACCACCAAGACTGCCCAACATGCTTCAGTAATGATCATCAATTATTTAACAGGCTCTTTTGTTCAAAGTTTCTGTTTACAAGATTATAACTTGAAATGATTGTTTCCTTTCCCATGACTGCTGGATGAGGTTTGAGGTGTTTTTTTTTTTACAAGATGAACTTGAAAGAAAGATGTTTGTGTGTCTCTTGTGTCAGTCATCTCAGGTTTCGTATTCAGTTAAGGGTAACCTGGGTACTACATCTTTCTTGCCAGTGGTGATAGCATGTCCAGGTAACTCTTCACAAGCCAGGTCAT